>NC_079193.1:361907912-362275412 GCF_029499605.1 Hyla sarda
TCCCATTGATTTTCATGGGACTTTAAACAAAACCCCGACCCTCACAAATGGGGGTAGTTAAGGGTTCTCTTCCATCCACACCCAGGGAGATTAGCTACAGTGCCATGGGTTGCAAACTTCTTGATAATGTTGCGCACTGTGGACAAAGGCAAATCTAGATCTCTGGAGATGGACTTTTAACCTTGAGATTGTTGATATTTTTCCACAATTTTGGTTCTCAAGTCCTCAGACAGTTCTCTTCTCCTCTTTCTGTTGTCCATGCTTAGTGTGGCACACACAGACAGACAATGCAAAGGCTAAGTGAACTTCTCTCCTTTGTATCTGCTTTCAGGTGTGTTTTTTATATTGCCCACACCTGTTACTTGCCCCAGGTGAGTTTAAAGGAGCATCACATGCTTGAAACAATCTTATTTATCCACAATTTTGAAAGGGAGACAATAATTCTGTCCAGACCATTTTTGGAGTTTGGTGACATTATGTCCAATTTGCTTTTTTCCTCCCTTTTTTGGTTTAGTTCCAATACACACAAAGGGAATAAACCTGTGTATAGCAAAACATGTGTTACTGCAATCAACTGGCTCCGGAAAGTTAAACAAATTTGTAAATTACTTCTATTAAAAAATCTTAATCCTTTCAGTACTCATGAGCTGATGAAGTTGAGTTGTTCTTTTCTGTCTAAGTGCTCTCTGAGGACACGTGTCTCGGTAACTGTCCAGAGTAGAAGCAAATCCCCATAGCAAACCCCTTCTACTCTGTGCAGTTCCTGAGACAAGCAGAGATGTCAGCAGAGAGCACTGTTGCCAGACAGAAAACAACTCAACTTCAGCATCTGATAATTATTGAAAGGATTAAGATTTTTTAATAGAAGTAAAAAAAAAAGTTTTTTCCTGGATAACCCCTTTAACGGGGCCCAAATAATGTTCATGCAGTGTACAAATAATAATAATAATAATAATAATAATAATGCCATATAGATCCAACATACTAATACTTCCATATCAAAATCCTGCAATATAGTAGCAGATATCGCCACCAAACAAAGCCAAATAATACTGGGTGGTTTACTGTGCTCTCTGGGTTCCTGTCTTCCGGCCCATTTAGTAAATTGCTCGGTTCGCCACCCCCCTGAATCGGTCCTGTTGGCGGTGGGGGGCGCTGATGAGACTCTTTCTAGATGTGCTGGTAGGTCTGGCTCCTCACCAGAGGCTTCTTGGCTTCTCCTCCCCACACATGGATTAGCGCTGGGAGACTTCTCAAGCTGTGTTTGACTTTTGACTTTTCACGAAGAGATCGGGGGTTAATTACTGTGTTGTACAACTGTGTCAGATGACAGTGAGCGCAGACCCCCGCGGATGTAGCAGAGCCGAATGAGCATCTCTATAGGGGAAGCAACATCATCTCCTCATCATGAAAACTAGATAACCTAGTAATCATTCTAGATCAGTGGTATCCAAACTGTGTACCTCCAGCTGTTGCAAAACTACTACTCCCAGCATGCCCGGACAGCCAACGGCTGTCCGGGCATGCTGGGAGTTGTAGTTTTGCGACAGCTTGAGGCATACTGTTTTAAAGGGGTATAAAATTTGTATATGATTTGTATAAAAAACAGATTTGTATATTACTTCTATTTAAAAATCTTTATCCTTCCAGTACTTATCAGCTGCTGTATGCTACAAAGGAAGTTCTTTTCTTTTTGAATTTCTTTTCTGCCTGACCACAGTGCTCTCTGCTGACACCTCTGTCCATTTTAGGAACTGTTCAGAGTAGACGCAAATCCCCATAGCAAACCTCTCCTGCTCCGGACAGTTCCTGACATGGACAGAGGTCAGGCAGAAAGGAAACTCAAAAAGAAAAAAAAAAAACTTCCTCTGGAGCTTACAGCAGCTGATAAGTACTGGAAGGATTATGATTTTTAAATAGAAGTAATTTACAAATCTGGCACCAGGTGATTTAAAAAAAAAATTTTTTCCAGGGGAGTACACCTTTAAGCTCTCTACTTCCGACTTATCAGCTGCTGTATGCTACAGAGGAAGTTTATTTTCTTTTTGAATTTCTTTTCTGCCTGACCACAGTGCTCTCTGCTGACACCTCTGTCCATTTTAGGAACTGCCCAGAGTGGGAGCAAATCCCCATAGCGAACATATGCTGCTCCGGACAGTTCCCGACATGGACAGAGGTGTCAGCAGAGAGCACTGTGGTCGTGACCGAAAGGAAATTCAAAAAGAAAAGAACTTCGTCTTCAGCATACAGCAGCTGATAAGTACTGGAAGGATTAAGATTTTTTAATTGAAGTAATTTACAAATCTGTTTAACTTTCTGGCTCCAGTTGATTTAAAAATAAATAAAAAATATGTTTTCCAGTGGAGTACCCCTTTAAACCCAAGTCACCAATGAGTGTTCCTATTACTCCGTCTCCTGAAGATATTGTGCAGAATTCCTTTCAATCAGCTGACGCCTCTTTTTTTGTTTTGTTTTTTAGGACTTTATTTACCAACACAACCCCGGGTGACATTTGTGGATTTTTTAATTTTTTTTTCAATATTTTTCCCCGTGGATTTACAATATTACAATAATAAACATCTGTGGATGTCAACGTTTTGGGAAGAAACTGGAATCTTGGCTACAAGTTCTGAGGATATATTTGGAGCGAGGATCTTTTCGCTGCTGCTGCTGCTACAAACCAACACGGCCGCCCCCTTTTCTTTCATCCATCATGGATAAATAGGATTGGAATTGGAAACGTTCTGCCGAGTAACCGCGCTCACTCATCCAGAAGATATTTTTTTTTTCCTCTGCCGTACTCGTAAATTGATGGATATTTCCCAATAATTGTTTCTTGTATCACCGGACACGTGTGCGCAGATCTGCGGCCCGCAGGTACGCTGCTCATATATTCCATTTACAGGTACGAGAGAACAATGGACAATAATAGATCAAATTCTGATCCTATAGAAGTAAAGTTTAAAGGAAAAAAAATGACATTATGTTTTGTCTTAATGAAGAGAAACTGTTATTGTAATGCATTGGATGGGCCCGGTGCCCAAATACTGTATAATGGAGTCCTCCTCTATCCTAACCTCCAAAAAGTATAATACGCACTCAATATGTCTAGACACATACATGCAGGCTCACTACACATTAGGGCTGCACGATTAACCATGAGTGATTTTCTGTGCTGCAAAATGCTGCAGTTTTCTCTTTGACATTGAATTTCGGTGGCCCGGCCCCAGACCTGACTCCCGTATCTCTGGCTGTCCACTACCACCCACCCCACTTCTGTGTCTTCTGCTGTATTCTACCGCCCACCAGACTCCTGTCTCTCAGGCTGCCCACCTTCCCTCACCTGATTTCCATATCTTCTGCTGTCCACTACCTCCCACCTGACTCCCATGTCATTTGCTGTCCACTACCTATTCCTGACTCCAATGTCTTCTGCTTTCCAAAACCTATCACCTGACTCCCAGTTCATCTGCTGTCCACTACCTATCACCTGATTACCAGGTCTTCTGCTGTCCACTACCCATCACCTGACTCCCATGTCATCTGCTGTCCACTACCTATTCCTGACTCCCATGTCATCTGCTGTCCACTACCTATTCCTGACTCCCATGTCATCTGCTGTCCACTACCTCCCACCTGACTCCCAGGTCTTCTGCTGTCCACTACCTCCCACCTGACTCCCATGTCATCAGCTGTCCACTACCTCCCACCTGACTCCCAGGTCTTCTGCTGTCCACTACCTCCCACCTGACTCCCAGGTCTTCTGCTGTCCACTACCTCCCACCTGACTCCCATGTCATCTGCTGTCCACTACCTCCCACCTGACTCCCAGGTCTTCTGCTGTCCACTACCTCCCATGTCATCTGCTGTCCACTACCTCCCACCTGACTCCCAGGTCATCTGCTGTCCACTACCTATCACCTGACTCCCAGGTCTTCTGCTGTCCACTACCTCCCACCTGACTCCCATGTCATTTGCTGTCCACTACCTATCACCTGACTCCCAGGTCATCTGCTGTCCACTACCTCCCACCTGACTCCCAGGTCTTCTGCTGTCCACTACCTCCCATGTCATCTGCTGTCCACTACCTCCCACCTGACTCCCAGGTCATCTGCTGTCCACTACCTATCACCTGACTCCCAGGTCTTCTGCTGTCCACTACCTCCCACCTGACTCCCATGTCATTTGCTGTCCACTACCTATCACCTGACTCCCAGGTCTTCTGCTGTCCACTACCTCCCACCTGACTCCCATGTCATCTGCTGTCCACTACCTCCCACCTGACTCCCAGGTCATCTGCTGTCCACTACCTATCACCTGACTCCCAGGTCTTCTGCTGTCCACTACCTCCCACCTGACTCCCAGGTCTTCTGCTGTCCACTACCTCCCACCTGACTCCCAGGTCTTCTGCTGTCCACTACCTCCCACCTGACTCCCAGGTCTTCTGCTGTCCACTACCTATCACCTGACTCCCAGGTCTTCTGCTGTCCACTACCTCCCACCTGACTTCCAGGTCTTCTGCTGTCCACTACCTATCACCTGACTCCCATGTCATCTGCTGTCCACTATCACCTGACTCCCATGTCATCTGCTGTCCACTACCTCCCACCTGACTCCTATGTCATCTGCTGTCCACTACCTATCACCTGACTCCCATGTGATCTGCTGTCCACTACCTCCCACCTGACTCCCATGTCATCTGCTGTCCACTACCTATCACCTGACTCCCAGGTTTTCTGCTGTCCACTACCTCACACCTGACTATTGTGTCTCCAGGTGTCTGTCACCTCCCACTCCCGTGTGTGCTTGTTTGTGTGTACAATATGGTGCTTGGACGCGATGAAAACATAATAAACTGATGCTTTCCTAGCCCCACTGCCCGATGGTATGCCACAGCTCAAGTTCTCCTCCAAAGGGTTCCGGTGTCTTCTGTGCTTCCTTCTTCCAAGACAAGCAGCTGGTTGCAGGACCTCACGACTCAGCGAATCACTGTCGAGACAGGACACAACTGCGGCCGGTCATTGGCTGAAAGGGAAGGTCCTGCAACCAGCTGGTTGTCTTGAAAGAAGGAAGCACAGAAGACGCCTGGACTGCTCGGAGGAGAATGGGAGCAGTTGCAGACCATAGGGGACCAAGGCTAAATAAGTATGTTTATTTTGTTTGTTTGGCCCTGGGTTCCTCCTAATACAAGACAATGCTAGACCTCATGTGGCTGGAGTGTGTCAGCAGTTCCTGCAAGAGGAAGGCATTGATGCTATGGACTGGCCCGCCCGTTCCCCAGACCTGAATCCGATTGAGCACATTGGGGGCATTATGTCTCGCTCCATCCACCAACGCCACGTTGCACTACAGACTGTCCAGGAGTTGGCGGATGCTTTAGTCTAGGTCTGGGAGGACATCCCTCAGGAGACCATCCTCCACCTCATCAGGAGCATGCCCAGGCGTTGTAGGGAGGTCATACGGGCACGTGGAGGCCACACACACTACTGAGCCTCATTGTGACTTGTTTTAAGGACATTACATAAAGTTGGATCAGCCTGTAGTGGGGTTTTCCACTGTGATTTTGAGTGTGACTCCATATTAAGACCTCCATGGGTTGATAAATTTGTTTTCCATTGATAATTTTTGTGTGATTTTGTTGTCAGCGCATTCAACTATGTAAAGACGAAAGTATTTCATATGATTAGTTAATTCATCCAGATCTAGAATGTGTTATCTTAGTGTTTCCTTTATTTTTTTGAGCAGTGTATATGAATATTGCAAAAATGTCGTCTATATAATTAACTTATTATATACCTGTAAATTATTAAAGTAATATTTTTTATAAAGCTCTCTCTTTTGAATTGTAGAAATGTTTTGCGCAACCGTCCCGTCCTGTGATGGGGTTACTGATATTTGTACCATACAATCCAGGTGACTACACTTTACCCTGCCCCAGATCCAGTGTCAGTAAACTGCCATGTGGATTAGAATAGAAAGGAAAATGGCACATTTCTTCTGCTGATTTAAACACCTAAGGCTTCTTTCACACTACCATTATTGCATGGCAGTGTGATGGCCGTATGGGGAGCCCGGGGAATAGCGGGGAAAAAATGACTGCTTGTGCCGTCTTTTTCTCCCGCTTCAAAATATCGGCGCCTGAAGGACCCCATTTTAGTAAATGTGATCCATTGGGAACTTTTTTTGTTTGCCCTTTGTGCCCCATCCCAAAAGCGTCCATTAAAGGCTGGGAAAAAAATATATGAAAAAGAGCCTAACGGCCGTTTAAGGCCAGGGCCCATCGGCAGTGTGAAACTAGCCTAAGATGTTTTTTGTCAGGTTTGCCACAAGTTTGCCAGAGACACGAGTGCTGTATCTTCGGCTCCTCTATAGCCATACATGGAGGGGCATGTCGGCCACAACTTTGTGTGGTGGTCGACACTAATCTGAGGTCGCTCCCTGCATGAAGAGAGTCTGGGTGCCGGGCAGAGGATTTCAGTGGGTCCCTGAAATTGGACACCCTGCGATCAAACACTTACCTCTATCCTGTGGATAGGGGATAACTACTCCTGTACCAGAGTTCCCCTTTAACAGTTACATGTAAGTCCTCTCTTCATTAATGGTAACTTATTTGTTTCTTCGCTATCAGAATGAGACGGTTCTGGTCTTACAGAAACTAGATCAGTTTCTGAATATTAGTTTATGTCAGTAAAAAAATTGCTGTTTGCCGACAGGAATGGATATGGCTTATATCATAGCAAAACTGACAGTAGACGGGGCGATTCATTTTTGCAGTTTTGTACAATCATTTTATGATAAAGCGATGGGTCCCCAGCCAATTGTGCAACGTGTAAGCGAAACTGGGAGTTGGTGGTAGTAGGTTGCGGTATGTCTATGTTTCCGTAGAAAAATGCTTTAAAGTATTGTCGACAGAATCATTACAGAAGATATACATCGTACTAATCGGAGAGCAAACAGACAAAACTTCGTAGTCTTCGTAGTTGTTGGTAGTAAAACTGGGAAATGTAAAATGTGTAAAAAAAATAAAAAGTAATATGAATACATTTGCATAAAATGAAATATACAACATAATAGACATTTCTCCAGGGTTGGCAGTCACATAGACACATCGCCCATCACAACTGAGAAAGAAGCCACTGCCCTGATGGAGTGGCCACCAGAAGCTTCCCTTGGCCACTATATGATACTCTTTAAACTCTCATTTGAACAAACTTTTCATAGTAATATATACTATACAAACAAATATAAGAAACTTTGTAATGTATCTTATTAGACAAAAATGCTTCTTTCTCCTTTAAAGCTTCTTCTCTCCAGTCTTCCTGCTGCTCAAATCTTCTCTGAAAAGCAGCTCAGCTTTGTCCTGTGTCTTCAAGGCAAGCAATACAAGTCTATGGAGTGGGGAGGAAACTTGGCCCACAAGCTTTTGGAGAACTGCAAATAAGAGATGAAGCCTACAGAGCAGAAATCTGCTGAAAAATGCCATATACAAGTTATATTGTGGCCAGAAATAGTGTTGCTCCTCATACACAGGGTGGCTTATCCTGAAAAGTTACCTGAAGTGTACAGAGCCCTGCTTGTCCTCAGTGTACAGGGCTCTGCATGTCCTCAGTGTACAGGGGCCTGCTTGTCCTCAGTGTACAGGGGCCTGCTTGTCCTCAGTGTACAGGGCCCCGCTTGTCCTCAGTTCACAGGGCCCCGCTTGTCCTCAGTGTACAGAGCCCCGCTTGTCCTCAGTGTACAGAGCCCTGCTTGGCCTCAGTGTACAGAGCCCTGCTTGTCCCAGACCAGATGTGAGACTGGATTTTTTATATCCTTTAGTGGTGTTTTAAATGGGTTATCCAGTAAAAGAAAAAAAACAAGCTAATTTCTTTCAAAAAATGCTCCCCGTCTGTCTCCAGGTTGGGTGTGGTTCAGCAGCTCAGTTCCATTGAAGTAAATGGAGCCAAGTTGTAATACCACACACAACCTGAGGACAGATGTCGAGCTGTTTTTGAAATAAATTAGCTCTGTTTTTCTATTACTGGATAACCCCTTTAAGGCTGTGAGTTGTTCAAAATTTTTTCCCACTAAATTCTTCCATTAAAAAACAAAAAACAAACCTTGAGTCACACAATGAAAGAGTCACTTGACTTGCTCTTGGTGCGGGCAGCTGTGGTCATGACGTCACTCCCCTTGTGATGTCACACCACGCCGTCACTTCCCCTACCATAGACATGAATGGAGGTGGAGTGGTGTGACATCACGACCATGGGCGCCCACACCAAGTTCAGAATACCGGGGGGGGGGGGGGGGGGGGGGGACAGTTCAGGACACCAGGTAGGCAGAGTACCCCTTAAAAAAAAATTCTCACCCATGTTTAGCCATCTTATCAGATGGTGAGGCTGGGGGAAGATGATGGACCCCAGGACTAGAGCACTACTAGGCAAACCAAAGCTGACGATGCCATCGACCACTGGGCCAAGCCCATAGCCATCACGTAGGATTTGGTCATACCGGCCTTATCAGTTCTGTTTTTCAGCGCCAGATCCATTACACGATGGACACCAACAGTGCCAGACTGACTCCATTTACTTATAACTTGAATAGGTCCGAATGTTGCGCTTTTCTTCCCTGCAAACTTGGCAGAATCTGGTTTGTGTTTCACGTGTAAATTTACTATTATTTGGCATTTCCCCAATTTGGGACAGTGGAGGCTAAATATGGTTCTTCTTTATTTCCTTGTGAATTGTATAATTTTATATAAACCATTGTATATACGTATCCATTACATATGGTAAGTGACTGGGGATGGTTATGGTTTGGAGAGTGATGGTTTGCTCATCCTTGTGGTTGACTGTGATGTATGTGTTTTTAGGATGAACAAAAGAACAATGTAACCGTCCATATGTTTTCTATAATGTTTATATAGCGGCTCAGCTGGGTACAAAAGAACAATGCAGCGAAAAACTAGAAAGCAAATACAGGAAACAAAGCAGGCAAGTGACAGCAGAGGTCATGAAGCCTTGGTGTCGCCTGCTCTGCACCCTCACCCCACCCTTGTTGTTACACATCTTACGTATTGATGTTAATAACCATCGTCTGCATAAAGACTTTCTAAGAACATTATTTACATTGATACAGACTTGGCTGAACTCTCCTAACATGACGCTTAGATGAGCAATGCACAGATTTGTTCCCTTTTGTTAGACCTTTAGCTTGAAGCTCCATGTAGACCCTCAAATGGAAGGCCAACTTGGACCCTATGCTGAATGATCAATCGGCTCTCTACTGGAAAGTCTATGTTGTCCCTTAGTTGGAAGGTCTATGTAGACCCTAAATTGGTAGATACATGGAAGTACACTTGAACCATTCAATGGAACATGGGAATTAATCCTCATAAATCCTTAGCTGTAAGATCTCCAGGAACCCTTAGCTTGAAGTTCCATGTAGACCCTCCACTGGAACATGTAAATAGATCCATAGTTGAATTGTCTATGTAGACTCTCAACTGGAAGATCAACTTAGACCCTTATCAGGAAGATCCACATAGTCCCTTAGCTTTTAGGATTGAACATAGACCCATAGCTGTAAGGTCCATGTAAACCCTCAACTGAAAATCTACATAAACCCTTAGATCCATGAAAGTCTACTTAGACCCTCATCTGGAACATGTATATAGATCCACTTGCAAGGTCCTAATAGACCCTAAGCTGTAAGATCTACAGGAACTTGTAGCTTGATGGTTCATGTAGACCCTCCACTGAAATATATACAGAGACCTTTAGTTGAAAGGTCTTCCTAGGCTCTCAACATGAAAAATCAATTTAGGCCCTTAGCTGGAAAATGTGCTTAGATGATCCACATAGGCACTGATCTTTTAAGATTTACATAGACCCTTAGCTGAAAGGTCCATGTAGACCCTCAACTGGAAGATCTACATGGTCCCCTAGTTGTAAGGTCTATGTACACCTTAATTGTTCCATGAAAGTCCACTTAGACCCTTACTAGATCCTCCTAGACCCTTATCTGTAAGATCTGATGGAACCTTTAACATGACCTCCACCGAAACATGTACAAAGACCTTTAGTTCAAAGGTCTGTGTAGAATCTCAAGTAGAAGATCAGCTTAGACCCTTAGCTGGAAAATGCACTTAGAAGATCCACATAGGCTCTTAGCCATTAAGATTTGCATAGACCCATAGCTGGAAGGTCCATGTAGACCTTCAACTGGAAAATCTAGATCTATGTAGATCCTTAATTGGTAGAACCATGAAAGTACACCTAGCCCCTTAGTTTGAGGCTCCTCCTAGACCCTCAACCGGAAGCTCCCTGTAGACCCTCAACCGGAAGCTCCCTGTAGACCCTCAACCGGAAGCTCCCTGTAGACCTTCAATCGGAAGCTTCCTGTAGACTATCAACCAGAAGCTCCCTGTAGACTCTAAACCGGAAGTTCCCTGTAGACTCTCAACCGGAAGCTCCCTGTAGACCCTAAACCGGAAGCTCCCTGTAGACTCTCAACCGGAAGCTCCCTGTAGACTCTCAACCGGAAGCTCCCTGTAGACTCTCAACCGGAAGCTCCCTGTAGACCGTAAACCGGAAGCTCCCTGTAGACTCTCAACCGGAAGCTCCCTGTAGACCCTCAACCGGAAGCTCCCTGTAGACCTTCAAACGGAAGCTTCCTGTAGACTATCAACCAGAAGCTCCCTGTAGACTCTAAACCGGAAGTTCCCTGTAGACTCTCAACCGGAAGCTCCCTGTAGACCCTAAACCGGAAGCTCCCTGTAGACTCTCAACCGGAAGCTCCCTGTAGACTCTCAACCGGAAGCTCCCTGTAGACCCTCAACCGGAAGCTCCCTGTAGACCTTCAATCGGAAGCTTCCTGTAGACTATCAACCAGAAGCTCCCTGTAGACTCTCAACCGGAAGCTTCCTGTAGACTCTCAACCGGAAGCTCCCTGTAGACCCTCAACCGGAAGCTCCCTGTAGACCCTCAACCGGAAGCTCCCTGTAGACCTTCAATCGGAAGCTTCCTGTAGACTATCAACCGGAAGCTCCCTGTAGACTCTCAACCGGAAGCTCCCTGTAGACCCTAAACCGGAAGCTCCCTGTAGACCCTAAACCGGAAGCTCCCTGTAGACCCTAAACCGGAAGCTCTCTGTAGACCCCCAACCGGAATCTCCCTGTAGACCCTCAACTGGAAGCTCCCTTGCAGACCCTCAGCTGGAAGAAAACACTTGTAGACTTTCATACAGAAAGTGATCCTAATAATAGATACATATCATGGCATTGCTACAAAAGTATTTGCTAACCTTCAGGAATAGAGTAACCACAAGTGAACGTATTCTGGATATATAACCTTACAGGAGTCACCTCCTCTGAAGAGTAGTTTATTTCAATAGACTTTGCTTGCACATTTATGCTACTGTTATTGCGCAATGTCTGTTCACTGTTCCCACTTCTGTCTGTAGACGTCGCGTTGCAAACTTTATTACCTGTAGCCTGAATAGACGTCGGCATAATTATATATCTGACTCTCCCAAACCATCATGGATAATAATCTTATTACACAACCGGCAGGGAGAGGATGACATTAAGTCCTTAGCCTGTAGCTTTGTTTGGGTGATGCGGCTATGTTCCCACAGTATAGGAGCCGTCATTATCCTCTCTTTGTGGTAATATAGAGGCTTTTTTATAATGCAGAATAGATTATGTAATGCAAGTCCAGGAGTTCAAAGAGAGGGACTTGTCTGTGCGTCATGAGGTTGACTCCTGTGTTCTTTATGCTTCTATGGTACATGTTTTAAATTTGAAGTCATTGGCTGATGTTTTGAGAGTCGGTCTCTGCAGGGCCCTATGGGTGGCAGATAATTGGGGGGTTTGACTGGGCAATAATTTAGCCCAAAAAGTGAATCTGTGGCAGTGTTCTTCAAACTGTGGCCCTTCAGCTGTTGCAAAACGACAACTCTTAGCATGCCCAGAAAGCCAACGGCATGATCTGCTGTTCTGTGGTGGGTCTCTTCATCCAAGCACTGCAGGCTGCCCCCTCCTCTCTGTTTGCATGTTACAGTCTGATGGACAGGACAGGAGTGAGCACCGAGGAGTGTTAGTCCCGCTGTCAACTTCCTGGATTTTGTCCCTGACTGTGCTTCAGCTGGGACAAAGATGATGCTGCAGCCGGACAGGATTATGTTCTGGATGGTATGGGGACCCCTAGTGGTGGTTTTTATAAGTTTCTCTATGATTTATTTAAAAAGAAGATAGAAATGTTTTTATGAAGTATATTAGAAAGGTTAAACTTTTGCCAAGATGTACAACATATAAAAAGTTTTGATTCTGACAGTGTCCATTTAATTCCTTACCTTCATTTATTTGCATAAGTAGAACAATGTTCTTGGGCCTCCATGCCAAGTCTGCAACATGCTTGGGACCTTTGGGTTCTCTTAGGCACCAGGGACCTTTTGGGTTCTCTTAGGCACCAGGGACCTTTGGGTTCTCTTAGGCACCAGTGCCCAGAGACAACTGCTACCTCTGCACCCTCTATAGCTGCCCCCCCCCCCCTTTATATAGTATGTTCCCTGTTGCCATTTAACTAGGTTGATAAATTTTGATGAAATTTGAAAGTAAAACCTAAACTTTCGTGTGGAAACACATGAACTCTCGAGGCCGGTGGTTGCGAGGAAAACATTTGATATAGAGCAGGATGTGGTGTCGTCTGACTTTTATCTCTATTTCAAAACTTTTTTTTTTTTTCTTTTTGCATTTCTTTTCTCAAAGTTTCCAAAATAAGAAATCTCTGTTCTTTACAGATGAAACCAAGAGGATCGGTTGGGCTCTTCAAGTTTTGTTTTTTTGTCTTAACCATCCACAGCCAAATTTATGGCCGGAGGATCAGAAAAGTCTTTCAATGGAAATTTCTCAGTTCTGTACAAGGGCATGTAATATAATCTGGATAGAGAAAAAAAGACGGACAAAATTGCGCAGCAATGTGCCGTTACTCCTGGTATGGCAGGAAACAGAGACAGGTGATAATGGTCTGCTCACCTGGTGAAGTTGTACTGAGAGTACAACACCTATAGGAGGAACCTATCGCCTGATTTCAGGGCAGTTAGCCGGGGTGCAGCCAGGAGCTATCCCGTCTGGAGTTTGTCTCGGGTTGGTCAGGCAAATGAAGGTTGAATCCACATCAATGGACAAAATGGTGCTCCGGTCGGCGCTTCTCCAGTGATCTCGAAAGGAGGAGGTCAGATTAAGAGGAATATAGTCGGCCCCATCAGGTATTGGAAAAACAAATAAGATTTATTAAGACAAGAGCGCTAGGACTACGCGTTTCGAGGGGAGGGACCCCCTCTTCGTCAGGACCTGACGAAGAGTGGTTCCCTCCCCTCAAAACGTGGCATGGGATAGCTGTTGCCCAAAATTTTTGTGTGGGCTAACTCAATCCCTCTATGCTCACTAAAACTTCATCTTTGCCGACTATTCATGTGTTCTTAATGTAGAGGAGAAGAGTAAGCAGCTGCCAGACTCCTCTAGGGAGTGGCTTATTTCTCCAAGAACCTAAGGATTGGATAACAGAAATTCAACATACCAGATCCTTATCTTTCCGTACATCATATGTTGGAGCCCCCTATATTAAAGGGGTACTCCGGTGGATTATTATTTTTTTAAATAAACAGGTACCAGAAAGTTAAACAGATTTGTAAATTACTTCTATTTAAAAATCTTAATCCTTCCAGTACTTATCAGCTGCTGTATGCTACAGTGGAAGCTCTTTTCTTTTTTAATTTCCTTTATGTCTGACCACAGTGCTCTCTGCTGACACCTCTGTCCATTTTAGGAACTGTCCAGAGCAGGATAGGTTTGCTATGGGGATTTGCTCCTACTCTGGACAGTTCCTGACATGGACAGAGGTGTCAGCAGAGAGCACTGTGGTCAGACAGAAAAGAAATTCAAAAAGGAAAGAACTTCCTGTGGAGCATACAGCAGCTGATAAGTATCGGAAGGATTAAGATTTTTGAATAGAAGTAATTTACAAATCTGTTTACATTTCTGGCACCAGTTAATTAAATAAAAAATGAAATAAAAATTCCGGTGGAGTACCCCTTTAAGTGGTATAGCTCTTGGCCAAATGAACCTTTGGTTGTCAGCTGCCTGAAATGTGTGGCCAGCTAAAGATGTCAATGACTTCCCTGGGACCAAGGACGTGGGGTCTCCAAACTGTGGACCTCCTCGGCTGTCCGGGCATGCCAGGAGTTGCAGTTTTGCAACATCTGGAGGTCCACATTTTGGAGACCACTCACCTAAAGTGCATAGAAGTGAAAGGGTTGTCTACTTTTTGATAGAACACATTTGTTCAGGGGGTTATTTGAAGCTTCTGGGCTTTGATATGGTGGAGGGGCATTTGGCTCCTCATTTCTAAATCTGCCCTTTTTTGATTCAGAAGAAAATATTTATTGCCCTATTACATGGGGAATGATTGGCCCCTACAGTGTGCCTCCAGCTGCGCCTGCCTGCTTGGAGCCGCAATCCGCCGATACGAGCAGACACACAGGGGGAGATTTATCCAAACCTGTCCAGAGGAAAAGTTGCCTAGTTGCCCATAGCAACCAATCAGCTCGCTTCTTTCATTTTCATTTTAAGGCCTCTGCAAAATGAAAGAAGCGATCTGATTGGTTGCTATGGGCAACTGGGCAACTTTTCTTCAGGACAGGTTTTGATAAATCTCCCCCACAGCGATCTGTGAGTCACCACGCGCATGCGCAATGTACTCGCACGCATCGCGGCTGCTCTCGGCCTAGGGGGTCAGTCGCTCATTAACCCCCCGACCTACGATGGCCCCGACATACGATCTTTTCAACATGTGATGGCCTCTCAGAGGCAGCATCAGCATACGATGCTTTCGTATGTCGGGGCCATCGCATAAACGGCTATCCGGCAGCGCAGACTGCTTCAACTGCCACCGGATAGCCGTTTACGGTGCCCCGTGTGGTCCGCTGACGATCACTTACCTGTCCTCGGGGCTCCGGCGCCTCCTCTTCCGGACCCTCTGCATCGTCGGCGCTCTCCATCGCCGTCATCACGTCGCTGCGCACGCCGTCCCGTCATCCAATAGAAGCGGCGTGCTGGGTGTTGTAGTTTTGCAACATCTGGAGGTGCACAGGTTGTAGACCACTGTCCTATACTTTACATTGCACGGATCCCTCAACATACGATGGTTTCAACAAACGATGGTCCATTTGGAACGGATTACCATCGTATGTTGAGGGACCACTGTACTAGGCTTTGTAGCCGAGCACCGATGTACGTTTTGGGGAGTGGGGGAGACCTCCTGCAGCAGTCCTTCCTCTCCGAGGCCACATATAGAACATTGTTTTATTTTCAATAATTACACTATGGACCTGAAGTAGGAGGAGGATATTACTTGGTCTTGCCGGGACCACCCAGAGGTAGTGCCATGCTTGACGTTGCGTTTGGTAAGTAAATAACATGGCGCGGCCTCCCCTCAAATAACCCTTCTTTCCCCAGTATCGGCGTCTTCATCTCAATTAGTGCTTCTATTGGTGCTTCAGGCCTCAAACTGCAAAGAACTGGAATGGCGACAAATGGCCCCCAGTGATGTCGAAGAAAACGTTGAGACAACACAGCTGAGTTTACAACAGTTTATTTCCTCGCTTCCAGCAAGGATCCTCTCAAAGGTTCTCCGATATTTAGGGCTTTTTTTTTTCTATGATTGACGGGATGACAGATGATCGGGAAAGGTTAAAAGACAATTAGGCCTTGGGTGTCTCACAACTCAAAGTATCCTTGTGTATAATACATTAAAGGGGTACTCCGGTGAAAACCTTCTTTTCTTTTAAATCAACTGGTGGCAGAAAGTTAAACATATTTGTAAATTACTTCTATTAAAAAATCTTAATCCTTCCAGCACTTATTAGCTGCTGAATGCTACAGAGGAAATTCCTTTCTTTTTGGAACACTGATGACATCACGAGCACAGTGCTCTCTGCTGACATCTCTGTCCATTTTCGCAACCGTGCATAGCAGATGTGTGCTAAGGGCAGCATAGTGGCTCAGTGGTTAGCACTGCTGCCTTGCAGTGCTGGGGACTTGGGTTCAAATCCCACTAAGGACGACAATAAATAAAGCGTTATTATTATTATTATAATAATGTCAGCAGAGAGAACTGTGCTCGTGATGTCATCAGAGAGCATTCCAAAAAGAAAAGAATTTCCTCTGTCAAGTGATTAGATCTCCCATGTCTCAATCCTGAGACCCTCACGGATCATTAGGATGAGTGTGTTTTTATACGCCGCACTTATATGGAGCTCCACTCACTTCCTGTTTGCTGGATTTACTAAGGGGCGCCTTAATATCTTGATGATTACAATGGTATTTACCTTTTTTTTTTTTTACTGTGCCTCCATTATTCCTGAAATTATATTGGTGTCCCACATCCCGGAGTGCACCATGACATCTGGCTTGTATTTTCGATGATGATGTCCTCCTATTCATTCATATTTATTTTCCTGCCACTGTGAGCTGTCACTAGCAGAGAGATCTCACATTCTGTCAGCTCTCTGCGACAATTGCCACTTCCAGGCTACACGTGCGCACCAAGCCACCTCATTTGCATCTGCACAATTTTGGAAAATTGCAAACATGTGGGAAAAGGTTAAAGGGGTATTCCAGGGAAATTGTGTGTATATATATATATATATATATATATATATATATATATCAACTGGCACCAGAAAGTTAAACGGATTTGTAAATTACTTCTATTAAAAAAATCTTAATCCTTCCAATAATTATCAGCTGCTGAAGTTGAGTTGTTATTTTCAGTCTGGCAATAGTGCTCTCAGCTGACATCTCTGCTTGTCTCGGGAACTGCACAGAGTAGAAGAGGTTTGCTATGGGGATTTTCTTCTACTCTGGACAGTTTCCAAGAAAGGTGTCATCAGAGAGCACTTAGACAGAAAAGAACAACTCAACTTCAGCAGCTCATAAGTACTGAAAGGATTAAGATTTTTTAATAGAAGTCATTTATAAATCAGCTTAACTTTCTGGAGCCAGTTGAGATATTTATATATATATGTATATATATATATATCTACAGCAACAGGAGAATACAGCAGCACACTGCTAGCACAAAGATATAGATGAAACATGAGTATATAGATGAAACATGAGTATATAGATAGAACATGAAAAGCTATACAGCTGTAATGCAATAAATGAAGATATGAAACTATGAAAATATGAGGTACTTAGCTTGCAAATTTGGCGCCAAATAGCGTGGACCGTCCCACCACGGTAAGGTGACCTCATTCTGGGACGGACCCTACACTATGATTATGCCTCTGTGTGAACAGTACAGCAGGCATTGCAAGGTCTGAAACATCCAAGGCACCTTATATACACCTAATAGAGGTGGGTGGGGTGCAGGAGCCAACATGGAGGTAGCCACTCCCCCGAATGTGTAATACAACCAAAGGATAAATTGGCCAGCACTATTGATTCCAAACTATTGTAAAGACCTGGCCTGCAGGTGCAGACTGCTGGGCTAAATATACAGCAACAGGAGAATACAGCAGCACACTGGTTGTATTTCTCTATATATATATATATATATATATATATATATATATATATATATATATAAAATCAAGTGTTTTCCTGGATAACCCCTTTAAAAACAAACAAAAAAAAACTGGTGTATGAGATTCGGTTTTGTAGGTGCCGCGAGACCAGTCCAGGTTTGCCCTCATAAAAAGGGCACTTTTGTGGTCCCCACCAGTGTTGAGCGGCATAGGCCATATTCGAATTTGTGATATTTTGCGAATATATGGACGAATATTCGTCATATATTCGCTAAATTCGCATATTCGTAATATTTGCGGTATATTTTCGCATATGCGAAAATTCGCATATGGGGAAATTAGCATATACAAAAATTAGCATATGCGGAAATTTGTACGCCAGTCTCACACAGTAGTACAGTGGTCCCTCAAGTTACAATATTAATTGGTTCCAGGACAACCATTGTATGTTGAAACCATTGTATGTTGAGACCAGAACTCTATGGAAACCTGGTAATTGGTTCTGATGCCACCAAAATGTCATCCAAAAATAGGAAAAAGTGAAGATTAAAGAAAAATAAGTAGATAACTAATATAGATAAAGCAAATCCTTACATATAAAAGTGAGAAAGATCTTCTGGAAGCTGTAAATCACTGTCTATGTCAGTGTTTCCCAAGCAGAGTGCCTCCAGATGTTGCAAAACTACAACTCCCAGCATGCCCGGACAGCCTGCGGCTGTCCGGGCATGCTGGGAGTTATAGTTTTGCAACAGCTGGAGGCACCCTCTTTGGGAAACACTGGTCTATGTAGAAGACAGAAGCTTCTTCAGGGTCATGTACAGAACATGCAGTGTCCTAAAAAAAAAAAGGAAAATGGAGCCGCCCTCACCTGGTGTCCAAAGGAGCAGCTAACCCTGGTACAGGTAAAGAGTACAGAACATGTAATACCTCCCTGTACTGTAGGGGGCGCTACCAGACACCAGTCAGTGCATGCACTTCAGTAATACAGGTAAAGAGTACAGAACAAGTAATACCCCCCTGTACTGTAGCGGGCGCTACCAGACACCAGTCAGTGCATACGCTTCAGTAATACAGGTAAAGAGTACAGAACATGTAATACCTCCCTGTACTGTAGGGGGCGCTACCAGACACCAGTCAGTGCATACACTTCAGTAATACAGGTAAAGAGTACAGAACATGTAATACCCCCCTGTACTGTAGGGGGCGCTACCAGACACCAGTCAGTGCATGCACTTCAGTAATACAGGTAAAGAGTACAGAACATGTAATACCTCCCTGTACTGTAGGGGGCGCTACCAGACATCAGTCAGTGCATGCACTTCAGTAATACAGGGGTTTTACCAGTCAAATATCCATTCTGATTGGTCAGTTCTTCCGGCCATTGACACTTTTCACAGATTCCATAGCATTGTATGTTGAGTCTGGTTTCAAGTTACAATGGTCCAGAAAAGACCATTGTATGTTGAAACTATTGTATGTTGAGGCCATTGTAAGTTGAGGGATCACTGTATTAGAGCCTTCTTTACACCACACAAGCTGGAAGCAGAGAGGGGGTGATCACTGTGATGTGTACTGTGAAAAAAATAAATAAATAAATAAACGAATATTCGTAATTGCGAATATTCGCGAGCAACACTAGTCCCCACCAGTCATTGTCTTATGCCAGCGGTGGCCCGGAGGGGCCATATGTGCGACGCTATGGTATGTGAACAAAGACCAACGGGGACCACAGGAGCAGAGATAAGAAAAGGTAATATCAGGTCAATGTTGTAGGACGCTATTAGATTACGAAAACGCTTTCCCCCCCGCAGCTCAGGAGTGAACTTTATTATCACCTTTTATTTTTTCGCAACTAGAAAAATTAAGAGGAAAGAACTATCACGGTCTCACGTTACTTTGAGAACCATTTCCTGTGATGGATCCGACTAGATGTTAACACCACCCAGCTTATCGACACAGGATGACTGTGGTGGGATCAGCAGCAGGGGGGGGGGGGTCAGCCATGTGTAATTTTAGAGATGTATAAAAAAAAAAAAAAAAAGTCCCTCCTTTTATATGCTGTATAATCAATTCAGAAATCAGATGAGATACATGAGTTGGATACATTTTATACGACCACAGTTATTCTGCAGGAAAATCAAAGCCGGAGATCCGGGGGATCCGTTAATTTCAATAGCTGTTCGTGTCATCCATTAGTGCCCTCTCAGCACCTTAAAAGGGGAACTCCGCTGCTCAGCGTTTGGAACAAACTGTTCCAAATGCTGAAAGCGGCCTTGGAAGCTCGTGATGTCATAGCCCCGCCCCCTCATGACGTCACGCCCCACCTCCTCAATGCAAGTCTATGGGAGGCTCAGCGTTTGGAACCGTTCCGAATGCTGGAGTGGGAAGTTTGTGACATCATAGCCCCGCCCCCTCAATGCAAGTCCTCCCATAGACTTGCATTGAGGGGGCGGGGCTATGATGTCAGAAACTTCCAACTCCAGCATTCGGAACGGTTCCAAACGCTGAGCAGCGGAGTACTCCTTTAAAGGGGTACTCTGGTGGAAAACATTGTTTTTTTAATCAACTGGTCCCAGAAAGTTAAAGGAGTAGTCCAGTGGTGAACCCAGTGGTGAACAACTTATCCCCTATTCTAAGGATAGGGGATAAGTTTGAGATCGCGGGGGGTCCGACCGCTGGGGCCCCCTGCGATATCCTGTACGGAGCCCCGACAGCCCGCGGAAAGGGGGCGTGTCGACCTCCGCACGAAGCGGCGGCCGACACGCCCCCTTAATACAACTCTATGGCAGAGCCGGAGCGCTGCCTTCGGCAATCTCCAGCTCTGCCATAGCGATGTATTGAGGGGGCGTGTCAGCCGCCGCTTCGTGCGGGGGTCGACACCCGCTATCTGGCCGGAGAGCCTGGCCCACGTACAGAGAGATCGCAGGGGGCCCCAGCGGTCGGACCCCCCGCGATCTCAAACTTATCCCCTATCCTTAGGATAGGGGATAAGTTTTTCACCACTGGACTACCCCTTTAAACAGATTTGTAAATTACTTCTATTAAAAAGTCTTAATCCTTCCAGTACTTATCAGCTGCTGTATATTACAGAGAAAGTTCTTTTGTTTTTGGATTTCTTTTTTTTATTTCTGACCACAGTGCTCTCTGCTTACACCTCTGTCTATATCAGGAACTGTCCAGAGCAGCATAGGTTTGCTATGGGGATTTCCTATATCTCCTGATATGGACAGAGGTGTCAGCAGAGAGCACTGTGGACAGAAAAAAAAAAAAAGAAATCCAAAAACAAAAGAACTTTCTGTGTGGTATATAGCAGCTAATAAGTACTGGAAGGATTAATATTTTTTTTTTAATAGAAGTAATTTATAAATCTGTTTAACTTTCTGCCACCAGTTTATAGAAAAAAAAAATGTTTTCCACCGGAGTACCCCTTTAAGACATGTGGTTCTGAGTGGATGTGACTACTGCCCTTGTGAAGTCCTATATGGTATTGTATCTTCTGTGATCCTGTTCCATGTACTTAGTAACATAGTTTGGTTGGAAAAAAAAAAAAAAAGACACACCTCCATAAAAAAATCTTAATCCTTCCAGTACTTATTAGCTGCTGAATACTACAGAGGAAATTCTTTTCTTTTCGGAACACAGAGCTCTCTGCTGACATCATGAGCACAGTGCTCTCTTCTGACATCTCTGTCTATTTTAGCAACTGTCCAGAGCAGCATATGTTTGCTATGGGGATTTTCTCCTACTCTGGACAGTTCCTAAAATGGACAGAGATGTCAGCAGAGAGCACTGTGGTCGTGATGTCAGCAGAGAGCTCTGTGTTTCAAAAAGAAAAGAATTTCCTCTGTAGTATTCCCCAGCTAATAAGTACTGGAAGGATTAAGATTTTTTTTTTATAGAAGTAATTTACAAATCTGTTTAACTTTCTGGCACCAGTTGATTTAAAAAAAAAAAAAAGTTTTCCACACTGGAGTACCCCTTTAAAGCCCTCTACTGTTTTTGCAGTGAGCAGTTCCTGAGGTAGATAGTGCCATAAATTCACAGTTCCTATTATAAAGATGTCTAAACTTTTTTTTCTCTCTAGGCGGTGGGAGTGCCCCCTTATCTTTATAGGGTGTTTTTATATAAAGTCTATGCAGTATTCCATACAGGGAATATTGGAGCAGAAGGTGCATGGCTATAAATACTATGTGGCGTGTATCTAGAAGTATAAATGGCGGATTTTCCTGGAAATGTTGAAATCCATCATCTGCTGTTGAGGGAGAGTTGGGAGGCCCCATACACATTACATGCTTGGCTGGTATGGCCAACATTTTTGGGTTCAGCCAACACTTATCTAATCTGTTATGGCCAGCGTTAGAGGGGCACGGACCCCAGGGCAATACTGTGAGACAGGGTTCCCCGGCTACATAAGTAAGGCTGCAGTCACACCACGTTTTTGCAGTACAGTTTCCTTATAGTTTTCAATGTGAAAACCGTACGGAAGCGTATTGAAAACCGAATGCCTTGACTCTCCATTGAAAACCACACGCCAAAAGATGCATCCGGTTGCATACGTTTTGCGTCTTGTACGGTTTTGTCCATTTTTTTCCTGTACCCAAAACCGTAGCCTACCACGGTTTTTGGTCTGGGTGAAAAACCATATTAAACCGTATACATTTTTTTTTTTTTAACATGGGAGTCAATGGGAACCGTACAGAACTGTATGTGCGTACGGTTCCATACGGTTTTCACCGTACGGTTTTTGACTTTGCACAGTTTTTTTTTCTTGGAATTTCAATCAAACAAGTGAAACTTTATTCATGATGGAGGGAAAAGTTAAAAACATATACGTATTTTTCTCTTAAAAAAAACGGATGCAACCGGATGTCATTTTTCAAACCGTATATGGGTTATAATTTGCACACACGTTTTGAAACAGTTTAGTCGGGTTTTGAGGAATCAGTTTTTCATGAAAAACCTGATACGGGAACTGTATTGCAAAAACGTGGTGTGAATGCCGCCTAACAGTGTTGGTGTACTGTTTTGGGGCAGATGGGTGAGTGGACCCCTTTGGGCTCAAGGTGCGACTCCAACCTTGGCCCCCTCCAACATATTATAAAGGATTTTTATATAAACAAAAAAAAAATGGTCAATTAGACGACCCTTAACATTAATATTTTGCTCATCTATAGTAATATCAATGTTAAGAATTTTTTATTTTTTTTTGTAGTATAATAAGAGGTCATCCTGAGCAGATTGTGGTTAATGCGCCAATAAAAATTATACTCTGAATGACCTCTCTTCCATCTGGCGCGATTACTTCTCACTAATTCCGTCTCGAAGACCGTACGAGAACACGGGCAATTCACTGCCAAGATTGTAGAACAGTCACTCATAGATGTCTCTATCCCCAAAAATAGTTCATCCTGTGTACAGACTGAACAGCAGAGGCCTCATATATATATACAGAGATGAGAGACAAATGGAAGACAGAAGACCGAGGGCCTCCTACCAGCTTTGTCTTTTACTGGCTTGAGATTTGGTTGGGGGGGGGGGGGGGGATTGACCATGCTGGATATTTTCGACAGATACTGTTAAAGGGGGATACTCCACTGGAAAAATTATTATTATTATTTTTTTTTTCAAATCAACTGGTGCCAGAGAGTTAAACAGATTTGTAAATAAACTTCTATAAAAAAAAATCTTAATCCTTCCAGTACTTATCAGCTGCTGTATGCTCCACAGGAAGTTCTTTTCTTTCTGAATTTCCTTTCTGTCTGAGCACAGTGCTCTCTGCTGACACCTCTGTCCATTTTAGGAACTGTCCAGAAGCAGGATAGGTTTTCTATGGGCATTGACTCCTATTCTGGACAGTTCCTAAAATGGACAGAGGTTTCAGCAGAGAGCACTGTGATCAGGCAGAAAGGAAAATCAAAAAGAAAAGAACTTCCTGTGGATCATAACGGCAACTGAAAAGTACTGGAAGGATTAAGATTTTTTAATAGAAGTAAATTTACAAATCTGTTTAACTTTCTGGCACCAGTTGATTTAAAAAAAAAAAAAAAATGTTTTCCAGTGGAGTACCCCTTTAAGTGTTTCTCTAAGTTGGCGATGCAGGAGGTGTCTGGAAGTCTAACCACGAACTGGTACAACCCATGGTAACTGTTGACCAATGGATTCTCCGAAGTATCTATTGACCAGGTCAGGTCATAGAAGGCTTGTCTATCTGCTTTGGTGGTTACCATTGGAATTTTTAGGGTAGTGTAGGTGCACACCAGTTGGGCACCATGATATACACCATCAGCCAAGATCTCTCCCTAACCTATTCATTGACTCCAGTGACCTTCTCATGGTATGTCTTGAATGAGATAACGTTTCAGCATAGTCTTTTGGGTTGCCAATGGAAAGATTGGTTTTATAAGGTCAAAAGGTGCCCATACCCCTATAGTTAAATATATTGTATGAGGTGTATGGGGGGCTCCCGACTCTCCACCAACAGATGATGTGGGAAGAAAGGTCTTTGAATGCTCATAGAAAGTGGGAACAATCCAGCACTTAAAGGGGTTATCCAGGAAAAAACTTTTTTTCGTATATCAACTGGCTCCAGAAAGTTAAACAGATTTGTAAATTACTTCTATTAAAAAAAACTTAATCCTTTCAGTACTTATGAGCTGCTGAAGTTGAGTTGTTCTTTTCTGTCTAACTGGGACCAGTTGATTCGACAACATTTTTATTCCACCGGAGTACCCCTTTAATGAAAAGTTGAGAGAAGGTTAAAAGGTTACTCTGTGGCTAAGACATCTTATCCCCTATCCAAAGGATAGGGGATAAGATGCCTGATTGCGGGGGTCCCGCCGCGGCGGGACCCCCGCGATCAGGCATCTTATCCCCCTATCCTTTGGATAGGGGATAAGATGTCTTAGCGCCGGAGTACCCTTTTAAGGGCTGGTAGACCATTGGTTATAACTAACAGTGACCATTGTCTCCCAGCATACCCCACCCCTCTGGTGTACCCACAATGCTGCTACATCACAGCAGGTTAGCAAACGTCTCCCATGATCACTGACCCTCATGAATTGTTTTTACATGGTCGTTGTTTTAACAAAAGAAGGTCAAAGGCGACCTGAGGAGAGCGAGGCGGCGCTGTGTTTTTCACAAAGCAGACCTTTTTTTTTTCTTTTTCTCGTATTTTTCCCGGCGAGCTGTAAAGGCGCACAGTTGATTTTAGGATTACAACAACAATATGGGAGACTGTGTGCCAGTGCAGAATTACACATGATTGCGTGAACATGAAAAAACTGTGTTGGCACATTGCAGACACATTACAGCACTGACTCACAGCTTGAGCTCACAAAACGTTTAATCCTTTAGTGCCCTGTGCGGACACACACGGACGGAACCGCCTGGCTGAGAGCTCTAACCGCGCTGAGGTCAGACTGCTAAAATGGGATTTTCTTCCTAGCTATCAGATGTACGGGAATGCAAGAAAAACACATTGCAATGGGGGGAGAAGAGGGGGGTACTACCAATATGGCCACTCTCACCGAGGTTGTTGTTTAGCCCAGTTCGTGAATCTGTAAAACTAAATGATGATCCTTGTGAAACCTATGTCCAGGTAAAGAAAATAAGATGGAGCACTCACCGACTGTAGAGAGTCTATTGGCTTATTGTTTGTCTTACATAACATAATACAAAAAGGCATAGCGAGGAGACAGAAAACAGCAGGGAACGTGGAAAGGCGACTGCCATTATGTACCCATAGGCGACTGCCGTTTTGTACCCATAAGCGACTGCCGTTTTGTACCCATAAGTGACTGCCGTTTTGTACCCATAAGCGACTGCCGTTTTGTACCCATAAGCGACTGCCGTTTTGTACCCATAAGCGACTGCCGTTTTGTACCCATAGGCGACTGCCATTTTGTACCCATAAGCGACAGCTGTTTTGTATCAGTCAGTTACTTTTTCTGGCTTTCGGTATGTCATGTAAGTTGGAGAATAAAGGAATAGGCTTTCTACAGTCGGTGAGTGCTCCAATTTATTTTCTTTCCTTTGACATTGTGTATAGGTGATAGGCGGCAGCCGTTTTGTACCAATCAGGCCAGCGGAAGCCAGAAGTACCTGGTTGGTACAAAACTGCTGTTGCCTATCCACGCTCCCCAATATGTTTTCTGTACCCCCGCTATGCCTTTTTGTATTAAGTCAAGTAAGAAGAACAATAAATTAATGGTCTGTCTACAGTCGGTGAGTGCTCCATCTTATTTTCTTTACCTTGACATTATGTGTTTATTACTATGGACCTGGATTTGTCGAGCACCTCTAGTAGTGAGATTCCGCAAGGCTGTATGCATTATTCGTCCTGAGCATATCCCCTTGATTTTCCCGTATACTGTTCATTTCATGCGCTGGAAAATTTTTATTTTTTATTTTCTTTGGAATAATCGTAACTTGTGAAACCTACACTGCTCAAAAAAATAGAGGAAACACTAAGATAACACATCCTAGATCTGAATGAATTAACTTTCGTCTTTACATAGTTGACAACAGAATCACACAAAAATTATCAATGGAAATTTGATTTAATTTATCAACCCATGGAGGTCTGGATATGGGGTCACACTCAAAATGAAAGTAGAAAACTGGAGGATGTTGCAGGCAGCAGAACGTTCTCCACAGCGTCTTCAGACTCTGTCACATGTGCTCAATGTGAACCTGCTTTCATCTGTGAAGGGCACAGGGCGCCAATGGCGAATTTGCCAATCTTGGTGTTCTCTGGCAAATACCAAACGTCCTGCATGGTGTTGGGCTGTAAGCACAACCCCCACCTGTGGACGTCGGGCCCTCATACCACCCTCATGGAGTCTGTTTCTGGCCGTTTGAGTGGACACATGGACATTTGTGGGCTGCTGGAGGTCATTTTGCAGGGTTCTGGCAGTGCTAATCCTGCTCCTCCTTGCACAAAGGCTGTGGTAGCGGTCCTGCTGCTGGGTTGTTGCCCTCCTACGGCCTCCTCCATGTCTCCTGATGTACTGGCCTGTCTCCTGGTAGCGCCTCCATGCTCTGGACACTACAGTGACAGACGCAGCAAACCTTCTTGCCCCAGCTCGCATTGATGTGCCATCCTGGATGAGCTGCACTACCTGAGCAACTTGTGTGGGTCGTAGACTCCGTCTCATGCTACCACTAGAGTGAAAGCACCGCCAGCATTCAAAAGTGACCAAAACATCAGCCAGGAAGCATAGGAACTGAGAAGTGGTCTGTGGTCACCACATGCAGAACCACTGCTTTATTGGGGTTGTCTTGCTAATTGCCTATAATTTCCACCTGTTGTCTGTTCCAATTGATTGTCAATCAGTGTTCTTCCTGAGTGGACAGTGGGATCTCACAGCAGTGTCATTGACTTGGAGTTACATTGTGTTGTTTACGTGTTTATTTTATTTTTTTTGAGCAATGTATGATGGCAGCCATAGTGCTTGCCAATTGTTTTTTACCAAAATAGTTTTGATACTTGGATACGCCCCAAAAAATGTTGGTTTGTCATGAGTCCTACTTTCAGCTGACGGAGGGGTGTATGACCCTAAAATACTTGCTGCAAGTTAAGATGGAGGCATGGAAGGCCACATATTCTCATTGGCAGCAAGTTTAATAGGCAATGTGTTTGTTGCCACTTCATATAGGCTCGTCCAGCCTTGAGAGACATCATGGCAAGAGAAATGGGGGAAACTCCTGTTCCTCAGATAGATGGGGCTCAGACCTGTCAAACATTTGTGGAATATGCTGTGCGCACACCCATCACTCCGACGAATATTCTGCTTCTTTTCTATCTCAAATGACCACAAGGAGCTTCTGAAGCACTTGTTCCCCTTCACCAGAGATGTGTTCCCTTGCATTACAGGACATGCAGGACAGAGTTTTAAATTAGAGGGGGAAGGTTTATGCAGTAATATGAGGAAGTATTACTTTACTGAGAGAGTAGTGGATGCATGGAATAGCCTTCCTGCAGAAGTGGTCGCTGCAAATACAGTGAAGGAGTTTGAACAGGCATGGGATATGTATAAGGCTATCCTTCATATAAGATAGGGATAGGTATAAGGCTATCCTTCATATAAGATAGGGATAGGTATAAGGCTATCCTTCATATAAGATAGAAATAGGTATAAGGCTATCCTTCATATAAGATGGGGATAAGCATAAGACTATCCTTCATATAAGATAGGGATATGTATTAGGCTATCCTTCATATAAGATAGGGATAGGTATAAGGCTATCCTTCATATAAAATAGGGATATGTATAAGGCTATCCTTCATATAAGATAGAGATAGGTATAAGGCTATCCTTCATATAAGATAGGGATAGGTATAAGGCTATCCTTCATATAAGATAGGGATATGTATAAGGCTATCCTTCATATAAGATAGAGATAGGTATAAGGCTATCCTTCATATAAGATAGGGATAGGTATAAGGCTATCCTTCATATAAGATAGGGATAGGTATAAGGCTATCCTTCATATAAGATAGGGATAAGCATAAGGCTATCCTTCATATAAGATAGGGATAGACATAAGGCTATCCTTCATATAAGTTAGGGATAAGCATAAGGCTATCCTTTATATAAGATAGAGATAGGTATAAAGCTATCCTTCATATAAGATAGGGATAGGTATAAGGCTATCCTTCATATAAGCTAGAGATAGGTATAAGGCTATCCTTCATATAAGATAGGCATAAGGCTATCCTTCATATAAGATAGGGATAGGTATAAGGCTATCCTTCATATAAGATAGAGATAAGCATAAGACTATCCTTCATATAAGATAGGGATAGGTATAAGGCTATCCTTCACATAAGATAGGGATAAGCATAAGACTATCCTTCATATAAGATAGGGATAAGCATAAGACTATCCTTCATATAACATAGCGATAGGTATAAGACTATCCTTCATATAAGATAGAGATAGGCATAAGACTATCCTTCATATAAGATAGAGATAGGTATAAGGCTATCCTTCATATAAGATAGGGATAGGCATATGGCTATCCTTCATATAAGATAGGACCAGGGACTATTGATAGGATTCAGATTATTGGGCAGACTAGATGGGCCAAATGGTTCTTATCTGCCGACACATTCTATGTTACTATTACTGGGAAACTGTATGCATGTAATGTGGCGTACCCGGCAGGATGTTGTGGGGAGTGATTTCTAGTTGTTGCCATAGTTGCACTGTGCCTGGGCAACCTCTATGATGGCGAAGTGTTAGCAGGATTGGTTTCTGTGGTCGGTACTGTTCACTTGCAGTCCAGATCCATAAAGGATAGTCAGTGCATGGAGTTTGTTCTTTTTGTGTCATTGTGGTGTCCCTTTGGGTTCTTTTCATGCTAAAAGTTGCCATAGACATATCCGTCCAACAAATTACTGTGTATGGAGTATGACCGATCCATGGCTGGTTACAATGGGAGGAAACAATGGATCCCACAGACTGGATTTTGTCTCTCGAATCCCCCAGGATGTTTTGGCCCCTATAGCAAATAGAGCTTCGCACTACTCGTACTGTCCCCTACGGAGTGGTTGGCTCTTTTAAAGTAGATTTAGGCGACTTCAGTTGCAGGCGGTGCTTGATTTATATACAGTACAGACCAAAAGTTTGGACAAACCTTCTCATTCAGAGCTTTCTTTATTTTCATGACTATGAATTTTGTAGATTCACACTGAAGGCATCAAAACTATGAATTAACACATGTGGAATTATAGACATAACAAAAACATAACACACTCTTGGCATTCTCTTGATGAGCTTCAAGAGGTAGTCACCTGAAATGGTCTTCCAACAGTCTTGAAGGAGTTCCCATGATGCTTAGCACTTGTTGGCCCTTTTTGCCTTCACTCTGCGGTCCAGCTCACCCCAAACCATCTGGATTGGGTTCAGGTCCGGTGACTGTGGAGGCCAGGTCATCTGGCGCAGCCCCCCCATCACTCTCCTTCTTGGTCAAATAGTCCTTACACAGCCTGGAGGTGTTTGGGGTCATTGTCCTGTTGAAAAATAAATGATGGTCCAACTAAACGCAAATCGGATGGAATAGCAGCCGCTGCAAGATGCTGTGGTAGCCATGCTGGGTCAGTATGCCTTCAATTTTGAATGAATCCCCAACAGTGTCACCAGCAAAGCCCCCCCCATCACACCTCCTCCTCCACACCATCACACCTCCTCCTCCACACCAGCACACCTCCTCCTCCACACCAGCACACCTGTGAAGTGAAAACCATTTCAGGTGACTACCTCTTGAATCTCAACAAGAGAATGCCAAGAGTGTGCAAAGCAGTAATCAAAGCAAAAGGAAGAACCTAGAATATGACATATTTTCAGTTGTTTCACACTTTTTTTTGTTATGTCTATAATTCCACATGTGTTAATTCATAGTTTTGATGCCTTCAGTGTGAATCTACAATATTCATAGTCCTGAAAATAAAGAAAACTCTGAATGAGAAGGTGTGTCCAAACTTTTGGTCTGTACTGTATACAGGCGGTGCGTACAGTATACAATGAGGGAGATTTATCAAAACCTGTCCAGAGAAAAAGTTGCCCAGTTGCCCATAGCAACCAATCATCTCGCTTCTTTCATTTTTAACAAGGCCTCTGCAAAATGAAAGCAACGATCTGATTGGTTGCTATGGGCAACTGGGCAACTTTTCCTGTGGACAGGTTTTGATAAATCTCCCCCCACAGTGTCATGGGGGGGGGGGAGATTTATCAAAACCTGTGCAGAGGAAGAGTGGTGCAGTTGCCCATAGCAACCAATCAGATTGCTTCTTTCATTTTCCACAGGCCTCTAAAGAGGCCTGTGGAAAATGAAAGAAGCAATCTGATTGGTTGCTATGGGCAACTGCACCACTCTTCCTCTGCACAGGTTTTGATAAATCTCTCCCATGGTCTCTAAAATCTGCAATTAGGGCCCCAATGGCTGCACATTAGGACGTTTTCTATACGCCCTGGGCTCACCTCTTACTCCCAGAGGACGGCTTTCATTCTACCCCAGAATTACAGTGTAAACATCATAGAAATATATATATAAAACTTTCCACTGTGGTTTCCTGCAGCAGCTGAAGGGTCACTTATAGCTGAGCACCTGCGGCTATCGGAATCGGTCTCGGTGCAGTCATTTCCCCTCAGTGTCTGTATTGTATCTGAGGTATGTCAGTTATTTTGGCAGGCGAACAGCAATCAGGGGCTGTCAGCGACTAAGGGTGTGGGGCCGACTCCTGGTAATAGTCATACAATGCATATCTCCAGTCATTCTATGAGAAACACCATCAGGGGCGTCAAATATCCCACTCCAAGTAATTATAGAACACGGTGTGAGCTCTAGTCTGATGATCTGTGAAGTATTAACTCCTTAAGGACTCAGCCCATTTTGGCCTTAAAGGGGTACTCCGGTGAAAACCTTTTTTCTATTAAATCAACTGGTGGCAGAAAGTTAAACATATTTGTAAATTACTTCTATTAAAAAATCTTAATCCTTCCTGTACTTATTAGCTGCTGAATACTACAGAGGAAATTCTTTTCTTTTTGGAATGCTCTCTGATGACATCACGACCACAGTTCTCTCTGCTGACGTCATTATAATAATAATAACACTTTACTTACTGTTGCCCTTAGTGGGATTTGAACCCAAGACCCCAGCACTGCAAGGCAGCAGTGCTAACCACTGAGCCACCATGCTGCCCTTAGCATACATCTGCTATGCACGGTTGCTAAAATGGACAGAGATGTCAGCAGAGAGCACTGTGCTCGTGATGTCATCAGTGTTCCAAAAAGAAAGGAATTTCCTCTATTAGCATTCAGCAGCTAATAAGTACTGGAAGGATTAAGATTTTTTAATAGAAGAAATTTACAAATCTGTTTAACTTTCCGGAGCCAGTTGATATATATATATATATATATATATATATATATATATATATAAAAAAGTTTTGGTCTGGAATACCCCTTTAATCCTGGAAAACATAGCTGGAAGTTCTTGGCTCCCATGATGAATCCTTGACCCTTCAGTCATCGTCTGACATTTACGGTGCTGCCGATGCGGAAGAGCAGCCTTGGGGCGCCGTCATGTACCCACAACCTCTATCTACTCCGCTGACTCTCCTCCATGGGCCCCGTCTTCCAGGTTCAGAATACATTCCGCGTGGCTGGTTGGTTTTTCGTTAATGCCGGCTTTTAATTTATTTGCAGACGAGGCTTTTGCGCTGACAGTCGCTGGTGATTTGCTAATTTTTCCCAGGCAGATTTTCCTATGCACAGAAGTGATTTAACTTTCCGTCCTCAATCAGATCCTCTCCTTCAGCTATCAACATTTAATTAGCGCATCTCCCTCTGTTCCCCGCCTCATATCGCATTCACCGCCGGTCGTATCCTCAGGCGAAAGTCTCTCTTACCATTCCCCCGCCATATGCGTTGTGTATAATACTAATGACCGGGCTCCCAGCGCTCCCGACTACCAGCTGCCCCCAGAAGAAAGAATACATCAAACGCTACGGGATTCCCGCCCCGCGACACTTTCCCAGACTCCACTACAACTTCTCGGATTCACATTTAGACTTGTTCATTATAAACCATTACTCGTTATAAACCAGTGGTCTCAAACTGTGGCCCTCCAGATGTTGCAAAACTTCAACTCCCAGCATGCCCGGACAGCCGTTGGCTGTCCGGGCATGCTGGGAGTTGAAGTTTTGCAACATCTGGAGGGCCACAGTTTGAGACCACTGGTAACAGATTAGATGAAAGAGTAGCCTTGATTTGCCTTTTAGGGACAGTGTGGATCCTATGGAGAAGGCAGACAGGCTTTTGACTCTCCTGGCATGCTGGGAGTTGAAGTTTTGCAACATCTGGAGGGCCACCGTTTGAGACTACTGGTAACAGATGAGATGAGAGAGAAGCCTTGATTTGCCTTTTAGGAACAGTGGGAATCCTACGGAGTAGACGGACAGGCTTTCGACTCTCCTGGCATGCTGGCAGTTCAAGTTTTTCAACATCTAGAGGGCCACAGTTTGAGACTACTGGTAACAGATGAGATGAAAGAGAAGCCTTGATTTGCCTTTTAGGAACAGTGGGAATCCTACGTTGTAGACGGACAGGCTTTTGATTCTCCTGGCATGCTGGCAGTTGAAGTTTTGCAACATCTGGAGGGCCACCGTTTGAGACTACTGGTAACAGATGAGATGAAAGAGAAGCCTTGATTTGCCTTTTAGGAACAGTGGGAATCCTACGGAGTAGACGGACAGGCTTTTGACTCTCCTGGCATGCTGGCAGTTGAAGTTTTGCAACATCTAGAGGGCCACAGTTTGAGACCACTGTTATAAACCATTGCTTATTGGCACTTATTTAAATTAAAAGGGTACTCCGCCCCTAAACATCTTAGGGGGATAAGATATCTGATCTCGGGGAGTCCAGCCGTTGGCTGTCCGGGCATGCTGGGAGTTGAAGTTTTGCAACATCTGGAGGGCCACCGTTTGAGACTACTGGTAACAGATGAGATGATAGAGAAGCCTTGATTTGCCTTTTAGGAACAGTGCGAATCCTACAGAGTAGACAGACAGGCTTTTGACTCTCCTGGCATGCTGGCAGTTGAAGTTTTGCAACATCTAGAGGGCCACAGTTTGAGACTACTGGTAACAGATGAGATGAAAGAGAAGCCTTGATTTGCCTTTTAGGAACAGTGGGAATCCTACGGAGAGGATGGACAGGCTTTTGACTCTCCTGGCATGCTGGGAGTTGAAGTTTTGCTACATCTGGAGGGCCACAGTTTGAGACCACTGTTATAAACCATTGCTTATTGGCACTTATTTAAATTAAAAGGGTACTCCGCCCCTAAACATCTTAGGGGGATAAGATGTCTGATCTCGGGGGTCCCTCCGCTGGGGGCTCCCGGGATCTCAGCTGCAGCACCCACCTGTTGCGGCTTCCGGCAGCGTGTGACGTGCCCTCCCATAGACTTGCATTGAGGGTTGGGGTGGGGCATGACGTCACGATCTCACGTCACCGTGGTTGGGAGCCGAAGCCTCCAGCGTTTCCGGAAGCCGCAACAGGTGGGCGCTCTAGCCGAGATCCCGGGGGTCCCCGGTGGCGGGACCCCCGCGATCTGAAAGTATAGGGGATAAGATGTCTAGGGGGCAGAGTACCCCTTTAAAGGGGTATTCCAGGAAAAAACTTTTTTTTTTATATATCAACTGGCTCCAGAAAGTTAAACAGATTTGTAAATTACTTCTATTAAAAAAAATCTTAATCCTTTCAGTACTTTTAGCTGCTGAAGTTGAGTTGTTCTTTTCTGTCTAAGTGCTCTCTGATGACACGTGTCTCGGGAACTGTCCAAAGTAGAAGCAAATCCCCATAGCACAGAGCAGAGAGCACTGTTGCCAGACAGAAAAGAACAACTCAACTTCAGCAGCTGATAATTATTGGAAGGATTAAGATTTTCTAATAGAAGTAATTTACAAATCAGTTTAACTTTCTGGAGCCAGTTGATATATATATATAAACAAGTTTTTTTCCTGGAATACCCCTTTAACCTTTGGCTCTCCAGCTCTTACAAAACTACAACTCCATCCATTCCCTAACAGCCGAAAGCTGCCCCCCCCCCCCCCATGATTGTCACTCAGCTTTTCTAGACCCATGAATGCCATTTTTGCCCCTCTCCCAGATAGCAAATCTGCATGGGTATTTACTAGGGATCGACTGATTATCGGTATGGCCGGTATTGTCGGCCGATAATCATGATTTTGTGCATTATCGGTATTGGCAATTACCTTGCCGATAAGCCGATAATGCCCCGCCCCCCGCACCGCCCCCACCGCACCGTGACCGCCCCCCCCCCCCCCGACCCACCGCACCGCGACCGCCCCCCCCGACCCACCGCACCGCGTCGCACCCCCCACCGTAGTGCTGAGCGGTATACCGGTATGAACCGGATACCATTTTTTTTTTCTCCCACGGTCTGGATTTTTGCCCATACCGCTTTACCGGTCGGGCCCCTCCCCCACCCTCCGAGTCAATAAAAAAAATTAAACTTACCCGTAACGGGGGTTGTCCCAGCCATCCATCCTTCCTGTAGTGTCCGGCGGCATTCTGGGTGGAGGGTGAACCGGTCCGGGCTGTCCTTCTCCGGGGGTCATCTTCTCCACTCCGGGCAGGCTCCGGCCTAGTACGCTGCATAGACGCCACTACGCCGTGATGTCAGGTGCGTCGCTGCGCAGTGGTGTCTATGCTGCGTTACTAGGCCGGAGCCTGCCCGGAGTGGAGAAGATGACCCGCGGAGAAGAAGGACAGCCCGGACCGGTTCACCCTTCACCCGGAATGCCGCCGGACACTACAAGAAGGATGGATGGCCCGGACCACCCTCCCCGGACGGTCCCTGCAGCAACTGGGAAGGTGAGTCAGGGTTCTGGGATGGACAGGGGTCTGTATAATATACTATACCTACAGTAGGCCCTCCAGCTGTTGAGGCCCTCCAGCTGTTGCAAAACTACAACTCCCAGCATGCCCGGACAGCCAACGGCTGTCCGGGCATGCTGGGAGTAGTAGTTTTGCAACAGCTGGAGGCACCCCTAGGCGCGGTGCGGGGGGAGCGGTGGCGGTGATAGGTCTCAGGACCCCCGAACAGGTAGGGGGAGAGAAGCGGGTGGTGGCGGCGGCAGCCTATGGCACCGCAAAAGCCACTGCAGTGCATTGATTTAAAGTGCCCGCTTTAAATCAATGATCTGCAGCGGTGTCGCTGGGGGATAAATAGCCGATAACTTATACCGGAATATCAGTATAAGTTATCGGCTGTCGGCCCTAACCTCCACCGATTATCGGTATCGGCCCTAAAAAAACGATATCGGTCGATCCCTAGTATTTACTATGTAGAACTTGCAGCCCTTGACAACCATTGTCACCCCCAAAAGTTAGTAAGCCCCCCTCCCCTCCCGCCCCCCGTAACACAGTAACCGTACGCAGCTTTCTTAGTCAGTTCTGCAAGTGACTAATAAGGGAAATTCCGCTACAGTTCGGATATTGCTGTTGATACGTTAGGAATTTTTTTTATCTGGCCTGAACTGTGCCTCAGCGTAGAGGAATGTGCGTCCTACCGAGGTTGAATTAAGGATCTGTGACTGGTTTATAAAAAAATTAGGACAACAAGAAAAAAAAAATAAACGTGGTTTCAAATGGCAGAAAATGCTCAATCCCAAATGCGATTGTGCCTCTATACTGGGGGAGCAGATCCGGCGCTTGTGGTCCGTTGCTAAGGGCGATCATCAGCATGAAATGCAAATACAATGGGGGATGCCTGCAGCGGACTACAAGGGCTACAATGGCGTCCTACACCAGATAGACAGTGTGGATGTGTAAGGCTGGGTTCACACTACGATTTGTAATTACGGTTCCCGTGTACGGCTGGGAGGAGGGGTGGGCGGGGCTTAGTCACGGTGCCCGCACTCAGCCGTATTCGGGAACCGTAGTTAATGTATGTCTATGAGCCGACCGGAGTGAACCGCAGCGGTTCACTCCGGTCGATTGCTTTTTCGGCCCTTTGCGGTTTCCCGACCGCAGGCAAAAACATGGTCGACCACGTTTTTGCCTGCGGTCGGGAAACCGCATGCGGCCGAAAAAGCAGCCGACCGGAGGCTGCGGATCACTCCGGTCGGCTCATAGACATACAGAATTACAATGAATTTCATGTCTTTTTTCCCCCCTTTATCCATAAGTCATCGTCTCCAACCAGAACATCGGTGTCACGATTCGGCTGGCAGGAGGTGGATCCTCTGTGCCAGAGAGGGATTGGCGTGGACCGTGCTAGTGGACCGGTTCTAAGTTACTACTGGTATTCACCAGAGCCCGCCGCAAAGCGGGATGGTCTTGCAGCGGCGGTAGTAACCAGGTCGTATCCACTAGCAACGGCTCAACCTCTCTGACTGCTGAAGATAGGCGCGGTACAAGGGAGTAGACAAGAGCAAGGTCGGACGTAGCAGAAGGTCGGGGCAGGCAGCAAGGATCGTAGTCAGGGGCAACGGCAGGAGGTCTGGAACACAGGCTAGGAACACACTAGGAAACGCTTTCACTGGCACAATGGCAACAAGATCCGGCGAGGGAGTGCAGGGGAAGTGAGGTATACATAGGGAGTGCACAGGTGAACACACTAATTAGACCAACTGCGCCAATCAGTGGCGCAGTGGCCCTTTAAATCGCAGAGACCCGGCGCGCGCAGCCCCGCTCCCTAGGGACAGGACCGACGGAGAGCGAGTCAGGTACGGGAGCCGGGGTGCGCATCGCGAGCGGGCGCCACCCGCATCGCGAATCGCATCCCGGCTGGGGGCGGTATCGCAGCGCACCCGGTCAGTAGATCTGACCGGGGCGCTGCAGTGGCGAGGATGTTGCGAGCGCTCCGGGGAGGAGCGGGGACCCGGAGCGCTCGGCGTAACAATCGGGACCATTCACCAAATCTCTGCATTAGGTTTTAATGTAATATTCTGATTTATGGCATTTGGAGGACACCTGTCACCAGTGGGGTATTTAGGTTTTTGTGCTGACTAAATTTATCCAACCTTGTAGTCTAAATTTCCCTGCCCCCTTCTTATGGAGGCCAAACCTTTTCCTGTTTAAGATCCACCCCTTTTTCTGTAAACCCCACCCTTTCCTTTTTTTGGCCCCTCTCTCTCTCTTTTTGCTCTACTCCTTTTTGGTCCCTATTTTTTATATAATTTTTTATTTTTTTTTACCTTAAAATGTTCCGAATGCTTAGAGCCGGCGCCGGGAGCTCGTGATGTCATAGCCCTGCCCCCTGCCCGCCTCCTCAATGCAAGTCTTTGGGTACTAGGGATGTAAGAAAATATTGATTCCCGCGATTATCGCGATTTTTCAATTGCCGATACTGAATCGATTCAAAATTTTTTTGAATCGATTCTTTTAGTGATGTGGAATTTGTATCTCCTGATCCCCGGAACAGCATGTTCTGGGCATCAGGAGATACAAGTTCCACATTTTGTCAGCCGGATCTGACGCGGTGTCGCTCTGGGTGTACGGAGCGGGCTCCGACTCGTGCCCGCTCCATACTCTGCGGCCCCCGGCTGATTTCAGTATCCGGGGCCGGCTGATGCATCACCGCCGCTAATATCCAGCATGCGACGCTCTGCAGTGTGTATGGAGCGGGCTCCCGACTCGTGCCCGTTCCATACTCTGCAGCCCCCGGCCAGGGGCCACCGCTAATAGCCAGCATGCGGCGATCGCCGCGGCTGGCTATTAACCCTTTAGATCGCCGCTGTCAAAGCTGACAGCGGCATCTAAAGGGACATGTATATGCTCCCTGGTGGGCTAGATCGCCCCCCCGCAGCGCGATCGCGGGCGGGCGATCCACTATAGAGGTAGCCGGAGGGCTTACCTCTGCTTCCCTGCTCTCCGTGGCTCTGTCATTGATAGATCCAGGCTGGACCAGGCTCTATCAATGGATCGCAGATAAATGGAGTTCAATAGAACTCTATTCATCTGTCTGAGGAATCTAATGATTCCTAAAAGACTAATAAAGTGTATAAAAAAATAATTAAAAATAAAGTTTTAATAGGGATATATCGAGATGTATCGTCACCTAGACGGTATCGGGATATATCGGATCGCCACACTGGTATCGCGATTCGAACCGAATTGCCAAATTCTTGGTGATTCACACCCCTAATACAGCAGTGTTTCCCAACCAGGGTCGCCTCCAGCTGTTGCAAAACTACAACTCCCAGCATGCCTGTACAGCCGAAGGCTGCCAATAAAGTCCATCGGAGGTGGCATCAACCTCCACCTCATTGAAATTCCACTTATGGTTGACTTTCCTCTTATGAAACCTATTGAGACTGTCTTAGGATTTATACTTAGGCCGTGACCGCACCAATTTGTAATGTTCCCCATGTTCTCTGGTCAATGTAGAATCCCACGGGAGCGGGAATGCTTGCGTATCTCCATGCGAGTAAAGAGAATTCTTCACCCACAAATACCACACAGAAGAAGGAAATGATTCAAGCAATGGTTATCACACAAGTTTCCTTTAATCTCCTCGCTCCCCCGTTACTTTCTCAGGAATCCACATCCGGCCACAACAGCTTCTCCCTTTCCAACGTAATAACCCCCCCCGTCCTTCTTCTTCTTCTTCTTCTACTCCTCTTTCTCCTCCTGAAGTGACTTCTAGGTGAAGGAACCCATGCCAACTTCTAGAAATGGGAACCATCCGGCGTGTACGCGCGAGCATTGTCTACTTCCTCATTGACTTGTTCAATAGACTCGGAGACAAGGAATGTGCCCTCGAGGGGGGTTTGGAGGAAATCAGCTGTGTGGTTTCTAAATCTCGGCTTGTGTTCTTCTTCTTGGACGGAGCTCTTCCAAAACACAGCACTCCTTTAAATTGGCTCTTGGCAGCTCCTACTTCCCGGCTGCGGCCAAGTCGAAAAAAAAACGTCAGACTGGTGGTGGGCCGAGGCCTGAAGATTTCATTAGATCTTATTACTCAGCGTTCTGGAGCAGATGGTCACTGTGTTCGTGGAGAACTCCTTTTTTTATTTTTTTGGTCTTTTTCTTTGTGTTTTTGTCTATGGCCAGGCATGTGTTTCCGACAGCTGATCCTTCCCTGGAGATATAAAAAAAAATATTTATTTTTTTTTCTCTTTTTTTATTTTTTTTCTCTTTTTTTTTTCTCTCTTTTTTTTTCTTCTTTTTTTTTTCTTTTTTTTTCTTCTTTTTTTTTTTCTTTTTTTTTCTTGTTTTTTAAGCCAGGATCTGGTTTCCCTCATTTCCCTGAAAAGTTAGATGACGGTATGGAAGGCTCGGTAATAAGTATCTTGTGCCGCGCCACAGAGGATATGATAGGGTTGTGAGTGTATAGTCGGTAATTTGGGTTTCGCTGATGAAAGCCGGGATCATTATCCGCAAACTCCTCCACTCCGAACCCTTCTCTTTAATCTCAGATATCAAAGCCATTCTTAGCTGTTTTGTCTCATGTGTTATTTTTTTATTTATTTTTTTGTTTCATGCCCCCCCCCCCCCCCCTCCCTTTCGGAGAAGCCATTCATCCGTCGCTGCCACTTATATACCATTTGTGTTGAGGGCCTAAGTGGTTAATTCGCCCACAATGACGGCGTTCTCGGGTTTCGTATCGCAGGTAACAGGAACATCTATCACCTGTCTGGGCCCCCTTTGTGTCGTTCTCTCGCACACACGCTTACGGCACACAAAAACGGCGCTTCCAGGAATCCTAACGTCTCTCAGGACTTTTGTGTTTAGGCTTTTAAATGCCGCACTTTGATCTGGACTTCACTTACAGGGCGACAAATGGCGCGATGTGAGCTTAGGGGAACGTGAGACGGGATGGAAGGGTTTGGCCGATTTGGGGGGAACATCGAGCTGCAGATGTTAAGGTGGTGTTTTCCAACCAGGGTGTCTCCACCTGTTGCAAAACTACTACTACCGGGCATGCTGAGAGTTAAAGTTTTGAAACAGCTGGAGGCACCCACGTTGGAAAACATTTTGTTAGGGACAGATGGTTAATATTCGAAGATCTATCTCTCTATCTATCTCATATTTATCTTCAGGTGAAACTCGAAAAATTAGAATATTATGCAAAAGTCCATTGTATTATATTAATGCACCAAAAGTAAGCATGATGTGCTCCAAAATCTCCTGGTAGACGGATGCGTTGACCCTGGACTTAGAGTTCCTGTCACCAAATAAAACTTTTAATAAAGTGTTCCTTGTGTAATTTGCAGACACTTTGCCATTCACTTGCTTTTAAAATTATCAACATAAATATCTGTTCTGTTCCCTGCCACAATTAATACAGTGAGTTTGGTCTCCTCAGGGCCTGGCAGGAGACCAAACTCAGGAAGTGTTTCTCTGCACTGGGCTTGATTGACAGCTGCACAGAGCTTAACTGAAAGCTACACAGAGCCTCACTGAAACAAGCACAGAGCCTCACTGAAACATGCACAGAGCCTCACTGAAACATACACAGAGCCTCACGAAACATGCACAGAGCCTCACTAAAAGCTACACAGAGCCTCACTGAAACATACACAGAGCCTCACTGAAACATGCACCGAACCTTACTGAAACATGCACAGAGCCTCACTGAAGCATGCACAGAGCCTCACTGAAACATACACAGAGCCTCACTGAAACATGCGCAGAGCCTCACTGAAACATGCACAGAACCTCACTGAAACATGCACAGAGCCTCACTGAAACATACACAGAACCTCACTGAAACATGCACAGAGCCTCACTGAAACATACACAGAGCCTCACTGAAACATGCACAGAACCTCACTGAAACATGCACAGAACCTCACTGAAACATGCACAGAGCCTCACTGAAAGCTACACAGAGCCTCACTGAAACATGCACAGAACCTCACTGAAACCTGCACAGAGCATCACTGGAACATGCACAGAACCTCACTGAAATATACACAGAGCCTCAATGAAGCATGCACAGAACCTCACTGAAACATGCACAGAACCTCACTGAAACATGCACAGAACCTCACTGAAACATGCACAGAGCCTCACTGAATCATACACAGAGCCTCAATGAAACATGAACAGAATCTCACTGAAAGCTACACAGAGCCTCACTGAAAGCTACACAGAGCCTCACTGAAACATGCACAGAGCCTCACTGAAAGCTACACAGAGCCTCACTGGAACATGCACAGAACCTCACTGAAACATGCACAGAACCTCACTGAAAGCTACACAGAGCCTCCCTGAAACATGCACAGAACCTCACTGAAACATGCACAGAACCTCACTGAAACATGCACAGAGCCTCACTGGAACATGCACAGAGCCTCACTGAAAGATGCACAGAGCCTCACTGAAACATGAACAGAACCTCACTGAAAGATGCACAGAGCCTCACTGAAACATGCACAGAACCTCACTGAAACATGCACAGAACCTCACTGAAAGATGCACAGAGCCTCACTGAAACATGAAGAGAGCCTCACTGAAACATGCACAGAACCTCACTGAAACAAGCACAGAGCCTCACTGAAACATGCACAGAGCCTCACTGAAACATGCACAGAGCCTCACTGAAAGCTACACAGAGCCTTACTGGAACATGCACAGAACCTCACTGAAACATGCATAGAACCTCACTGAAAGCTACACAGACCCTCACTGAACCATGCAGAGAACCTCTCTGAAACATGCACCGAACCTCACTGAAACATGCACAGAGCCTCACTGGAACATGCACAGAACCTCACTGAAACATGCACAGAACCTCACTGAAACAAGCACAGAGCCTCACTGAAACATACACAGAGCCTCACTGAAAGATGCACAGAGGCTTACTGAAACATGAACAGAACCTCACTGAAAGATGCACAGAGCCTCACTGAAACATGTACAGAACCTCACTGAAACATGAACAGAACATCACTATAACATGAGCAGAACCTCATTGAAACATGCACAGAACCTCACTGAAAGATGCACAGAGGCTCACTGAAACGTACAGAACCTCACTGAAACATGAACAGAACCTCACTGAAACATGCACAGAACCTCACTGAAACATGCACAGAACCTCACTGAAAGATGCTCAGAACCTCACTGAAAGATGCAGAGCCACACAGAAACATGAACAGAACCTCACTATAACATGAACAGAACCTCGCTGAAAGATGCACAGAGCCTCACAGAAACATGAACAGAACCTCACTGAAAGATGCACAGAGCCTCACTGAAAGATGCAATACTTGATGATCATGGCCCTATATGTTTTTCTGATTATGTGCTTACCATTGGATTAGCTGATTTTAATTATGTTTTTGTTTCACTTTCTTCCTAGATTGGAAGGCGGATATATATTTCTTCACCACCACCACCTGTCTTTTGCACGATTATTTTCTCTTGTGGGAGGTTGATGTAGTTGGACCATATTATCTATTCATCATTCCGGCTCTATATACACGTACAGCGGTTGTCAAGCAGGTTGCCTGCCCGATGTGTGACCATAGACTGTTGGACAGTGAAGCTCCGCCCTCCTGATCCGAGATGCGAGGATGCTGCTTATGGATGAGAAGTCCCTGGTGAGCCGATCTGGTGTTGGATGAGAAGTCCCTGGTCCCCCAGTATGACGTGCCCCCAGGATACTATGCGGCAGAGGTCTTCAGTGGCACTATTTATTATGATTCACTGGGTATGGGATACGCTAAGTGGGATTGATTTCGCTGACTCCGCTGACTTTCTTACTTATTTAACATTGCCATTCGACTTGCCCTTATCCAAGATGGTGGAATATCATTTTCAGGATCAAGTGCGTTTGCGCTGGAACAGCGCGACATGTGATCTCACTTCTGCTCTGATGACTCCTGCATCTCATTGGTCCCTGCTCATCTCCTCCCACAGTATGACGCGCCGATACACATGGGACGCCAGTCTCACTTACTGTATGATCTGTTGTATGTATGATCTGTTGTATGTATGAGCTGTTGTATGTGTGAGCTGTTGTATGTGTGATCTGTTGTATGAATGATCTGTTGTATGTATGATCTGATCTGTTGTATGTATGATCTGTTGTATGTATGATCTGTTGTATGTATGATCTGTTGTATGTATGATCTGTTGTATGTATGATCTCTTGTATGAATGATCTCTTGTATGTATGAGCTGTTGTATGTATGGTCTCTTGTATGTGTGATCTCTTGTATGTGTGATCTGTTGTATGTATGATCTGTTGTATGTATGATCTGTTGTATTTATGATCTGTTGTATGTATGATCTGTTGTATGTGTGATCTGTTGTATGTGTGATCTGTTGTATGTGTGATCTGTTGTATTTATGATCTGTTGTATGTATGGTCTCTTGTATGTGTGATCTGTTGTATGTGTGATCTGTTGTATGTATGATCTGTTGTATGTATGATCTGATCTGTTGTATGTATGATCTGTTGTATGTATGATCTGATCTGTTGTATGTATGATCTGTTGTATGTATGATCTGTTGTATGTATGATCTGATCTGTTGTATGTATGATCTCTTGTATGTATGATCTGTTGTATGTATGATCTGATCTGTTGTATGTATGATCTCTTGTATGTATGATCTGTTGTATGTCTGATCTGTTGTATGTATGATCTGATCTGTTGTATGTATGATCTGTTGTATGTATGATCTGTTGTATGTATGATCTCTTGTATGTATGATCTCTTGTATGTACGATCTGTTGTATGTATGATCTGATCTGTTGTATGTATGATCTGTTGTATGTATGATCTCTTGTATGTATGATCTGTTGTATGTATGATCTCTTGTATGTATGAGCTGTTGTATGTGTGATCTGATCTGTTGTATGTATGATCTCTTGTATGTATGATCTCTTGTATGAATGATCTCTTGTATGTATGATCTGTTGTATGTATGATCTGTTGTATGTATGAGCTGTTGTATATATGATCTCTTTTATGTATGATCTGTTGTATGTATGATCTCTTGTATGTATGAGCTGTTGTATGTGTGATCTGTTGTATGTATGATCTCTTGTATGTATGATCTCTCCGCCCTGATTGAGATGAACTTACTATCACATTACCTGATTCACTTGAGTGCACTCATATCTATTATGCACACCGGGATGGTTTATACTGTATAAGCTGTGCGATATACACTTTTTATGAACTAATGACACTATATATGATATGTACATGATGTACTCTGCACAATGTCTATTTATTTATGCACTTTATTGCGATTTTTATGTATTGATATGTTACCCTATTTAAATGTGGCACATGACTGTGTTTGTATGCTTGAAAATGGCCGCATTGGGCGACCGAAACGTTGCATCTTGTTGGATAGAATAAATCTCACCTATTTTTTCACCATAATTTGGAGTGCTGCAGTATTGTCTTCAGTGCCTGGGACCCGCTCATCTTCATACTGGGAGTACTGCTCAATATCATTTGTGTATTGTGTGTCTATCTATCTATATATCTATCTATCTATGTCATATCTATCTCATATCTATCTATCTATCTATCTCATATCGATCTCATATCTATCTATCTATCTCATATCTATCTATCTATCTATCTCATATCGATCTCATATCTATCTATCTATCTCATATCTATCTATCTCATATCTATCTATCTCATATCTATCTATCTCATATCTATCTATCTATCTCATATCTATCTATCTCATATTTATCTATCTCATATCTATCTATCTATCTCATATCTATCTATCTATCTCATATCTATCTATCTCATATCTATCTATCTATCTATCTCATATCTATCTATCTCCTATCTATCTATCTCATATCTATCTATCTCATATCTATCTATCTATCTCATATCTATCTATCTCATATCTATCTATCTATCTCATATCTATCTATCTATCTCATATCTATCTATCTATCTCATATCTATCTATCTATCTCGTATCTATCTATCTCATATCTATCTCATATCTATCTATCTATCTATCTCATATCTATCTATCTCATATCTATCTATCTATCTCATATCTATCTATCTATCTCATATCTATCTATCTATCTCGTATCTATCTATCTCATATCTATCTATCTCATATCTATCTATCTATCTCATATCTATCTATCTATCTCATATCTATCTATCTCGTATCTATCTATCTCATATCTATCTATCTCATATCTATCTATCTCATATCTATCTATCTATCTATCTCATATCTATCTATCTCATATCTATCTATCTATCTCATATCTATCTATCTCATATCTATCTATCTATCTCATATCTATCTATCTATCTCATATCTATCTATCTCATATCTATCTATCTATCTCATATCTATCTATCTCATATCTATCTATCTCATATCTATCTATCTCATATCTATCTATCTATCTATCTCATATCTATCTATATATCTATCTCATATCTATCTATCTCATATCTATCTATCTCATATCTATCTATCTCATATCTATCTATCTATCTATCTCATATCTTTCTATCTCATATCTATCTATCTCATATCTATCTATCTATCTAAACAAAAACAAGAATAAGTTTGCCAGCACTACTGATCCCAAACTACTATATGGACCTGGCGTACAGGTGCAAGCTGCTGGGCTAAATATACAGAAACAGAAGAATACAGCAGCACACTGCTAGCACAAAGATACAGATAAAACATGAACTGCTATACAGCTATAGTGCAAAAAATGAAAAAGTGAGGTACTTAGCTCAAAATTTGGCGGCCAAATAGCTTTGACCGTCCCATCACGGTTAGGTGACCTATCTATCTATCTCATATCTATCTCATATCTATCTATCTCATATCTATCTATCTATCTATCTCATTTCTATCTATCTCATATCTATCTATCTCATATCTATCTATCTATCTATCTCATATCTATCTATCTCATATCTATCTATCTATCTCATATCTATCTATCTCATATCTATCTATCTCATATCTATCTTTCTATCTATCTATCTCTCTCATAGCTATCTATCTATCTCGTATCTATCTATCTATCTAGACAAAGAATAAGTCAGCCAGCACTTTAGTTGATACCAAACTATTATATGGACCTGGCCTACAGGTGCACGCTACTAGGCTAGATATACAGCAACAGAAGGATGCAGCAGCACACTGCCAGCACAAGTCCCAATGAGGCCACCTTATCGCGGTGGGACGGTCCAAGCTATTTGACCGCCGGCGGACACAAATTTGCGAGCTAAGTGCCTCACTATTTCATAGTTTCACATTTGCATCTATTACACCATAGCTGTATAGCTCTCCATGTTTTACCTGCATATTCATGTTTCACCTATATCCTTGTGCTGGCAGTGTGCTGCTGTATTCTTCTGTTGCTGTATATCTATCTATCTATCTCATATCTATCTATCTCATATTTATCTATCTATGTATTGATATATCCATCTATATATATATATTTTTTTAATCTAATCTATCTCATATCTATTTATTTATCTCTCATATCTATCTATCTCATATCTATCTATCTCATATCTATCTATGTATCTCATATCTATCTATCTATCTATCTATATATCTCATATCTATGTATCTATCTATATATCTCATATCTATCTATCTCATATCTATCTATCTATCTATCTATCTATCTCATATCTATCTATCTCATATCTATCTATCTCATATCTATCTATCTCATATCTATCTATCTCATATCTATCTATCTCATATTTATCTATCTCATATCTATCTATCTATCTATCTCATATCTATCTATCTCATATCTATCTATCTATCTATCTCATATCTATCTATCTATCTCATATCTATCTATCTCATATTTATCTATCTCATATCTATCTATCTATCGGACGATCTATCATATCCATATATCTCATATCTATAACCAGATGTAGCAGAGCTGCCATAGTGACCGGACACATCTCGCGGCGCTGTCACAATGTGTTACTATTCTTTTCCATTACACAGAAGGTTCCGGTGGATCTCGTACATCATCATCACAATGAGAAAGCATAAAAGCCTCCGTGAGTCAGGGACCGGGGGTCAGTGCCAGGTCTGCTCCATCTGTGTGTAAGGATGAGTTCACACTGCGCTGTATCTCTGAGGGGTGTATATAGGACTATAATGTAACCAGTTGTATCATGGTCCACATATATAAATGCTGTATGTGTCTATAGATGCTAAAGATATAGGTCAGTGGTCTCCAAACTGTGGTCCTCCAGCTGTTGCAAAACTGCAACTTCCAGCATGCCCGGACAGCCGAAGGCTGTCCGGGCATGCTGGGAGTTGTAGTTTTGCAACAGCTGGAGGTCCACAGTTTGGAGACCCCTTATAGCTCAGTATTACACAGTGCTCAGCATTTCATTATTACGTCCTGGGTTGTTTCCGGATCATCAATGTATTTGTCTCTTTTATGTCTTTTCTCTACGACCTGATTTTCTTGAAAGCTTCCTCGCGCGGTCGAGCACTTCATGGATCCCTTGTCGACAGAGGCCATGTCTATATTTAGTGGAAGGTCGTGCGCAGAGGTCAGAGGTCACAGCCAGCGTTTGTACGGACGTTATGTAATGAAATGCGTAATGGGCAGGTAATAAAATTCGTCCATTCTGTCATCGTATTATGCGCGGCCATAATGTGATGCTGGACAAGCCCTGTAGTTGTAGAGACAGACCGGGCATTGTCTACATAGAAACCAGTTGTAAGTGGATATTTATATGGACAGGGTGGGGATTGTTGCATTGGTGCTTTGACTTCTTAAAGGGGTCCATGACCCTGACCAGACCGGGTGCAGCCCACTCTACACTGTAAAGTACTTTTATTATGACACTGAATGGCAGTATTATACTTGCACTATATGAACTATGTATTTGTCCTTGGTATGGCTCTATTACAGAGGCCAATACACTGCTCTCAAGCCATAACTCACCTCCAGCTTCCAATCTGCCGCCACTGAGAGGGCGGTGGGGTATACTGCTATATGGGGTCAGTATGGGGGGGGGGGTCACTGCAATGTGACGGTGGGGTATACTGCTATATGGGGTCAGTATGGGGGGCTCACTACAATGTGGGGGTGGGGTCTACTGCTATGGGGGGTAGTTACTGCAATGTGACGGTGGGGTCTACTGCTATATGGGTCAGTATGGGGGGGCTCACTGCAATGTGAGGGTGGGGTCTACTGCTATATGGGGTCAGTATGGGGGGATCACTGCAATGTGGGGTGGGGTCTACTGCTATATGGGGTCAGTATGGGGGGCTCACTGCAATGTGAGGGCGGGAGGTCTACTGCTATATGGGTCAGTATGGGGGGGGGGTCACTGCAATGTGAGCGTGGGGTCTACTGTTATATGGGGTCAGTATGGGGGGCTCACTGCAATGTGGGGGTGGGGTCTACTGCTATGGGGGGGGGTCACTGCAATGTGACGGTGGGGTCTACTGCTATATGGGTCAGTATGGGAGGGCTCACTGCAATGTGAGGGTGGGGTCTACTGCTATATGGGGTCAGTATGGGGGGCTCACTGCAATGTGGGGTGGGGTCTACTGCTATATGGGGTCAGTATGGGGGGCTCACTGCAATGTGAGGGCGGGAGGTCTACTGCTATATGGGTCAGTATGGGGGGGGGGTCACTGCAATGTGAGGGCGGGAGGTCTACTGCTATATGGGTCAGTATGGGGGGGTCACTGCAATGTGAGGGTGGGAGGTCTACTGTTATATGGGTCAGTATGGGGGGGCTCACTGCAATGTGAGGGCGGGAGGTCTACTGCTATATGGGTCAGTATGGGGGGGTCACTGCAATGTGAGGGTGGGGTCTACTGTTATATGGGTCAGTATGGGGGGGATCACTGCAATGTGAGGGTGGGGTCTACTGCTATATGGGGTCAGAATGGGGGGCTCACTGCAATGTGACGGTGGAGTCTACTGCTATATGGGTCAATATGGGGGGCTCACTGCAATGTGGGGGTGGGGTCTACTGCTATATAGGGTCAGTATGGGGGGGCTCACTGCAATGTGAGGGCGGGAGGTCTACTGCTATATGGGGTCAGTGTGGGGGGCCTACTGCTATATGAGGGTGGTGTCTCTTCTATATGGGGGCAGTATGGGGGGCTCACTGCAATGTGAGGGTGGGGTCCACTGCTTTATGGGGTCAGTATGGGGGTCTCACTGCAATGTGACGGTGGGGTCTACTGCTATATGGGTCAGTATGGGGGGGCTCACTGCAATGTGGGGGTGGGGTCTACTGCTATATAGAGTCAGTATGGGGGGGGCTCACTGCAATGTGAGGGCGGGAGGTCTGCTATATGGGGTCAGTGTGGGGGGCCTACTGCTATATGAGGGTGGTGTCTCTTCTATATGGGGGCAGTATGGGGGACTCACTGCAATGTGAGGGTGTGGTCCACTGCTTTATGGGGTCAGTGAGGCGGGCTCACTGCTATATATGGGTGATGTCTACTGCTATATGGGGCAGTATGGGGGGCTACTACTATACAGGGGCAGTTTGGCGGGCAGGGGGGGACTGCTGCTATACAGGGGCAGTTTGCTGGGGGGCTTCTGCTATACATGGGTAGTTTGGGAAATTGCTACTATATGGGGTCGTTTTGGGGGGGCTACTGCTGTATGGGGTCAGTGTGGGGGGGCCTACTGCTATATGAGGGTGATGTCTACTGTTATATGGGGGCCTACTACTATACAGGGGCAGTTTTGGGGGGGGGCTGCTGCTATATAGGGGCAGTTTGCTGGGGGGCTTCTGCTATATACGGGTACTTTGGCAAATTGCTGCTGTATGGGATAATTTTTTTGGGGGGGCTGCTAATGCTATATGGGGGGAGTATGGGGGGACTACTGCTATATGGTGCAGTATGGGGATGGAACCAACTGTTATATAAGGAAAATACTGCAATATGGAAGACAACTGTTTAATGGGGCCTATTGCTATATGGGGGGCAGTTATATGGGGACTACTACTATATGGTGACACTGAGGGGGCCTAACTACTATATGGGGGGGCACAAAGTTGGCACTTTTACTCTGTGGGGCAATACACATGGGGAATGTATACATTTAAAAGAAAAAATCTTCCAATTTTTACTCTGTCCACCATCCCCTTACAATTGGCGGACAATTCCTATCACTTTTCAGCTTGTGCTGTGTACATAAGGAGATGACTGCTGATATAGCCCCTATTCACCAAGACCTGGGGTTGTAAGGAAAGAGAACACTACTGAGTAATGGAAACAGTTAATCTCAGTACCCTCTTTACCCCTTCCTGTATTTGTCACAAAGCATGGGCACAACAACCATAGAATTTAATAACACAGGATCCACCAACTTCTTTTCCCTCCCTGCACAACTGCATTGGTTACAGAGCATGCCCACAACATTCTCCCATAATAGTTAATAGCACAGGATGTACCACTGACAATGAGTCATGGAAACAGTTCAGCTTCACCTCCCTCTTCCCCCTCCCTGCACCTAGACAAGTGTATATCTTACAGAGGGCATGACAACAACACTCTCCTAGCATCTAGAACATAATCCTGTCCGGCTGCAGCATCATCTTTGTCCCAGCTGAGGCACAAGCTGGGACAAAGTCCAGGAAGTGAGGACGGGACTAGAACTCAGCTGTGCTCACTCCTGTCCTGTCTATAAGAGAAAATGAGGATAGACTTCCGGCTCCCAACGTAAGGTAAAACATCCAATTCTTTATTCCAAAAAGATTAAAATCCAAGTGCAGCAAACATAAATCGGAGAAATAAAAACACACATACGAAATGCACCAACGCGTTTCGACTTGTTAACAAGTCTTAGTCATGGCCATAACTAAGACTTGTTAACAAGTCGAAAGCATTGGTGCGTTTCGTTTGTGTGTTTTATTTCCCCGGTTTATGTTTGCTGCACTTGGATTTTAATCTTTTTGGAATAAAGAATTGGATTTTTTTACCTTACACTGGGAGCCGGAAATCTATCCTCATGTTCTCTGATTGATCCACCTGAGGACCCAGCCTCAGCATCCAGGTTGTGCTGGATATTTGGAGTATATGATAAGCTGATCCTTACTTTTATTGCATTGCCTGCCCTGTCTATTAGAGTCCTGTCTGAAAACAGAGAGGAGGGGTTATAGAGCAGCCTGCAGTGATTGGATGTAGAGCCCCCGCACAGTACAACAGACACAGGGAGGAAGTGAATGCATGGTGAGCGAGGGCGGGCTCAGTTCTTGCCTCGGACACACCCCTTCCTGAGCAGCGGATGTCAGAATGAGTGAGCAGCAGAACAGAGGGATTTGTGAGCCAAATACAGAAGCTAGACACATAAAGACATGTAAAGAATCTGCATGACCCAGTGAGTAACATATAGAAGCATTATTTTTTCTGTGATATGACAGGTACACTTTAAAGCCTCATTCAGTATTGGGCATTGAACAGCTGATTGTTTGGGTGCCAAGTGTTAGTGGACGGGCAGTAAATCGTACCGTCCCCTTTAAATGAATGGAGAAAAAATATAGTGATCATTTCTATTTAACATGTTTATTCCCTTTAAATGTAAATAAGGAATTCAAAATTATTGGCATTTCTTTTAATGTGAGAATGTCCTTTTGCAGAAAGAATGACAAAAATGTTCACCCGACGGAATGCAAAACACGTGGCGCATACCTACACGTCACCTGTGACCTCCCACCACGTGGAGAACATCTCGGAAGACGAAACCTCACCGAAACTATTAGTAGCCATGAATCTGAAGATGATGTCTTCAAGTCTTAATCACGTAAAGATGTTTGATGGCTGGAACAGCTCAGGAGGTCTATACTGCCCGCTAAGAAAGCTCCAGAAAGTTAAACAGATTTGTAAATTACTTCTATAAAAAAATCTTAATCCTTCCAATAGTTATCAGCTGCTGAAGTTTAGTTGTTCTTTTCTGTCTGACAACAGTGCTCTCTGCTGACACCTCTGTCTGTCTCAGGAACTGTCCGGAGCATGAGAGGTTTGCTATGGGGATTCGCTCCTACTCTGGACAGCTCCCGAGACAGGTGTCATCAGAGAGCAGTTAGACAGAAAAGAACAACTCAACTTCAGCAGCTGATAAGTCCTTGAAGGATTAAGATTATTATAATTTTTTTTAATAGAAGTAATTTACAAATCTGTTTAACTTTTCTGGAGCCAGTTGATATATCCAGAAAAAAGTTTTCATGGAATACCCCTGGGGTACTCCGCTGATAGACATCTTATCCCCTATCCAAAGGATGCTGCCCCCCCCCCCCCCCCCTTATCTCCCACAGCACCTGGCGTTTAAAACAAACGCTGGGTTCCTGCGGCAATGGTCGTGACGGCACGTCCACGCCCCCTCCATTCATGTCTATGGGAGGGGGCGTGTCGGCCGACACGCCCCCTCCCATAGACATGAATGGAGGGGGCGTGACATCACGGGGGGCGTGGCCGTTACATTACGATCACAGCCTCCAGATCCTAGCATTCTGAACAAAATGTTCGGGACGCTGGAGTACCCCTTTAAGTAGAATGTGCCATCAGAAAATGACCTATTATAATCAAGTTTGTGCTTTAAACCTATTTTAAATGAGTTTTGGTGATGTTTTTTCTTCTTCTAATTATACTTTCAAATTAAAATATGCAGCCAAACAGCGGGTGTATGGACTGTCTCTGTAGTATGTATGTTATGGGGTTCATCCTCCCTAGATCAGATCTACTTACGACTTCTTCACATACAGTAGCACTACAGTCTTGATGTTTGCAGTCTTCAGAAGAGCCACAGAAGCTTTATGTTTTCATTCAGACTCTGTTGTGCTGTTCATTGAACATTTCTGGAAATACATACTATCGGTTTCGGGTCCCTGCTCTCTTCACAGGAGCCTTTCCTGACCTGTATTGCTTTAGGCTGCATTCACACCACGTTTTTGCAGTACAGTTTCCGTATACGTTTTCAATGTGAAAACCATATGGAACCGTATTGAAAACCGTATGCATTGACCCTCCATTGAAAACCATACGCCAAAAGATGCATCCGGTTGCATCTGTTTTGCGTCTTGTACGGTTTTCTACGTTTTTTTTTCCCCCCGTACCCAAAACCGTAGCCTACCGCGGTTTTTGGTCCGGGTAAAAAACCGTATTGAAATCGTATAGGTTTTTTTTTTTAAACATGGGAGTCAATGGTAACCGTACAGAACTGTATGTGCGTACGGTTCCATCAGGTTTGCACCATACAGTTTTTTTCCATGGAATTTCAATCAAACAAGTGAAACTTTATTCATAAAGTTTATTCATATTTTTTTTCTTAAAAAACGGATGCAGCCGGAAATCATTTTTCAAACCGTATACAGGTTACAATTTGTACACAAGATTTTATACAGCTTTTTCCGGTTTTGAGGAATCAGTTTTTCATCAAAAACCTGATATGGGAACTGTATTGCAAAAACGTGGTGTGAATGCAGCCTTACACAGGTCTTCATCAGTTTCACACTTCCTGCTGTTTTTCTGGTTCCCTGTACCCTACTAAAATACCGTCCTGGGCCATATCCCTGTATTGGAACCTCTAGATCAGTGGTCTTCAACCTGCGGACCTCCAGATGTTGCAAAACTACAACTCCCAGCATGCCCGGACAGCCGTTGGCTGTCCGGGCATGCTGGTAATTGTAGTTTTGCAACATCTGGAGGTCTGCAGGTTGGAGACCACTGCTCTAGATCTTTCTGTAATGTCGGCCTGGAGTCTGTATTCTCCGGACTACTCCCTTCACCACCTCTCCCTCTATTTAGGTCAAGCTTTAGGCCTAACAATTCCAGATGACACCAGGCCTCACTACCTAGGTCATACTTCAGCTTTAAAGGATAAGATGTCTGATCGTGGCGTCAGGGACGCTGGGACCCCCCCCCCCCCCGATATGCGGCACGGCACACCAGTAATCTGCTGCATGGAGCGAACTCCACTCCCTGCTGGATGACGAATGACTACAGCCATCACGCCCCCTCTCATAGACTTGAATGGAGGGGTGAGATGTGACCTCACAAACACAGAAGCCCCGAGCCGGCGTTCTGAACATAGTAGCCGGGTGCCGAAATCCTACTGCAACTATCCACCTGCCCACCGGGAGGGGGTTCTTCCTTAGTCCCCAAACAGGACTACAGTCTCCTCCTGGCTTGAGAACGCCACCACTCTACCCCCATAGGCTAAGTTTCCACTTGTTTTCTTTTTCTGGCAGTTTTTGGAAAACCGACACTGCAGTTTTTGAGCCAAAGCCAGAAATGTATTCAAAAGGAATAGGAAATATAAAGGAAGGACTTACACATCTCCTCCCTTATGGATCCACTTCTGACTTTGGCTCAAAAACTGCAGTGTCGGTTTTCCAAAAACTGCCAGAAATAAAACCAAGTGGAAACTTGGTTTTTTTTCTGGCAGTTTTTGGAAAACTGCCAGTGCAGTTTTTGAGCCAAATTCAGAAGTGGATCCATAAGGGAGGAGAAGTATAAGTCATTCCTTTATATTTCCTATTCCTTTTGAATACACTTCTGGTTTTGGCTCAAAAACTGCAGTGGCAGATATCCAAAAACTGCCAGAAAAAAACCCAAGTGGAAACCTAGCCTACTGGGGTGAGTTTTCTTCTACTGTCCTAGCCGACATATCAGAACTAAATACAGGCTCTACTGAGTATATGTGACTATGAGCGGCTCCAGTCATGGCCAAATACTTCTCGTTGAAAGGTTCGGTCAAGGTTATGGTCTTCAATATGTGGAGTTACATCTCCTTGGGACAGCGCGAGAGCTCTAGGTGGAAGACCATTGACCAAACCATTCGAGACATAGTATTTGGCTATGACTGAAGCCGCTCATAGTCCCCCATACTCATGATCAATACCTGTTATGTTATCCCCGTCAACTTTACAAAAACAAAAAGAAATGTTAGATTTCTTATATCCGTCTTTGCCGAAAAGCAGAAGTGAAAACTTTACTATAAAATCAGATTATTTATATAGGAGTCCTGAGAACACCACCGAAAGTACAAAGTGTAATAGCCGAACGGGTCAATCGAGGTCTCGGAGGGGAAATCAACTCGTGTAAACAAGGCAGACGTATACTGGGAGGGGAGTTCTTCATATACAATGGAAAGTCTTAACTTTAGTCCAAGACAATACGTATTTACAAAGAGCACAGAAAGGAGACACAAAGATTCAACAGGGTCTGTAGTGGTATATACGAAAAATAAAGCTCACAACAAATATGTATGGAGGCAGGTGTAAAAGGTATAAAAAGGACAAGATGGGCAGTATATTGCTGAAAGGCATAGAAAGGGAGGACCAAATATGAAATACAATAAATATAACTATATATATATATATATATATGTATATATATATATATATATATATATATTGCAACATATGTGTATAGGAATGTTTCAGCATGGGGAATATTTCTATGTACACATCTTTCTTATATGTGAAATAAAAATATAGTAGAGATTATAGATGCCCTGATATGACAACCTCCACAGCCAGAAAGTAAAACAGCAGAGCCCATGCAAGTCTATGGTACATCACCTGATCATGTTGCTATCGGGCTGCAGAGATTGTCCAGGAGTTTTAAACATCCTGCCACTGGACCAACATCATGGTAAAGTAAGATTTAACTGTCCGGCAGGCAGGTGCAGAGAATAGTTTGTGATTGGGCAGTTTCCATATGGCTGCTTTGCCAGACAAATATTCTTTTCAGGAGGCTGGGGATTGTGTGTCAATCGGCTTTCCCAGCCTTCTGAAGAGCTCCAGTATAGCTGCTTAACCATAAGTTCTCTTCAGCACACTTGAAAAGCTGGGTGGCTGGCAGTACACAGTTTAGGGCTCACAGTGCTCCCCCAGCTTTCCCAGTCTCCTGAAGAGCTCTTTAGTAGACTAGAAAAACTGGATGGCATGCATAATGCATGCCACCTAGCTTTCCCAGTCTCCTGAAGCCCCAGTAGTAATAAGCTGCTCATCCTCCCTGCACTGCTCACTGCAGCAACAATGCCATGCCCACTTTCTGCCCTGGAATTGATGTTATATATATATATATATATATACATATATATATATATATATATATATATATATATATATATCAATGTTCCCCAGGCAACACTGGGTACTCAATTAGTAAAAGGAAATAAAATAAACAACATCTATCTTCAAACAGAGGCCAATGAGTCCTGTGGAAATTAAAGAAGCTGCCATATAAGATGACAGGTAGAGCGAAAAAGCACAGAAACAAACAACAAAAGATAAGATACTTCCAAGAAAGCAAACGTACGGCCCAGAAGACCCCCGCATAGATAACAGATAACAAATAATAACATTCTAGGATTGACCGATGGCTTCTGCTGAAGAATAGAGTGATACCTGAAAGGAAACAGATATATATATATATATATATATATATATATATATATATAGTTAGAAATGTTTATGTGACATCTTAATAAATAGAGATCTATAGGAATCAATAACTTTCTTTTACTTGGACTATCGAGGAACATGACTGAAAGTGGAGAAACTAGTCGCAACGATAAGGTCGCGAATCAAAGAAAGTGTTCACCGGATGTGAATATGACGAAACTTAAAAGTAAATAGGGACATTGCTGGGAGTAACCAAAAAGTAATAAATCAATTTTTGTAGGCGAGAAAAAAAAATATTAGGCAGGTAGAAAACATGGAAAACAAAGACTTAAAGGGGTACTCCGGCCGTAGACATCTTATTCCCTATCCAAAGGATAGGGGATAAGATGTCTTATCGCGGGGTGGCTGCCGTTGGAACGTTACGACTACCTCCCCCCCACCTCAGTGTGACGTCACGCCCCGCCCCATAGACTGGCATTGAGGGGGCAGGGCATGACGTCAGGACTCCTCCCCTCATTGTGACTTCATGCCCTGCCCCCTCAATGCAAGTCTATGGGAGGGGGCGTGACACGCCCCCTCCCATAGACTTACATTGAGGGGGCGGAGCGTGATGTCACACAGGGGCGGAGTCATGACATCACGATACTCTGCCCCTGTTGTCGGGAGGCATAACACTGAGAGCCTCCAGCGCTTCCTGCAGTGCTTACAGGTGGGTGCTGCATGCTAGGTTGCGGGGGTCCCCAGTGGTGGGCCCCCCCGCGATCAGACATCTTATCCCCTATCCAAAGTATAGGGGATAAGTTGTCTTGGGGCCGGAGTACCCCTTTAACTCCATTAGGTAATGCAAGAATGGATTTTCTAACCAAGACAACCCCTTTAAGTGGACATTTCCTTTAATAAATGGACGTTTTGTCTACAGGTTGGAGGGCAGTGTGTGTGTTGGTGGGGGGGGGGGGGGGGGTTGCGGTTATTTATCATATCCGAGTTAATAGCCAGCGTGTCACTTAATGCATGAAGCGATCGGCTATCGGATAACATGTATCATGGCCTCCGGTGGACAGATGTGAAGACAAAGAAGCGCGCACAATTGTAGCAGAGGAGGAGTGTTCTGAGAAAGAGAAGTATGCGGAGCAAAAAGGAGAATTAGAATGGGTGTATTTTTGGTGAGACCAGATCTGAGAAGCCGGCTGAGCTACTTTCACTTGTCTTATGTGACATTCTCTTTGTCAGGCCCAATTCATAAATGTCTCTTTAGCCGGTGCACACAATAGCTTCTCCTCGGGAGAGCAGCTGGTTAGTACAGACCGGCATTAGAATTAACCAGTTGTAACCTATTTCCTACTTGAAAAGCAGCAATGAATGTTCACATGCACAGGAATGCATCGTAGGGGCCCCCGGGGCTGACACTTGTTACTTTATATATATGATCTATATGGCGGTATGGGCCCTTTAAATGGTTACGAAATATAGATTGCAGAAAAGATGAATTTACTTATTTTCACTTACCGCAGTACACGGTCTTGATGGTCGCAGACACAAAGAGAGACACAAAACTGACATGGACAGAGGTGTCAGCAGAGAGCACTGTGCTTGTGGCAGAAAAGAAATCCAAAAATAAAAGAATTTCCTCTATAGTATCCAGCCGCTAATAAGTACTGGAAGGATTAAGATTTTTTAATAGAAGTAAGTTACAAATCTGTTTAACTTTCTGGCATCAGTTGATTTTAATTTTAATTTTTTAAAGTTTTTCTCCGGAGTACCGCTTTAATGAGCTTTCTATTCAATTGGGGACCTACTGGGTCCTCTAAAGTAAAAGACACTTGTTACAGACAAGGGGTACTCCACTGGAAAACTATTTATATTTTATAATCAATTGATGCCAGAAAGTTTAAACAGATTAGTAAATTACTTCTATTTAAAAATGTTAATCCTTCCAGTACTTATCAGCTGCTGTATAATACACAGGAAGTTCTTTTCTTTTTGAATTTCTTTTCTGTCTGACCACAGTGCTCTCTGCTGACACCTCTGTCCATTATAGGAACTGTCAAGAGCAGGATAGGTTGGGGATTTGCTCCTACCCTGGACAGTTCCTGACACGGACAGAGGTGTCAGCAGAGAGCACTGTGGTCAGATAGAAAAGAAATTCAAAAGAAAAGAACTTCCTGTGGAGCATACAGCAGCTGATAAGTACTGGAAGGGTTAAGAGTGTGTTATGCTGTTCCTGCACATAGCAGCAATCCGCCGCTACAAGCAGACACACAGGGAGCTGCACATCCCTGTGTGTGTGCTCATAGCAATGGATTGCTGCTATGAGCAGGCACAGCAGGAGGCACACTATGGGTTCGTCATCGGCAGATCTGTATTGTAAAATATGCTGCGGATCCGTTATGTGTTACCCTAACACATTTTCTCAAAGGGGTACTCCAGTGGAAAACTTTTTTTTTTAAACTTTAATTTAAATCAACTGGTGCCAGAAAGTTAAACAGATTTGTAAATTACTTCTATTAAAAATTCTAAATCCTTCCAGTACTTATTGGCAGCTTTATAATACAAAGGAAAATCTTTTCTTTTTTGGATTTCTTTTCTGTCACGACCACAGTGCTCTCTGCTGACACCTCTGCCCATTTTAGGAACTGTTTAGAGCAGAATAGGTTTTCTATGGGGATTTTCTCCTGCTCTGGACAGTTCCTGACATGGACAGAGGTGTCAGCAGAGAGCACTGTGCTTGTGACAGAAAAGAAATCCAAAAATAAAAGAATTTCCTCTATAGTATCCAGCCGTTAATAAGTACTGGAAGGATTAAGATTTTTTAATAGACGTAATTTACAAATCTGTTTAACTTTCTGGCACCAGTTGATTTTAAAAAAAATAATAAACTTTTCCACTGGAGTACCCCCTTAATGAGTTTTCTATTCAATGCCGGACATACTGGGTCCTCCAAAGTAAAAGACACTTGATACAGACATCAAGGACTTCAGCAATCTGTCACCACCGATGACCAAGTGTCTCGAGCTGTCAACATCAGATGCTCATTCTAGTAGTGACCACTTGAGCTTCGATGGAGATGTCCTCTGGGATAATTCCTAAGAAGATAAGGGAAGTAACACGTGCGGCCTCCCTCCTTTCCACCAAGAACTGAAGTATGACTTTGACGATCTCAGTATCAATGGAAGCCAACCTCATTGTGGACCCCCCTTACTGAAAATAATCCAAGGCCATCATTTCTCCTCAACAACATGAGCCACACCATACATGTCTCTATATAGGTTCCATATACACAAAGGTCCAAGGTCACAGTACACAGGAGGCTTCGGATCAAGAATAAGGCTGCATTCACACCTCCTTTTCACTGTACGGGTGCCGGATCTGGCTGGGGAAGGGGAAAACCGGGCGCTCCCGTACCCCAGTCAGACCACCGCAGAAATCCATTTACTTTAATGAGCCAACCGGAATCAAACGGTGGCTCCGGTCGGCTCATTTTTGACCCATATCCGGCTTTGTGACTGGACTTAAAACTGTAGTAAACTATGGTTTTAGGTCCGGTTAGGAAATCGGATATGAGTCAAAAATGAGCCGACCGGAGCCACCGTTTGACTCTGGTTGGCTCATTAAAGTAAATGGATTTCAGCGCTGGTCCGGCTGGGGTACGGTAGCGCCCGGTTTCCCGTTCCCCAGCCGGATCCGGCGCCCGCACAGTGAAACGAGATGTGAATGCAGCCTTATTCGTGATCTGAAGCCTCCTTGTGTGCTGTGACCTTGGGCACTTGTATACTGAAGTCTAGGCTGGCCAACTGGATGGTCACCTGCACAGAGGCCGGTCTCTGGTGCTGTCTACGATCGTCTACGTTGTGTAGGTTCTATATATTCTATAATAATTAAAGGGGTACTCCGTCCCTAGACATCTTATCCCCTATCCCAAGGATAGGGGATAGGATGTCTGATCGCTGGGGTCCCGCTGCTGGGGATCCCCGCAATCTCATGCCGGATGACTGGCAATGCGGGGCAGAGACTTGTGACGTCACGGCCACGCCCCCTCAATGCAAGTCTATGGGAGGGGGCGTGACGGTAGTCACGCCCCCTCCCATTGACTTGCATTGAGGGGGCGTGGTCATGACGTCACAAGCAGGGTGTGACTATGATGTCACAAGCCTCCGACCTTGCACCCGATGCTCTAAACAAACGCCGGATGCAGCGGGGAGAACGCGGGGGTCCCCAGCAGCGTGACCCCCCCCCATGATCAGACGTCATTTCTTCTATCCTTTTGATAGGGGATAAGATGTCTAGGGGCGGAGTACCCCTTTAAGTATAAGAAGATTGTTTTACCTAGTGGTTACAAGATGTATTGCTTCTCTGCCATGCCCATATAGTTTAGGTGAAAGCCCACTGATCTCAATATCAACCGGACCACCCGACCGTATATCAGGTATAGTAGTTAGAGATGAGAGAATTTTTAAAAAATTTGAATTGCCCGATTTGCCGAATTTTTATTTTTTCATTTGATTCGATCCGAATAAATGTGCATTGAATCGATATTAAAAATGGCTAAAATAGTGAATAATAGTGTAAGGTGCTATGTATTTTAAGAATGTGTTTAATAAAGTGTGTGTGTGTGGGTTTCAATTTTTTTTCTCCATTTTTACATTGGTGGTGTCCCAGATCTGTTCATGCAGCATATATTACTGGAAAGAAGGATCGGTCATGTTGGATTTCAACTGGCTAGATCCATTCCTTTTGGAGATAACCTGCCAGAGGTGTCTGGTAACGCATGCATTCTTGTTCGATTCAAGCTTGCCTGTATAGGGGGTTGGTAGGCCCCCGTACATATTAGATGGTCAGCCGATCCTGACAATATTGCCGGGTTTATCAGACACTTATCCAGTAAGTTGCAAGTTTTTCCCCCCACAAGGTGTTGAACCTCGGCGTCGCTCATCTATTTAGTTCTGTGGGATATTACAGCCTTTGGCTGGACCTTAAAGGAGATGTCCGGCGCAGACTTTTTCTATTCCATCCTGCCCGGGCTGCAAAAAAAGACAAAACAAACTTTCACTTACCTTCCTACATTTCCCCAGAGCTCCACAACAGCTAATCAGTCGGCCGGGCTGTCTGCTTCCTACTTCCTTTAGCCCGGTACGTCACACGGCGCTTCAGCCTATCACTGGCAGCAGCGATGTCCCGCCTCGGCCGGTGATAGGTTGAAGCACTGTGTGATGTACCGGGCTATAGAAGTAGGAAGTAAACAGCCCGGCCGACCGATCAGCTGTTGCGGAGCTACGGGAGAACATATGGAGGTAAGTGAGAGTTTGTTTTGTCTTTTTTGGCAGCTCGGGCCGGATGGAATAGAAAAAGTCTGCGCCGGACATCTCCTTTAAAGAGTACCTTTCACCAAACTAAACTTTTAATATATTGTTCCTTATGTAATTATAAGGCACTTTACTATTTACTTGCTGTTAAAATTCTCAACCTCTATATATTTTTTATGTGATTGGAAAAACGTCCACTAGGTGTCTCTGTTCTGTTCCCTGCCACAAGTCAAACAGTTAGTTTGGTCTCCTCCCGACCTGGCAGGAGACCAAACTCAGGAAGTGTGCCCCGCGGCACACTCAGGAAGTGGGCATGGCAAGGCACAGCTCTTGCAGGCTTCAGCGACATCACGCCTGCTGGGGAACGCCCACTTTCTCCTGCCGGGAGCTCATACAATGTGAACAAGGGGAAAGGTATGATACAGAACTTTTTAAAGCTCGGAAACTTTTTTTTTTAAGGTTCAGGAGGGGTGTTAGGAGTAGTAAGGAAATATAATCTGAGTTAGTTTAGAAAATATGGTTTGATGGCAGGTTCTCTTTAAACAAACACAGGACTCTGTATAAATACTTTCCTCCCACTGTTTAAGGACGGTTCGAAACTGGAGACAAAATAAACCAAAGTTCAAGAGAACATTCTACTGAGCACTTTGATGGTGCTGCACTTGGGAAACCTTTTCAGGGGATGTTCTACACGAGCAGTCGTTGACTTGACAGCCTTCAGCTATCGCAGCCGGCACATCCAGGAACTCATCCTCTTCTGCTCTTACTGATGGGATGAACTTCCCGGATCTCCTGTCTCCGGCGACACGTGACACCGGCCATTCCGCAGAACCCAATGAGATAAGAGGCAAATCAGGGCAGTTCCTGTGAACTCAAACCTCAGGTTACAACGTTTACTAACATTGTCGAGCTAATCCCTTTAAAAGGCCTAAAATAAACGCGTCTGCTCCATTACCCCCCCCCCCCAAACACCACGACCACCACCGATGCTCCAGTCACATCATGACAGATCATTTCTCATCTATGTTTTTATCTCCACCTACTTGTAACTTATCCAAATAACCTTGTAAGTTTGAGGTTGGGGTTTTGAGGAACCGTTTCTGTCAAATTGGAGGAAGTAAGTGGTGGTAGGACATGTCATAGGATCCCTTTAAGAGCAGAGTCGTCTGGAATGGGAAGTGTTAAAAGGTCACTCCACCCTGTGAGAGGATGGTTGGGTTCCGAAGTGGATTTGAGTATAGGACATGATGGAACATGATTAGACACGTAGGAGTCAGTCTTCCCTCACTATGGTCTACATCAAGTCCTGCAAGAACGTATGGGAATGGAGTTCCTGCACTTTTTCCACAGCAGGAACACTTCCCATCAACATTAGTTCCTGCACTTTTTCCACAGCAGAAACACCGTTCTCATTAGCAGGAGTCCTGCAGGACCAGCCCTTGAGTGGAAATCTTGGGTGAGTTCCCACACTTTTTTCCCTGGACTTTTCCCCTGATCTACATCAGTGGTCTTGAAACTGCGGCCCTTCAGGAGAGGGAAAACTACAACTCGCAGCATGCCCGGACAGCCGTTGGCTGTCCGGGCATGCTGCGAGTTGTAGTTTTGCAACAACTGGAAGGCCGCTTCTCTACATAGTTGTCACAGCCCAAGGTGTAGCTCCTGGGTGTCAATGTGAAATTTGGCCCACACCTACCATTTATAATACTGAGGGACCCTTGGACCTGCTAAGACCCCAGGGCACCCTCTATAGCTACACACCTGGTCTCATCATCTAAGCAATCTTCTGCATACAGTACGTCTACTAAAGCATGGCCTTATGTAAGCTATACGAAGAATGGGCCCCTTATGCCCCACCCTACACTCGTGTTAGGTCAAGACTTTCTGAAGCATTGGGTTAATAGATGGGGGTTCGGGACCTTCCTCTTATGACCAGCGTGAAGAGCACAGGCATCCTATTGATGTAAAAGGACTCTGTGTAATACTTCATTTCTCCTGTGGTGGAGCTGTAGGGAACCTATTGCCAGGTTTCCTTACAGATTATGACTGATTAATAGGGGTTCAGAGGGGGGCAGAGGCACTTTGTGATTAGGTTATTGTCAAGGGACTCATCTAAGGATCCGGTTGGGAGGAGGGAAAACCGGCTGCTCCTGTATCCCAGTCGGATCTGGCCCGAACCCCATTCATATTAATGAGCCCGAACCCCATTCATTTCTGACCGGACCTAAAACCTAGGTCCGGTCAGAAAAACGTATTCGGGGCAAAAATGAGCAGACTGGAGTCAGCGTTTGACTCCGGTTTGCTCGTTGAAATGAATGGGGTTAAGGCCGGATACGGCTGGGATACGGGAGTGGCCGGTTTATTCGCTCCTCCCAACCGGATCCAGCACTCGAACACTACAAACATAGTGTGAACCCACTCTAACATGTAGGTACTGTCCACAGCAGAGAACCCATAGAGGTACCCAAGTTCTAACAAAAATACTCTATCCTTAAACTAAGGCTGGGTTCACACCAGTCTGAGAACCAAGTGTAAAGCTAGACACCATCCATGAAGAAAAGAGGACTACTATGAGGAGGGCATTAGCCCGGTAGTCTTTATTGCCATGCGGAAGTGGACTGACCATTCCCATGTCCCATGACCATGACCAGAGGGCGCCCAAAGTAGGTTAGACATCATTAAAGGGTTGGTCCATATTAGGAAGTCCATGTTCTTACAATGTGTTGGAGAATTCTGACTTACTGTAGTAAAACAAGGTCTCATCTTTTGGCCAGAGTGAAGAGGGGCTACAAAGAGTGTCTACAGCTCTGGAGTATTACACAACCCGTTGATTTGAACAGACATCATGTAATGCCTCATTTCTCCTGTGGTGGAGCTGCAGGGAAATACAACACTGAATTTAAAGGGGTACTCCGCCCCTAGACATCTTATCCCCTATCCAAAGGATGGGACCCCCGCGATCTCCGTGCTGCACCTGGCGTTCGTTCAGAGCATCAGGTTCAGCGTCGGAGGCTCGTGGCATCACGGCCACGGCCCCTCAATTCAAGTCTATGGGAGGGGGCGTGACGGCAGTCACGCCCCCTCCCATAGACTTGCATTGAGGGGGCGGTGACCATGATGCCATGAGCCTCTGCCCCGCATCACCAGTCATCCAGTACGGAGCGAAGTTCACTCCGTACACTGATGTCTGGGAGTGCCACAGCCTAGATCGAGGGGGTCCCACCACTGGATCAGATCAGACATCTTATTCCCAATCATTTGGATAGTGGATACGATGTCTAGTGGCGGAGTACCCCTTTAAGGTGTCACTTTCACGTAAACTGATGAGAAGCACAAGGAGGTGTAAAGCAAAGTGTGAAAAACGCCAGGAGAGAGGTCTACTATGTGGAGGACATTACCCTGGTAGTCATTATTGATGAGCAAAAGTAGACTGGCAGTTAGACATCATCAAAGGGTTGGTCCGGCTTAGATAGTCCATGCTCTTACAACCTGTTGAGTGGTGAATGGCTACAAAGAGTGTCTTCAGCTCTGGAGGACCAGTCCTGTCCTGTATGACACACACAACCCATTGATTTGAATGGACACTGTGTAATGCTTCATTTCTCCTGTGATGGCGCTGCAGGAAAAAAAAAACCTTACCACCAAGTTTTCCTACAGATTACAGCCGATTGCTATGGTTTCTAGCCTTAGGGTGGTTTCACACCACATTTTGTGCTTATGGTTCCTGTATACGGCTGGGAGGAGGGGGGGGGGGGCTTAATTGTGGCGCACGCACTCAGCCGTATAGGGGAACAGTATTTAATGCATGTCTATGAGCCGACCGGAGTGAACCGCAGTCTCCGGTCGGCTGCGTTTTCGCCTAATGCGGTTTCCCGACCGTAGGCAAAAACGTTGTCGACCACATTTTTGCCTGCGGTCGGGAAACCGCATACGGCCGAAAACGCAGCCGACCGGAGGCTGCGGTTCACTCCGGTCGGCTCATAGACATGCATTAAATACTGTTCCCCTATACGGCTGAGTGCGGGCGCCGCGATTAAGCGCCGCCCCCCCTCCTCCCAGCCGTATAAGGGAACCATAAGTACAAAACGTGGTGTGAAACCAGCCTTACAAGAGATTCAAGAAGTCCTTATAATAAGTGAGGGATTGTCCAAAGCGGGGAGATCTGAACCATCCCAGGGCCTCTTGAATATAAGGATCTATTCACACGGCAGAATTTCCGCATGCAGATTCCACCTCAAATTAAAGCCCAATAGACTTCTATGGGGTTCCGCACTCCCATTCACACTTCTGAATTTCCGCATGCGGATTCCGCACAAAATATCCGCAAAAGCCAGAAACCACCCAAATGAATGCGGAAGTGAAATTGGCGCGGATGTGCGGAAATTCTGCTGTGTGAATAGACCCTAAGGGGGAGATTTATTAAAACCTGTGCTGAAGAAAATTGACCAGTTGCCCATAGCAACCAATCAGATCGCTTCTTTCATTTTAGAAAAGGCCTCTGAAAAATGAAAGAAGCGATCTGATTGGTTGCTATGGGCAACTGATGGACTTTTCTTCTGGACAGGTTTGGATACCTCTCCCACTAAGTGTCTAGGATGTCCTCAATGATCAGAAGTAATCTGTGTGGAAAGACCTGTCAGTAAGTGTTTCATTTCCCTGCAGCGCCACCACAGGAGACATAAGGCATTACACAGTGTCCATTCGAATTAATGGACAGGTCAGGTCCTCCAGAGCTGAAGACACTCTTTGTAGACACTTTAAAGGGGTTATCCAGGGAAAAACTTTTTTTTAAATATATCAACTGGCTATAGAAAGTTAAACAGATTTGTAAATGACTTCTATTAAAAAAATCTTAATCCTTCAAGTACTTATCAGCTGCTGAAGTTGAGTTGTTCTTTTCTGGCTAACTGCTCTTTGATGACACCTGTCTCTGACACCTGGGAACTGTCCAGAGTAGGAGCAAATCCCCCTAGCAAACCTCTTCCACTCTGTGCAGTTCCCGAGACAAGCAGAGATGTCAGCAGAGAGCTCTGTTGCCAGACAGAAAAGAAAAACTCAACTTCAGCAGCTCATAACTATTGAAAGGATTACGTTTTTTTTTTAATAGTAGTAATTTACAAATCTGTTTAACTTTCTGGAGCCAGTTGATCTAAAAAAAAAATAAAAAAAATGTTTTTTCCTGGAATACCCCTTTAACTCTGTCCAAGAAATGAGACCTCCTTTGGCAGGTTGTAAGAAAATAGGGGGAGATTTATTAAAACCCATCTAGAGGAAAAAATTGCTGAGTTGCCCATAGCAACCAATCATATCGCTTCTTTCAGAAGCGATCTGATTGGTTGCTATGGGCAACTCAGCAACGTTTCCACCGGACGGGTTTGGATAAATCTTGCCCATAGACTTTCTAAACTGGACCACCCATTTAATGACGTCTAACCTGCTTTGGGCCCCCTCTGGCTTTGGGACCAGAGCACTGTCCTAATACACAAATGGTCAGTCCACTTCTGCATGACAATAATGACCACCAGGGCAATGTCCTCCTCATAGTAGTTTGTGTTTTTTTTTCCCCTGCAGCGCCACCACAGGAAAAACAAGGTATTACACAGTGACCATTCAAATCAATGGGTTTTCTGTGTGATACACGACAGGTCCTCCACAGCTGAAGACCCTCTTTGTAGCCGTTTAGGGCCATGCCTCCTCATAGTAACCCTTTCACCTGGCATTCTTCACACCATGCTTTACACTTCCCCGTACTTCTCCTCAGTTTAGGGGGAAGTAACGCCTCAAATTTCGCGGCTTTGTAGCAGATTTCTCTAATTGACTTTCTCTATCGATCAATAACCTGAGACAGGAAACGTTTCTTCGAATGCGATGGCCATCCGCTGCACATTAGAAGGTGTTTAGACTATATATATATATATATATATATATATATATATATATATATATATATATATTATTAGAGATGAGCGAACTTACAGTAAATTTGATTCGTCACGAACTACTCAGCTCGGCAGTTGCTGACTTTTCCTGCATAAATTATTTCAGCTTTCCGGTGCTCCCGTGGGCTGGAAAAGGTGGATACAGTCCTAGGAGACTCTTTCCTAGGACTGTATCCACCTTTTCCAGCCCACCGGAGCACCGGAAAGCTGAAATAATTTATGCAGGAAAAGTCATCAACCGCCGAGCTGAGAAGTTCGTGACGAATCGAATTTACTGTAAGTTCGCTCATCTCTATATATTATCATTAGTGGGCCCCACATTCTCGTAAATGACCGCTACGCTCTTGTCTTCAGTTGTTACCTTGGTTTGCTATGGTACAACACCCATCAGGACTGTTATACATAGACCTAAAAGGGCATGGGGTTAAAGGGGAAAATATTTTTTTTAATCAACTGGTGCCCGAAAGTTAATTAGATTTGTAAATGACTTCTATTAAAAAACATTTACCCTTCCAGTACTTTTTAGCAGCTGTATGCTACAGAGGAAATGCTTTTCTTTTTGAATTTCTTTTCTGTCTTGTCCACAGTGCTCTCTGCTGACACCTGGTGCCCGTATCAGGAACTGTCCAGGAGAAAATCCCCATAGCAAACCTATGCTGCTCTGGACAGTTCCTGACTAGTTTTGGGCGCGAATATTCGCAATTCAAATTTTTATTGCAAATTCACGTATTTGCGAATATTGCGAATACGTAAATATTTGAAATTTCGAATATTCACTTTTTTCCTCATATGCGCATATTCCTTCTTTTCACTTGTGGGCCAATTAGAATGATGCAAATACACTTGTCAGAGGTTATCAACAACATCCCTAGCAACCAATAGTAAAGTTGCCCACCCCCGCACTGTTTTCTTCCTCCAATATGCGAAATTTTCGAATATAAGACGAATATTCGTCTATATATTCGCGAAATATCGCAAATTTGAATATGGGCAATGCCGCTCATCACTATTCCTGACACGGACAGAGGTGTCAGCAGAGAGCACTGTGGACAAGACAAAAAAAGAATTTAAAAAAGAAAATAATTTCCTCTGTAGCATACAGCTGCTAGTAAGTACTGAAAGGATTGAGATTTTTAAATGGAAGTAATTTACAAATCTCTTTAACTTTCTCACACTAGTACCCCTTTAATTATTTACAGTGTGGTAGTATTATATATTTTTTGCTGTCCTATGAGACTATATACCGTGTATAGACAGTGTGTGTGAGTCTATTGGAGGCACTGTATGGCAGCATTATTTATTTTCTAGTGGAGTAGCATTATATATTTTACGTGTAAGACTTGGAGATGAACTATATGGCAGCATTATTTATCTTCATATCGGAGTAGTATTATACTGTATATTCACTTTAATGTAAAACTGTTTGACTGTATACAGCAAGCATGTGTAAGTTTAGAAGAGGCATCATATGGCAGCATTATTTATCTATACAGTAGAGTAGTACACTGTATAGTTTTTTCTATAAGACCGCCGACTATATGTAGACAGTATGTGTGATTCCATTGGTGCTCTCCCCATCAACCACATTGCACATTTGGACAATGCTGTAGACATTTTTCGGAAAACACGTCTTTGGCGCTTGCATCCACGAGACGCGCGGGATAACGTCTGCCTCGTAACCTTGTAACTGCTCGACCTTGATACAATCTTTTCTTCTTCTTCTTCGCCGGCTGCTCTGTGTTCATCCAAACGCTGTCAGAGTATAAAGTGCTTTATTAAAGTTGTTATTTAGTCTGAAAATGAAAGGGCGCTTTTATGTCGCGCTGGGATCCGAAATTGGCGATATTATTCCTCCTTAATATTTACCGTACAGATTACAGCTTTCATTTCTAATGCCTTTTTACTGTTGAATGAAGAGATTATGTAATGGCCTTTACATGTCAACATCTTAAACTTCGAGTTCCCAGACAGAAGGGATTAGAATCACAAGGTGGCCCCTTTATGATATTTTAATGAAAGTTGAAAAGTGTAGCATTGGTGGCGGGAGGCGACGGGGTACGAGTTACTTTATTAACTTTTTCCTCACTTTCGCTGGTGATACAATTGTAGCCGGATTTTGTCCTCTATACTATGTAATGCAAACTGTGCACAATGTATTAGGCTTGGTTTACATTCTGTGTTTTTTTTTATATATGGGACAAATAGACTATACACCAGGGGTCTCCAATTTGTGGACCAAATTGTGTGAAAAACTACAACTCCCAGCAAGCCCGGACAGTCAACGGCTGTCCGGACATGCTGGGAGCTGTAGTTTTGCAGCATCTGGAGGCCTGCCAAAGTTTCAGAAAGTGTTAGGATCCAGCAGTGAAAGGGTGAAGTTGCGTTGCTCAGCAGCGCAACTTAACTCTTTTTGTCACAGTAAACCAGCGAAGCCGCTGGTTTACGGTAACACCTTGCTGGGCTAAGTGCAATGCGCCGACCCAGTAAGGAAGAAGTTAATCAGTGCTGGTAAGCAGCATTAGTTAACTCCCTGGGGGGGGGGGTTGTATACATTATACAGCCATCTATATGGCTGTGTAATGTATACAGTGAAGAGAGTGATACTTACCCTCTCGTTGCTGGCCTCTTCTTTCTAGCCCCACCTCTAAAGATGATGTCACGAGATGGGCGGAGCTACACAAGAACAGGGCAAGACCAGTGACGAGACGTTAAGTATCACTCTCATTTAGATGGCTGTATAATGTATACACCCCCTAGCCCCCCCCCATCAAAGGAGTTAGCTAGCACTGGTCAGCAGCACTAATTAACTCCTTCCTTGCTGGGCTGAGCTGTACTCACATCTGTCAGCTGCGAGCATAGCTCAGTGCCGACATTGCCAGGTTTGTGTGAGCTAAGCCTGCCAATGTTCGAAAGTTTGGCGAGCCGCGTACCTCCTGATGGAATCCTGGTTTGGGAGGATCGGCTTGCTCAACTCTAATTAGAAGCAAGTGACCAGTCAGTACTTGAGATCTGAGCAACAAGGGCAGAATTGTGATATTGATGGCTCAGTCTGGGGATCTCCTGGACATCCGTTCTTGGGAGGCATTCTTGGTATGTAGTGGTTAGTACCTACCAAAAGTGCTCCAAGGATGAACAACTGGGGACAGGGTCATTGATGTGTGTGGGGGTGAAGACTAGCCCCCGTGTCCTCTCCCATAGAGGAGCTTCTGTAGCAAATGTTTGCCAGGACATCGCAGCTTGCTGTGTATGCGGCCATTGACTGGTCTACAATGGAGACATCAGCATCAGAACTAGAGCAATGGAAGAAGTTGGCCTCGTCTAATGGATCATGTGGACGGCCGGGTGCGTGTGCGTCACTTACCTGCGGAAGAGATGGAGCTGGAGCTAGTTGATATATATATAAATAAAGTTTTTTCCTGGATAACCTCTTTAAAAAATATATCTGATTGTTTCATATGGACAACTGATTTACTTTTCCTTTGCACGTTTTTTTCACTCTTAACTTTTTATGTCTTTAAACGTTCTTATTCTCTCTCTCTCTCTCTCTCTCTCTCTCTCTCTCTCTCTCTCTCTCTCTCTCTCTCTCTCTCTCTCTCTCTCTCTCTCTCTCTCTCTCTCTCTCTTTCTCTGTCTCTCTTTTCATTTTTGGTAAACAGACAGGAGTAGTAATCTTTTTAAGACCTGGTCAGGTGGTGGTCTAGATTTGCAGGGTTTTTTTTTTGTTTGTTTTTTGCGCCTGTTTTTTGCAAAATTTGCGCAAAAAAAAATAAAAATACACGGATAATAAATTTGTGACCACTGCATCTGTCACTTCAAAATATGGTCTAGCAATACCAAAAGATCAAAATGACAGATTTAAAAGTAACATCAGGAAGTATTACTTTACTGAGAGAGTAGTGGATGCATGGAATAGCCTTCCTGCAGAAGTGGTCGCTGCAAATACAGTGAAGATAGGGACAGGTATAAGGCTATTCTTCATATAAGATAGGGATAAGCATAAGACTATCCTTCATATAAGATAGAGATAGGTATAAGGCTATCCTTCATATAAGATAGAGATAGGCATAAGGCTATTCTTCATATAAGATAGGGATAAGCATAAGACTATCCTTCATATAAGATAGATATAGGTATAAGGCTATCCTTCATATAAGATAGGGATAGGTACAAGGCTATCCTTCATATAAGATAGGGATAGGTATAAGGCTATCCTTCATATAAGATAGAGATAGGCATAAGGCTATCCTTCATATAAGATAGGGATAGGTATAAGGCTATCCTTCATATAAGATAGGGATAGGCATAAGGCTACCCTTCATATAAGATAGGGATAGGCATAAGGCTATTCTTCATATAAGATAGGGATAAGCATAAGGCTATCCTTCATATAAGATAGATATAGGTATAAGGCTATCCTTCATATAAAATAGGGATAGGTATAAGACTATCCATCATATAAGATAGGGATGGACATAAGGCTATTCTTCATATAAAATAGGGATAGGTATAAGGCTATCCTTCATATAAGATAGGGATAGGTATTAGGCTATCCTTCATATAAAATAGGGATAGGTATATGGCTATCCTTCATATAAGATAGAGATAGGTATAAGACTATCCTTCATATAAGATAGAGATAGGTATAAGACTATCCTTCATATAAGATAGAGATAGGTATAAGGCTATCCTTCATATAAGATAGAGATATACATAAGGCTATCCTTCATATAAGATAGATATATACATAAGGCTATCCTTCATATAAGATAGAGATAGGTATAAGGCTATCCTTCATATAAGATAGAGATAGGTATAAGGCTATCCTTCATATAAGATAGTGATAGGTATAAGACTATCCTTCATATAAGAAAGAGATAGGTATAAGACTATCCTTCATATAAGATAGAGATAGGTATAAGACTATCCTTCATATAAGATAGGGATAGGTATAAGGCTATCCTTCATATAAGATAGTGATAGGTATAAGACTATCCTTCATATAAGATAGAGATAGGTATAAGGCTATCCTTCATATAAGATAGGGATAGGTATAAGGCTATCCTTCATATAAGATAGGGATAGGTATAAGACTATCCTTCATATAAGATAGAGATAGGTATTAGGCTATCCTTCATATAAGATAGGGATAGGTATAAGGCTATCCTTCATATAAGATAGGTCCAGGGATTATTGATAGGATTCAGATTATTGGGCAGACTAGATGGGCCAAATGGTTCTTATCTGCCGACACATTCTATGTTTCTAATTTAGGACTTAAAAAAAAAACAGCAATTAGCGCAAACATTAAAGGGGTTCTCCAGTGTTTAAACATCTATCCTTTGGATAGGGGATAAGATGTCTGATCGCGGGAGTCACGCCGCTGGGGACCCCCGGGATCATGCACGCAGCACACCGTTTGTAATCTGCCCCCGGAGCGTGTTCGCTCCGGGACTGATTACCGGCGACTACAGGGCGGGCAGCGTGTCACGCTCCGGGGACTAATTACAAACGGTGTGCTGCGTGCAAGATCACGGGGGTCCCCAGCGGCGTGACTCCCGCGATCAGACATCTTATCCCCTATCCTTTGGATAGGGGATAAGATGTTTAAGCACCTGAGAACCCCTTTGAAGAAATTCGCTAATGTAGACCAAATAGACAAAAAAAAAAGGCAATAGAACACAATGATAAATAACCCCCTTAGTACCCACAATGGATGTCATCACCGTGGCGGTAACTTAAGCAGTGGAAGTGTTTGCAGTCACATGATACATGAAGAGTGATGGTTTAGGACCCTGTTGTATTTTTTTTTTTTTTTTACAATAGGGCCCAGGACGCTGCGGTTATAATTCATACACAAGAGATTAGGACATTCTAATTCGTTATATCTGAGGAGCTTTGAGTGACGTAAGAAATGTGGAGTTTATGTTTTTTATGGATTACTAAAACCTTTTACGTTTCACAACACCCAAGGCATGTTAGGAATGAGAAGGGTTAACATTCACCCCCTTTGGCACAATTCACACAATACGGTGTTCTGTTCCCGCCAGTAGAAGTGCCTGGCATATTTGCAGCCTTACACATTACCCGCGGTTTTGCAATCGATCCATTCTTTCTCTGAACAGTAGAAGAAGCGCGCCTTTTTTTCCCTCCGTTCCCCGGAGCTTGTGTTTTCGCTCGCAGTTCCCGAGTATTGAATGAGTATGTAAACATGGCTCTACCTGACCGTACGTCATTCGGCAAGTCATGGGAAATGATCTGTGATCACCGCAGGACCTGGCGGTAAGAATGACTCAGTGTACTGTGTGCCTTGGCACACTCCGAGGCCCTATAGCAGAAAAAGAAAAAAAAAAATTTTTTTTTTTTTTTTTTTTTTTACTTTTTGGCACAGGGTATGTTGGCCAATCCTTTGATTTTCCCACATAGGCAGGATCCTTGTTCTCTAATCCTGCCGCGGGTTATGCAATGAGAACAAAGGTGCGGGAGAAGCAGGTACAGAGTGTAAGTTCAGTTTAACTGCAGGTAAAGTGAGTCAATATAGGTTGTGCTGTAAACAAATACATGACATCACCGCCCTATCAGCCGCCGGCCCCCGGATATTATAATCTACTTATAATCTCCCTTCTTTGTGTCCCTTGGCGAATATCAGAGGTCAAGTCATGACCCGCTGACTTGCTTACTCATGCTAGGTAGGCATAACATAACCTGAAAATGTGTATATTGTGTATACTGTGAGTTAAAGGGGTACTCCGTCCCTAGACATCTTCTCCCCTATCCAAAGGATAGGGGATAAGATGTCTGATTTTAGGGGTCCCACAGCTGTGTGCATTACCCAGCGTTCGGTTAGAATGCTGGGTGCTGGAGAGGGTCATGACTTCATGACCATGCCCCCTTGTGATGTCACACCATGCCCCTTCAATCCAAGTCTATTGGACCGTGCTGCAGGGGTCGGGACATCACAACCACACCCCCTCAATGCAAGTTTATAAGGCTATTCTTCATATAACATAGGGATAGGCATAAGGCTATCCTTCATATAAGATAGGGATAGGTATAAGGCTATCCTTCATATAAGATAGGGATAGGTATAAGGCTATCCTTCATATAACATAGGGATAGGCATAAGGTTATTCTTCATATAAGATAGGGATAGGTATAAGGCTATCCTTCATATAAGATAGGGATAGGTATAAGGCTATCCTTCATATAACATAGGGAAAGGCATAAGGTTATTCTTCATATAAGATAGAGATAGGCATAAGGCTATCCTTCATATAAGATAGGGATAGGCATAAGGCTATCCTTCATATAAGATAGGGATAGGTATAAGGCTATTCTTCATATAAGATAGGGATAAGCATAAGGCTATACTTCATATAAGATAGGGATAAGCATAAGGATATCCTTCATATAAGATAGGGATAGGTATAAGGCTATCCTTCATATAAGATAGGGATAGGTATAAGGCTATCCTTCATATAAGATAGGGATAGGTATAAGGCTATTCTTCATATAAGATAGGGATAAGCATAAGACTATCCTTCATATAGGATAGAGATAGGTATAAGGCTATCCTTCATATAAGATAGGGATAAGCATAAGGCTATCCTTCATATTAGATAGAGATAGGTATAAGGCTATCCTTCATATAAGATAGGGATAAGCATAAGGCTATCCTTCATAATAGATAGGGCCAGGGACTATTCCTAGTATTCAGAATTTTGGGTCTCCTATCTATCTCCATTTTATACACACAAATAAAACCAGTCCTTCAGGAAACTGAACATGAGAAGGGCACAGGATAATTAAGAGGAAGTAGTGTGACTATAGTGAATGAATAGTAAACAAGTTGTAAAGGGCAGCTGTAGGTGACAGAGGATGATGTGATGTAATATATAACGGAACCAAAGACCATAAACCAAGAAAGTCTACAATAGATTTAAAGGGGTATTCCAGGAAAAAAATATTTATATATATCAACTGGTTCCAGAAAGTTAAACAGATTTGTAAAATCTTAATCCTTCTAATAATTATCAGCTGCTGAAGTTGAGTTGTTCTTTTCTGTCTGACAACAGTGCTCTCTGCTGACATCTCTGTCTGTCTAAGGAACTGCACAGAGTAGAAGAGGTTTGCTATGGGGATTTGCTTCTACTCTGGACAGTTCCCGAGACATGTGTTATCAGAGAGCACTTAGACAGAAAAGAACAACTCACCTTCAGCAGCTCATAAGTACTGAAAGGATTAAGATTTTTTAATAGAAGTACTTTACAAATCTGTTTAAATTTCAGGAGCCAGTTGATATACATATATATAAATATATATATATATATATATATATATATATATATATATACAGTACAGACCAAAAGTTTGGACACACCTTCTCATTCAGAGTTTTCTTTATTTTCATGACTATGAATATTGTAGATTCACACTGAAGGCATCAAAACTATGAATTAACACATGTGGAATTATAGACATAACAAAAAAGTTTGAAACAACTGAAAATATGTCATATTCTAGGTTCTTCCTTTTGCTTTGATTACTGCTTTGCACACTCTTGGCATTCTCTTGATAAGCTTCAAGAGGTAGTCACCTGAAATGGTCTTCCAACAGTCTTGAAGGAGTTCCCAGAGATGCTTAGCACATGTTGGCCCTTTTTGCCTTCACTCTGCGGTCCAGCTCACCCCAAACCATCTGGATTGGGTTCATGTCCGGTGACTGTGGAGGCCAGGTCATCTGGTGCAGCCCCCCATCACTCTCCTTCTTGGTCAAATAGCCCTTACACAGCCTGGAGGGGTTTGGGGTCATTGTCCTGTTGAAAAATAAATGATGGTCCAACTAAACACAAACCGGATGGAATAGCAGCCGCTGCAAGATGCTGTGGTAGACATGCTGGTTCAGTATGCCTTCAATTGTGAATAAATCCCCAACAGTGTCACCAGCAAAGCCCCCCCCACACCATCACACCTCCTCCTCCACACCATCACACCTCCTCCCCCACACCAGCACACCTCCTCCTCCATGCTTCACGGTGGGAACCAGGCATGTAGAGTCCATCCGTTCACATTTTCTGCGTCGCACAAAGACACGGTGGTTGGAACTAAAGATCTCACATTTGGACTCATCAGACCGAAGCTCAGATTTCCACTGGTCTAATGTCCATTCCTTGTGTTCTTTAGCCCAAACAAGTCTCTTCTGCTTGTTGCCTGTCCTTAGCAGTGGTTTCCTAGCAGATATTCTACCATGAAGGCCTCACACAGTCTCCTCTGTTGTTCTAGAGATGTGTCTGCTCTAGAACTCTGTGCGGCATTGACCTGGTCTCTAATCTGAGCTGCTGATAACCTGCGATTTCTGAGATTGCTGGTGACTCGGATGAACTTCTCCTCCGCAGCAGAGGTGACTCTTGGTCTTCCTTTCCTGGGGCGCTCCGCATGTCAGCCAGTTTCTTTGTAGCTCTTTTTGTGACTGCACTTGGGGACACTTTCCACCTAGAATATGACATATTTTCACACTTTTTTGTTATGTCTATAATTCCACATGTGTTAATTCATAGTTTTGATGCCTTCAGTGTGAATCTATAATATTCATAGTCATGAAAATAAAGAAAACTCTGAATGAGAAGGTGTGTCCAAACTTTTGGTCCAGGAAAAGTTTTTTTTTTCCTGGATAACCCCTTTAAAGGGACCATGATATCTATATCTATTTCCAGGACATTGAATGGTACTCTGGTTTGTCCAGGGTAGTTCTCTCTTGGGAAAAAGTGCCGCACTAGGGAAGCCTTAGAGTAATTGATGGACAGAACATAAACTTAGCCTCAGCTTAAGTGCCTCTTATTGTATATGGGGAAGTCGACACTCTTGATGAAACTTCTCTACCCCACCCTTGTCCTGCCATAACCCGGCTATTATATTGCTATATGTGTGGGTTACCGCTGTCCTGCCTTAACCTTATGTGTCTACGGACTGTATTGCTGTTACCTACTGTACTTGAGGTTCCCAAAAGAAATCTCAAGACAAATCTTTCCTGGTATTGTCCCTCTTGGCGGAATCTTCCCTTAGTCTTTCCTCCACTTCTTCACGTATCGAAGTACAACCTGTTTTGGTTTTGGACACTTGTCTCTGTCGTCACTCGTGTACTGAGTTGCCCTCAAATTTCCTTAGCTATTGGGGAAACTTTTCCCTTCATTGACCCTATTAGATCCCATATTATTGGTATTCACCTACATACAAAACTATATGCATCTAGTTACCCCTGTGATCCCAGTATCTAGTTACCCCTGTGATCCCAGTATCTAGTTAACCCTGTGATCCCAGTATCTAGTTACCCCCGTGATCCCAGTTTCTAGTTACCCCTGTCATCCCAGTATCTAGTTACCCCTGTCATCCCAGTATCTAGTTACCCCTGTGATCCCAGTATTTAGTTACCCCTGTGATCCCAGTATCTAGTTACCGCTATGATCCCAGTATCTAGTTACCCCTGTGATCCCAGTATCTAGTTACCGCTGTGATCCCAGTATCTAGTTAACCTTGTGATCCCAGTATCTAGTTACCCCTGTGATCCCAGTATCTAGTTACCCCTGTCATCCCAGTATCTAGTTACCCCTGTGATCCCAGTATCTAGTTACCCCTGTGATCCCAGTATCTAGTTACCCCTGTGATCACAGTATCTAGTTACCCCTGTGATCCCAGTATCTAGTTACCCCTGCGATCCCAGTATCTAGTTACCCCTGTCATCCCAGTATCTAGCTACCCCTGTGATCCCAGTATCTAGTTACCCCTGTGATCCCAGTATCTAGTTACCCCTGTCATCCCAGTATCTAGTTACCCCTGTGATCCCAATATCTAGTTACCACTATGATCCCAGTATCTAGTTACCCCTGTGATCCCAGTATCTAGTTACCCCTGTGATCCCAGTATCTAGTTAAACTTGTGATCCCAGTATCTAGTTACCCCTGTGATCCCAGTATCTAGTTACCCCTGTGATCCCAGTATCTAGTTTCCCCTGTGATCCCAGTGTCTAGTTACCCCTGTGGTCCATACTATTTGTAAATCTGGTCCTAGAGAGCTTGGCTACAAAATGACAAAAATGTGTACTTTTTGCAAAAGCATGAACGCTAAATGCTCTGTTAATAGTGATTGCTTCTCCTTTGGTTAATTTAATAAAAAGTGGGCAAGGATGGTTTCAGGGAGGAGAAAACTGAGTAAAAAAGTCATTTTTCAAGTTTTCTAGACAAGCTTCTTTCTTGTCGCTATACTATTTGAAAAATGCTCCACCATCTTTTTTTTATTATTCTTCTTTTTTGGTTCCTCATTTGGGCTTTGTTTCTGGAAAACAGTAGAAAATGACATTTTTGACCAAATATTTAAGATTTATAGGGGTACTCCACTGCTCAGTGTTTTGAACAAACTGTTCCGAACGCTGGAGCCAGTGCCAGGAGCTCATGATGTCATAGCCCTGCCCCTCGCGATGTCACGCCCCGCCCCCTCAATGCAAGTCTATGGGAGGGGGCGTGACGGCAGTCACGCCCCCTCCCATAGACTTGCATTGAGGGGGTGGGGCGTGACATCACGAGGGGGTGGAAATATTACAGTTTGTTCCAAATACTGAGCAGTAGGAGTAGCATGATAGTGGGGCTATTACAGCTATGCCTGATTCATTTTCATTTGGATTCCCAGGAATTTATCATTTTTGTTGGCATGGAGAGCAATTTTGTTGAAATTTTTTGGAACACACTGTTGTGGCTGGTTCACATTACTCCACACCGCCCATCCTGGCTTCTTTATGGTCAAGATACATAGACGACATTCATTGAAAGAAAGCACTTTTTCTCTTGCGTTACCTATTTTATTAAAGGTCGGCCGATCTGAAGTTAAGCCATGGTTAGTTTACATCACCCCACATGACCCACCTTGTGGGAAATAAAGGCATTGGTCATGTCTTCTCTAACTCCTTCCCACCACTTGTAGATGATAAGCATATTGGGACTTCTGGGTTGCTCATCTTTGTTTGTAAGACTGCCGAGACCCATAACCCGATGCTACTGACCGAATAACCACTCCACCTCCCCTTATTTACTAAAATAACAGACAAACAACTATTTAACTTTTTATGTGGGTGAAAGACGGCCACAGCTTTTAATTTTTTAAATAACAATAAATAACTATAAACATTTAAAACATATCAACAAAAGGCACCAATGGCTTCTTGGCACTCTGGGAGGTACTGTCACACCCGCTGGTGTACAGGTCTACCCAGGATGACCCGCATCCTCTCCTTTTCTTCACCAGCTGTGACTTGCAAACATAAGACAGGGAGGGACAAAACTCCGGGTTAAAGGGATGTGTGAGCGAAAAGGGGGAGGAGGGCCTTCTTATAACTGGGAGGAGTGACACAAAAAACCTGGGAACAAAGGAGACCCCTGATACAGCCCCTGCTGTAGGAGATACCACTACAGTTACGATGCAGAATCCGCAGGTGGGGAGAGGGCCAGGCTTATCAGAGGGTGTTTGTATTAACCATAAACTGCTTGGCAGTCAGGGGATAAGCCAGTTAGGCTCAGCATATCCCTCCATATTGTGGTATCTGTGGTAATGGGAATTGTCAACTGAAGATCCTCTCTATGTCTATAGGTCCCATAGGAGCTGTTGGAGGTTCCTCTATAGTGGGTTCTATCTTGTCCTCGTTATTATCTTCAGCCCACCCAAACTTGTAAATTGTAATGTCGGAGAAATCTGAGAAAAATTACTTCTTGTTACGTCTAATTTATTGTTCTACAGTAGTCAAAACTCAGCTTTAAAAGAGTTCCCTGCTTTAGACAATCCCAACGTTTTAGAGAGGTCCCTCAATAATAAACTGATGGCAACGTGTCTCCCTGCTGGGACCTCTAGTGACTAGCTTTGATCTACCGGGGAAACCTGGCAGCAGGGATTCAATCTCCCCGCAACACCACCACAGAGGAAATAAAGCATTACACAGCAACCATTTAGACCAATGGAGGTCGGGTCCTCCAAATCGAGAGAGGATCTTAGTAACCACTCCCAACTCTGGCCAAGAGATAAAGATCCAGAACAGAATCTTTTAAATTAGCATATACTAAAAGGATGTATAGAAATGGGATTACTAGATTTAACAAACCCTTTAATTTAGAACCTTCTACATTTTTGCAGCTTTTAGGAGTTGGACTGCACTTTGAAATTCTGACCCTAAAATTTCTGAAACATTTGGCAGATCTAGAACCACAGGATGCGAAACAAGAAGAAGCTGGTGTCATTGTACTTCATTATATAGTGAATAATGTTTGATATAAATTAACTTACTAGTGAACTGATGATTATTTATGAACATGTGAAAGAATAAGATGAGTAAGATCTCGTGTAATTCAGGTCTATCTCCTCACAGAATCTGAGAAGTCAGGCATTTCCTCGCAAACTGTTTTCTAGTATTAGCCCTTTTTATATAAAAATTCCCCCCCCCCCCCACAATTTAATTCAGAATTCACAGTTTTATTTCAGTCATTGGGCAAAGAAGGAGAGTTGCCGACACATACGAAACTGAGCGACCAATCAGACGTGTAGCGACACACAAGGCGGGACGGACGTATAGCCTGTAGCGTAGGTGCAAAGCTAGGCAAGAAGCGTGGAGCGGAGACAAAGAACAAGTAGAAGCTGCACTCACCATCCAAGTCTTTATTGTATTCCGGTCATGTCAACGATGGTACAGGCGGGGGAGCTGGGTGGAGAGCGGGGGCTGGGCCCCCGCTCTCCACCCAGCTCCCCCACCTGTACCATCGTTGACATGACCGGAATACAATAAAGACCTGGATGGTGAGTGCAGCTTCTACTTGTTCTTTGTCTGCGTTTATTTCAGTCATCATCAAGTTTTCATAAGACAAGACCTTACGTGGACATTACTTTTTGGTGATAGGGTTCGTCACAGTCATAACTTGAAGTTCTTGGGCCCAAGTGTAACCGCTCCTTATTCCAATATCGTGAACATGTCCTTCCACTTCATCATCTTGTTGTGCAGCCCAAATCTTCCTCCTCCCCAGTTCTTTGCAGCAGCTCATTGGATGTGGTCCTGGTCCTTATCTTCTGCATCAGGTTGCCTCCAGATGACATCAAGCCAGCTGGTCTATTTGAAGTGGGACTCTCAACACCCCCAAGGTGATTCAGGTATATTCCTTTCTAGGTTCTACATGCTGATTGTATTCAAGTTTAGTTTTGACAATGCTTCTTCTTAAGCCTGTTGGTTCTGAATCTAGTAGTTCAACTTGTGACTTAATCTTTCCCCTTAGATTACTGTACCGATCCTCCACCCCCCATGCTTACTGCATCTGGCTCCACTCCAGTGAGGCTACTACTCCTCACCCTCCATCAGTGACACCAATGTTGTCAGCCCAAGACTGTTTTTGGGAAAAATTTGGCAAGGGATGAAAACCAGGGGATCCTTTAGATTTTGTGCCCTCATCTTGTAAGCAACCAATAAATTTTGCTTTTGTGGGTCCACTGCTGTTATAATAACCATAAAAGTATGTCTAACACAAAGTGCCCATTGGCATGAGTGCCATGGTGCAACTCATATATTTGCACCCCCTAAACCAATGCAGTTGGGGTTTGGGACCAGTCAATTCTGAGAATTGTAGTATAAGAAGAAAACCCTCTGCATAGCATTTTGTAGGGTTGTCAGCTATTAATAACAAGGCCTCATTATCATGGTTGGCCATCTGTCATTGGTGCTCTCTTTTTCTGTGGTCTGGAAGGCTCAGTCTTTCATGTAGCAGTTGTGTTTCTCTAAATGAAGACTCAGACTGAACACTGGTGACTGATATCAATTACTGGCCATTAAGGAATGGCTCCTTCATGGTCAAGACACGTAGACGACGTTCATTGACAGAAAGCCTTTTGTCTCTTGAGTTATCTATTTCCCTAAAAGTCAGCAGATTGGAAGTGAAGCCATTGCTTAGCTATCAGTTCCTTCTAGGCTGTTGTATTAATAGGGAGGTGGAGAATGGAGGTCCCTTAAGGACCGATGACCATTTAGCCTTGCCATCTTAATGAACAAAGTCTTTCCAGTTTATGGTCTGGGGTTTGTATTTATTGGCTTTGGGGTTTCTATTAGTTTAGGGCATAAAGTCTGAGGTATCTACTAGGATATCAGGTTTTGGGCCTCTTTTAAATTTTGTTCTCTTCTGTATTTATTTAGAGGGTCTTGTCTTGGGTCAGTATTCAGAGGGTGTGGTCTTGGGTTTGTGTTTAGTAGGTTTGGAGCCCGTATTAGGGCATAAAGTCTTAGGTATGTATTAAAGGAGTAGTGTAGCAGTTGCTTTTATGATCCCATTGTGCCCAGACTGCAAAAAAACAAAAAACAAACTTTAACTCACCTTCCATCATTCCTCCATTGCGCTGCTGTAGCTCTTTGGTCCTCTGGTCCTGGTCTTCTTCCTGCTTCTGTGTGCACAGATTGTGACACAGCGATTAACGTATCGCCGGCTGCAATGATGTCCCGCCTCAGTTGGTGATAGGCTGAGCGCAGTGTCATGTAACAGGCCCGGGCAGCAGGGAAAAGGCGGGGCCCAGGCTTCTTTCATGACACTGCGCTCAGCCTATCACCGGCCAAGGTGGGACATCGCTGCGATACACCGATCGCAGTGTGACGATTCAGGAAGAAGACCGGGACCGGAGGACCAAAGAGCTATATCAGTCTTGGGTCTGTTTTTATGGGATCTGGTCTGGCATCTGCAGAGGTCATGTTTGGGTTCTCTCTTTTTCCAATCTCCCTGAGGCCCCTTATCAAATTTGGCCAGTTTGCTTTGCCTTGAGAATAAACTCATCCTTATCCAAAGAAATCCCATGGTCAGGGTGCCGTGTACTCGTGGGCACTATTTTTATACATAAGGCATCAATCATTTACAATGCTAAGGTGTTATCTAGAAATAGAAGGGTCTTGGATTACTGGCCGATGCCCAATTCTAAATTAGATGGGTAAGTTATGTGTGGAAGTGCTGTGTAATGGAAGTCGCCTCAGTGCGGGCAGCTTCTGCCTGTTCATGGAACTGATATGACCTATGAATGCTGAGTGAGGTAAGGGGGCGAGATGGCCAAATATATCCTGACAGATTTTCCAGGAGCAGAGGTTACGGGAAGATAGTGGTCAGCATTCTTTGTCACACCAAATGGCCGGTAACCCTAGAGACCATTCGGGTGCCCCTGGTGCGGCCCTCATTATTTGTGATGATATAGGATTTCAAGATAAGCGCTACAGCTGTCCAGAAGGATTGCTTTGATTCACACTTGCCTGGGAGCAATGGAGTTAAATATCAATTTCATATGTCAATCATCTTGTCCAGGGCTATAGAGGCACCCTATGGACACGGAGTGATGTGTAAAATCAGTCCACACTGACATAATGACATGTGAACAGGGCCATCATCTCCTGAAATACTCTGTGCTTAATTGCTAATCATTCCTCTAACTAGCACTGACATGATGATGATAACCCCATGTCCTCACAAGTTACTGCCTCCAACAAGAGCAGAACACTTGTCTGCTGAAATACTTTGTGCTGCTGGAAAGCCTGTTCATTCATCAATTTAAAGGGGTGCTCCACCCCTAGACATCTTATCCCCTATCCAAAGTATAGGGAATAAGATGTCTGCGGCACCCCAGACATCCGGTGACCGGCTATGCGGGGCGGAGGCTCGTGACGTCATCGTAACGCCCCCTCTCGTGATTTCACGGCCACGCCCCCTCAATGCAAGTCTATGGGAGGGGGCGTGACAGATGTCACGCCCCCTCCCATAGACTTGCGTTGAGGGGGCGGGTGCACCAAGGAGATCACAGGGGTCCCCAGCGGAGGGACCCCTGTGATCAGACATCTTCTCACCTATCCAACGGATAAGGGATAAGATGTCTAGGGGTAGAGTACCCCTTTAACACATTCTGATGTTGCTCTTGTCACATCCAGCTCTGTCCCCACTTCTGTATCTAAATAAAAGCACAGGCCATTGTCTAACACAAGGCCAGCACATTTTTCAATGTGTTTGTTATAAGGTTTTTCAGGGTTTGGTGTCCTTATTTGGTTCTACCTGTGACAATCGCGTTCCTCGCCCTACTGCAAGCTGGCTCTCACTTTTGGGGAGCCAGACCTAGTTCTTTGAGCTCCAAGGGTGCTTAAGTTACAACCTGGTCAACCTAACCAGCAGTAAGGATAAGCTAGGTTGCAGTCCAAGCACCCCTGGAGCTCAAAGTACTAGGCCTGACTCCCAGACCAAATCCTTTGAACTCCAGAGTGGTTTAGATAGCAACCTGGTCACTCTAAGCTGCAGTTTGGGGAGGCCATTTGTTTTTGACCCCTGTAGCAGGAGAGTTAAATGGGTACTCCACTGGAAAATATTATTATTTTTTTTTTTAATCAACTGGTGCCAGAAAGTTAAACAGATTTGTAAATTACTTCTATTAAAAAATCGTAATCCTTCCAGTGCTTATCAGCTGCTGAATTTATCAACAGGAAGTTCTTTTCTTTTTGAATTTCCTTTCTGTCTGACCACAGTCCTCTCTGCTGACACCTCTGTTCATTTTAGTAACTGTCCAAGAGAGGTTTTCTATGGGGATTTGCTCCTACTCTGGACAGTTCCTGACGTGGACAGAGGTGTCAGCAGAGAGCACTGTGATCAGGCAGAAAGGAAATTCAAAAAGAAAAGAACTTCCTGTGGATCATACATCAGCTGATAAGTACAGTAAAAAAAATTCGATTTTTTTTAATAGAAGTAATTTACAAATCTGTTTAACTTTCTGGCACCAGTTGATTAAAAAAAAAAAAAGTTTTCCAGTGGAGTATACCTTTAATTAGAGTCTTAGATGGACCATGTCCTTGTGCGCTTTTTGAAATCCATCTAGGCATTCACAAAGAAAGGACTTTAAGTACCAGGCTTGAGTGCATTAAACCTTGCTTTCCCCTAATGCACAACCAAAGCTTGTCTTCTCTTCACCTGAAAGGTATGGGTATCAAAGTGGTACCCCCCCTGGCGCCAAGCACCCGGGGCATATTCCTTGTTAGTTCCCCTCCAGTCTTGTTTTTGCTTTATCTCTACATATGAGGGTCCATATAGAACAAGTAACTATAGACCAGCTTGCCTTTTTATACCTAGGCCGAAAACCATGACAAGGGTTTCACCATCATCACAGACAGGGATTCTTTACTGTAAGAGCAGTGAGACTATGGAACTCTCTGCCCCATGATGTTGGGATGTCTGACTCGATAAACAAGTACAAGGGGGGGTCTGGATGTATTTTCTGGAAAAAAATATAATATTACAGGTTATGGATACTAGATTTATGGGGATAGAAGGTTGATCCAGGGATCTATTCTGATCGTCATATTTGGGCCATATTTGGGGCAATTGGCATCAGCCTCATGGGGGGGGGGGGGGGTTGCCTTCCTCTGCATCAACACAGTAGGGTTTTAGGTTGGACTCGATGGACTCGTCTTTTTTTTTAGCATTATAAGCTATGTTACTATGCTATTGTTTCCCTTCAAAGCTGCCGTATCCTCATTTGCTCTGACTATTCTAGTGTAGGATGCCGGGAGATACAAAGTCAAGCTTCCAGCCATGTGACATAAACACAGGATGCCTCCTGGCCAAGGTACAAGTCATCCCCTATGTGCATTGTGTGCCTGAGGTACCTGGCCAGTCAGAACACACATACCCTGTGAGCACAACGGGAGATACTTCAAGCATTGTTTGCTTCTTGGAGGAAGCCCAGTGTCTTTGTTATTCCGTATCCTGGATTTTGGACACCGGGAACTCGCAGGATATGAAGCATTTGTCATCAGGATTTTTTGTGCCGGCCAAGAAAATAAAAAATAATGATTAAAAATAAGAGGCAGCATTTGCTCCAATAATAGAGCGTGGAGTGTAGCCGGGCGTGCTTCCTGGCCCTACGAATTCACGACTCGCATTACTCATTTCCTTGCCGAATTCTTGGGGAGACTGTTCTTCTTTTTTTGGTCATCAGAATTGAAGAATTTATTGTGTGTGTTTACAGAACATCTGAGTTCACGGATGGAAGAAGTGTTTTTATGGGATCGGTCGAGAATAAAGCAGAAGGGATTTTTTTGCAGTCCCTAAACTGCTACAGGATGTGTCTTGGATCTGAGACAGACTGGTTGCTATGGTTACTCTATCTGACAACCCCAAGTTGTCAAATTTAAAGGGGTACTCCACTGGCCAGCATGGAATTAAATGTTCCGAACGCTGTTTTCGCGCTGTGGGGTCGGCCATGCCCCCTTGTGACGTCATGGCTACGCCCCCTGAATGCAATTCTATGAGGAGGGGGCGTGACAGCTGTCACGCCCCCTCCTCATAGAATTGCATTCAGGGGGCGTAGCCATGACGTCGCAAGGGGGCATGGCCGACCCCACAGCGCGAAAACAGCGTTCGGAACATTTAGTTCCACGCTGACCAGTGGAGTAATTAACGACATACGACGTAAATGTACGTCCTTGCACCCTGGTACTTAACGCACCAGGACGTACATTTACGTCCTGTACATGACCGCGAGCACCGGAGTAGTGCAGGTGTCATGTGCGGCAGGTCCCGGCTGCTATCAGCAGCAATGGACCCGCCAGTAATGGCACACATCAGCGATCATGCTGATGTGTGCCATTAACCCCTCAGATGCCGTGATTAATACATATCGTGGCAATGCGGTCACTAAAATTGATAATCGGATCGCCCGCGGCACTGCCACAGGGATCCGATCATCCATAATGGCGGACGGAGGTCCACTCACCTGGGGACGGAGGTCCGTCTCCCGGGGTCTTCTCCTATGGTCTGAGATCGAGCAGACAAGAGCAGAAGATGACCGATAATGCTGATCAGCGCTGTGTCCTATACATAGCACTGAACAGTATTAGCAATCAAATGATTTCTATAAATAGTCCCCTATGGGAACTATTAAAGTGTAAAAAAAAAAAAGTTAAACATTTGAAAAATCCCCTCCCCCAATAAAAATGTTAATCGTCACTTTTTACCATTTTACCCCAGAAAGTGTAAAAAAAATAAAATAAAATATAAACATATTTGGCATTACCGTGTGCGTAAGTGTCCAAACTATCAAAATATAATGATAATGATCCCATACGGTGAACAGCGTGAACGTAAAAAAAAAGTCTCCTCGTGGTAGAGTACAGTGCGTGACTGCTGAGACCACTAATTGGCTGCACTTGTCAAGCGAGACCAGGACACGGACTTGAATTTTCCTGTAGCTTCACCACAGGTGATATGAGGAATCGCATGATTCTCGATGAGTTGTCAATGTAAAGGTCTTAAAGGAGATATCCAGTGGTGAAAAACTTATCCCCTATTGTAAGGATAGGGGATAAGTTTCAGAACGTGGGGGGTCCGACGGCTGGGGCCCCCCGCGATCTCCTGTACGGGGCCCCGCTATCGGGCCAGCGAACCGGGGCCCCGTACAGAGAGATCGCGGGGGGACCCAGCGGTCGGACCCCCCCTCCCCCCCGTGATTTCAAACTTATCCCCTATCCTTAGGAGGATACGTTTTTCACCACTGGACTTCCCCTTTAAGAGAACCAATCTCAGTTAAATTAAAATCATCTGATATGTCCTTCTTGTGACTGTTGGGTCGCAGTATTAACTATTACTATGATTAAGGTTTTGTTTTGTTTTTTAGCCCGAAACGCATCAGATGTATCTGTTTTCTTTTGTACATTTTTATTGGACTCTGCGTCTTGGTTTCTGGACATTTATTTAGTGTTTTCCAAACTCGCTGACCATAGGTGCAACAGTGTCATGCCATCATGTAGCCCTAGCTTTCATCTTGAGATTAACCGATTCGGGCGCAAAAATATTTAAAGGGGTATTTCAGTGGATTTTTTTTTTTTTCATATCAACTGACTCCAGAAAGTTACACAGATTTGTAAATTACCTAAATTGTAAATCTTAATCCTTCCAGTACTTATCAGCTGCTGAATTTGAGTTGTTATTTTCTGTCTCACAACATTGTTCTCTGCTGACACCTCTGTCTGTCTCAGGAACTGTTCTGAGCAGGAGCAAATCCCCACAACAAACCTCTCCTGCTCTGGACAGTTCCTGAGACAGACAGATGTCAGCAGAGAGCACTGTGGTCAGACTGAAAACAAATCAACTTCAGCAGCTGATAAGTAATGAAAGGATTAAGATTGTTTAATAGAAGTAATTTACAAATCTGTTTAACTTTCTGGAGCCAGTTGATATGAAATAATTTTTTTTGTTCACCGGTGTACCCCTTTAACTATTTTGAGGTGTCTAACATGTTCACTGGCTTTCAGCTATCCACCACTACCTTGTCGGTTCTGAATATTTGACGCTATTATTTATGCCTTCAAAGGGTCTATCCCAAGATTAAAAATGATCCCCTATTCACAGGATAGGGAGTAACAAAATGGATAGTGGGACCAGCCAAGCTCTATAATGGAGGTAAATTGTCCTGTGGGTGAGTGCATCTATTTACTGTCTATGGGACTGAGTTCTGCTCTTGGCCATGTTCGGAACTCCCATAGACAATGAATGGAGTGATGACTGAGCAGTACCCAGGGGAATGGCAAGGGTATGGGGAGTGGCCTTTCACGTCTGTTCTCATGATTAGAGGGGGTCCCAATGGTCGGACCCCACCAATCAGCTGGACATCCCCTAAACTGTGGATTGGGCACAACTATTGATCTAGTCCCCTTAATTATTGCTACTTATGGGGCTCATATCACTTGGGATAAAATCTATAGTTACACCCCTGTCCCAATCACTTTAGTTGACCTCTTGTACCACTGACCTTTATGCATTTATGCTACAAGATTATATTTTCTACAATTTACATGGGATAAATAATAGTGTTATATAGTGAATAAATAATGCTGGCCTACAGTAAATCTATAATAGTGTCATAAAGTGAATGCATAATATTGCCATACAATAAATAAATAATAGTGCCATTAAGGGAATATATAATATTTCCGTATAGTAAATACATAATATTGCGATATAGTGAATAAATAAAAGCGCCATACAGTGAATACATTATAGCGCCATACAGTGATAAAATAATAGTGCTATAAAGTGAAAAAATAACAGTGCTATACAATGAACAAATAATAGTGCCACACAGTGAATAACTAATAGGGCCATAAAGTAAATGAATAACAGTGCCATGCAGTGATAACATAATAATGCTATACAGTGAGCAAATAATAGTGTAATACAGTGAACAAACAAAAGTGCCACACAGTGAATAAATAATAGTGCTATACAGTGAGCAAATATTGCAACAATACAGTTGCTAAATAATACCATAAATTTACCAGAGGCTTAGCAGTCATACCTAGGCCCTGGGGCTTGAGGTGGCCCGAAGACCTTTACACCATATGTGATGACAACAGTAGTTCATAAGTGGTGTCTCGGGGTGTGAAGGTGAGGTGTATGGGGCAGATGTTGTAGCCCAGGGGCAAGGTGTTATTAACCTCTAAATGTTTGTGACGCCAGGGCGTGGTTTTCCCGGTAACCACCCGAATGGTATCACCGCTATCCCAAGGTTAGGCAGGGCAATAATAGTCCAAGACCATGTAAGGGTTAACGGTAGCTTTACTGAGGTAGACAGATGGAAATAGTCTTTACAGATAGGCCAGGATCCCAAAGAGGTGGCCAGTAACACAGAAGGACCTCGCCTGAAGCCCATAGGTCAAGCTGCAGGTCACCTGGTTAGCTGGTGCTCTCTGGGTAACAAACACATCATGTGAACACATTATCATGTGACAACTAAAAGGTCCTTTATACATAACACTATACATAATATATATTACAATGGGGGAGACACTGCAGTGGGGCCCCTAGGACATGGAGGGACTCAACCTGACAGGGCCTAGGTAGTGTACGGGACTATATCTTGCACTGGGACATCACACATATGGCACATCATAGGTGCAGGGGGGTCATATAGTTCTTCCATAAGAGGGGAAGGGGGTTGAGGATCCTTTATGGTAAAGCATCTGTTGATTTGGCAACTCTATACCCCAACCCAGTGTTTCCCAACCAGTGTGCCTCCAGCAGTTGCAAAACTACACTTCCCAGCAGGCCCAGGCCTGCTGGGAAGTGTAGTTTTGTAACAGCTGGAGGCACTCTGGTTGGGGAACAAAGCCCCAGCCTTTAGTATAACTTTATTCCTGTTTTTACACAGACCCAACTAATAGCTTTCTTCATCTTCTGTAAATGCTCAGCGGGGAGTTAAATTATTCAATTGAATTGAAATAAGGAAATAAAAATGAAAAGTCAAGTCCAGGAGAGGGGCCGCGCTTTAACTCGGTGCAGCCGCTAACTGGGACAGCACTTTTTAAAAGGTCATAAATCTTAATGGAGATAATAAGGATATCCCCTGCTGTCCCCACCGCCTGAAACATTGCTCAAGGATTATTTCCCTTCAGGGATTCCAGCCACTGCTGTTTTTGGCATAACAGGATGGGTTGAAACAAATATTCCCCTTTCCATTAATGTTATGTAACAGTATGAATCACAGAGGTCTTCCCTGGCAGAGGCTTTGGAGAGACCCCCCTGGCGGGAATAGCTATCAGTCTCTATAGTAAATTACTGCTGTTTATACATGGTTATTTGTGGGAGCGGTGGGGGTGTTAACAGGGTGAGGGGCTGTCAGCCGGGCTGAAGGTGTGGCATTATTATTTACTATATAGCAGTATTATTTATTCACAGTATGACACTATTATTGATTCATTCACTTTATGGCAGTATTATTTATTCACTGTCTAGCAGTTTTATTTATTCACTGTATGGCACTATTATTCTCTATATGGCATTATTGCCCAACCCCCCCCCCCCCCCCCCCGAGATTGTTGCCCCTCTTCCTGAACTATTGCATGGTGGAGCGGGAGCTGTCGGCTGTCCTGCTCCACCACCCCTTTCTCACGCCCGCCACCTTTCTATCACACACCGCGTCTGCTCCATTCCTGCAGTCAGTGAGAGCCAATCACGGCAGGCCGGCACAATGACATCTCACTGGCTGCAGGAATGGAGCAGCCGAAGCGTGGGAGAAAGGTGACGGGCGTGAGAAAGGGGAGGGGGGAGCAAATTATAAGTGAGAGGGGCAAATGATGAGTAAGGGGCACATGTCAGGGGGGCATTATATGTGGGGGCACATGACAGGACCCCCCCCTGTCATGTGCCCCTCATATATAATACCCCATGTCCTGTGCCCCTCACATATAATGCCCCCCCTGACATGTGCCCTTCACATATAATGCCCCCTGTCCTGCCCCCTCAGGGGGCATTATATGTGAGGGGCACATGTCAGGGGGGCATTATATGTGAGGGGCACAGGACATGGGGCATTATATGTGAGGGGCACATGACAGGGGACATTATAAGTCAGGGTCACATGTCAGGGGGGCATTATATGTGAGGGGCACATGTCAGGGGGCAATATATGTGGGGGCACATGACAGGGGGGCATTATATGTGAGGGGCACATGTCAGGGGCAATATATGTGGGGGCACATGACAGGGGCCCCCTGTCATGTGCCCATATAATGCACATATAATGCCCCCCTGACATTTTCCGCTGACTTAAAATACCCAAAGTCATGTGCCTTGGATCATCTCCAGGGTTCGGTTCCATTTTGATGTTTAGTTTTTGTTCTTGATATTTTTTGTGGTTTCCGATGGTTGTGAGACGACATATAATAGCGCGGCCCGTGCTCGGTTACTACATTTGTAGATTTGTATTCATAGAGCGGCTGACAATGTGGAGAATGTGTAATGTTCGCACTCAATAAAGTGTTTGAAAATAAACTTGTATTTAGATGTATTTTACTTTAATGACATCATTATTTTCATAACAAACAATCCATGTGCTTAGGGGGTAAGGGGTTTCTTTACCTAATCTAGTGGAAGAGACTCGAGTGCTAAAATCCACGGGTTAAGGGGCGCAAATTACTTGCCTTTCCCCGGGTGCTGACAACCCACGCTACGCCACTGCTTTAGGGTACTATTATTTATTTACTGTCTAGCAGTTTTCTTTATTCACTGTATTGCACTATTATTCACTTTATGGCACTATTTTTTATTCACTGTCTAGCACTATTTTTTTTATTTACGCTATGGCACTATTATATATTCACTGTTTAACAGTATTATTTATTTTCTTTAGGACACTATTATTTATTCATGTTATAACAATATTGGACAGCACAGTTTTACCACAGTTCTGCATCATTTTTGCAAAGTTGTGATGTGAAAAAGGTGTTATATAGGCACAGTATGGCAGCTCTACTACGGTATGATTGCCCATTAACACACTTTGGCGCTATTATTTGGCAGCTTTATTTCAGTATTATGTTCCATTTACCTTCATCCAAAAAACTGAAAGAAGTCTACCATAGATATTTTGCTAAAATTGTCACCAAGATGCCAGTATCATTAAAAGCATCCGCCTATCGACTTCAGAAGTGAGAGGCCAAAAATGTCCTAGCGTTAAACGTCTACAAAGAACATCTACAAGATGTCACCGTGAGTCACTGGATCTGTCATCTCTTTGATCTGTTATGATAAATCCTTGTATCCCCCAAAAAGTAGATAAAGAATTAATGTGTAGTTGAGACTCAATTGACAACTGGCTCTTACCATTCCTATAAAAACAGATACTGTCAGCGATGATTGACTCTGTTAAGACCCCCCATGCACATTAGACTTATGTCGGACCCAGTGATTTTGGCGGGACCGTCTTACCACCTGATTCGACTCCCAAAAGGATTAGCCATGTTAAATTTAAAGTGCCCGATCCTTTTGTTCTCTGGGAGAGAACCCTCTGGCAGAGGGTTACATGGATGCTCTGCTGAGCCTAATGTTTATGTATATGGGCTGATTGAAAGAGGGAGCAGTTAGGGAACAACCAAGGGTCTATTGTCTACTTAATCCTACATTTCCATTACAGAAGTCTGCATGTTGCCCAACCAGATGGTCATCTCCATTCCTTTTGGGGACAGTAGTTGCACAAGCCAATATATTCGGTCCCCTCTGTAGTTCTGTAGTTAGTCTGTCCCCATATATTAGTTAGGCCTCTCTGTGCCCCAGTATAAGCTTTAGTCCCCTATGTGCCCCATATAGTAGTTAGGCCCCTCTGTGCCCCATTATAAGCTTGAATCCCCTATGTGCCCCATATAGTAGTTAGGCTTTTCTGTGTCCTTTATATAATATTGGGTCCACTCTGCACCTCATATAGTAATTAGGACCCCTCACTTCCCCCACATAGTAGTTAGGCCCCCTCTGTGGCACCATATAGCATCGGGTCCCCTCTATAGTAGTTGGGACCCCCACACTGTCCCCTTATAGAAAATGGGCTCTTATGTGCCTTTATATAGTATTTAGGTCCCTCTGTGCCCACATATAGTATTGGGTCACTTCTGCGCCTCATGTAGTAGTTAGGCCCCCCTCTGTGTCTTATAAACTAGTTAGGCCCCTCTGTCCCCCTTATAGTAGATAGGCCCCTCTGTCCCCCTTATAGTAGAGAGGCACCTCTGTGCGCCTTATAGTAGTTAGTCTTCTCTGTGTCCCCATATAGTAGAGGGTTCCCTCTGTGTCTTTTTTAGTAGTTAGGCTACTTTGTGTCCCCATATAGTAGTTAGGATCCCCTTACTGCCCCCAGATAGTAGTTAAGACCTCCACACTTATGTGACAACATGAAAAACAAAACCAATACTCACCTGTCACATCGCTTCTCCGCAGCTCCTCCGCATCCCCCGACTCTTCGGTCTCTCCTCCTGCCTGCAGTGGAATTCCCGGATGGATTTTTGGTGCACTCTTTTACAATGTGTGCATCTTAAAGAAGAAAACACTGTTAAGAGTCTTGGAACCCCGAGCAGACCCCCTTGCTTTGCTGCTTCAGGTTATCATGCCAATCCCAGCCTGGGGAGGGGGGGGGGGGGCATTGTTGCATAACTACAACTCCCAGCATGCCAAATGCTGTCCGGCATGCTGAGTGTTGTAGTTTTGCAACAGCTGGAGGCACACTCCTAAATGTTGATCCTAAAAGACTGACCCTTCATGGGCATCGAGTCCCTTAAACTGAAGTAAAGTGAAACATTTTAGGTCTTTCCAGGAATTCTCCTCCGAGTTCACAGACAATACTGTATCCATCAGTGTAAACTGTAAAATAAAAACCGTCTTGTCACATTAGACTTCGCTGGTAATGAAAATCTGTTGACCCGGCCTCCCCTCTATGTCATATTGTTCATTGTTATTATTATTTGCTTTCCAGCCGGAAATGAAGCAGATCGCCTGCCAGAACATAGATCAGATGTTTGCCTTTTTTTCTCTCTCTCTCTTCCAGATGCTGGGAAAAGGCTAAAAGGCATTTAAAGGAACAACTACTGTTAGAATAGAATAGCTTATATATTTACAGTCATACTGACCCAGTGGTGGACTACTGCACCCAGCATGCCACCTGTTCCGTGCTCCCCTCTGCCTCCATGCATCTGTTCCTGTCACTGCCACTCCCGGCCCTACCCGTAGGGTGGGTGCACGCTCCCTTCCTGATTCTTAAAGAGACAGTGCATGCATTACTTGCTATATCAAGTAGCCCCCCACGGGCTTCACCTTCCTTTAGCAAATGTTCCATAATGTCCCCGTGAAGGTGTACATAGCCCCAATTGTAAACCCCCTCATAATAGTGTACCTAATATGAAAAAAAAAAAACACTTTTATGGATATGTATAAAAGAATTGTATTTCCAAAAGGTGTATTAAAAATGCAGCTCACAGCCCATCTGCAGAGCGCTATACTAGGTCGGCCATTTTGCTGACAGTTAAATATATTAGACCCCTTACCTCCCCTACGTGTTTCGTGGCACCAGCCACTTCTGCCACTATACCCCCTGAGGAAGTGGCTGGTGCCACGTAAACATGTAGGGCAGGCAAGGGGGTTAATATATTTAATTGTCAGCAAATTAGCTCATCTAGTTTACAGCACTACCTTGGGTGTTGTTGTTAGTATCCCAGTCAAGGTGTACCTCTGCGGATCTGTTTCAGTGTATAACCTTTTTTCTTGACTACATTCCTGTCTGGTCTCATGTACCGTATTTCCTCTCCTGTGTATGACCCAGACTATTTCCCATAACCCTTTGCTACCCACCCAACTTGTTTTCCTGCACCAGCCTAAGACCTCTGCCTGTACCCAGACTTTCCTATGCCTAATCCCTTGGTGCTTTGCACCAGTGTCTTTTGGTTTGCTGGACAAACCACCACCCACCCGATACCACTCCCAGAGCTGGCAACCTGGTGAACCCTAGCAGTGAGGTACAGACTCTTACAGGACAGGGTTGAAGGGTGCAAACCAGGGGGCGACTTAGACAATGCCCTCAAGAATGGCAAAAAACAAACCAGTTGGGTGGCACAGAAGGTCTACACCCATCGCCAGTTACAAGGATCCTCCAATATCCCCTTTTGGAGGATACTTAAGAACCAATCACTTAGCACTAGGGTCTTTCCCAAGCATAGGCAACCTTCAGCACTGCAAATGTTTTGGACTACATCTCCCATAAAGCTCTGAAAATGCTACCAACCGCCTTTCTGAAGTAATGCTTCTTATGTTAGATATGTAGGACTATGTAGGACCTCTAGGACCAGTCTAGATGTATTCACATTCTAAGGCCAATTATTGGCTACTGTAAATCTACAACTGACCAAACCCCTTTACCCAAAAGACCTCAAGAGCCTTGTTTACTTGTCCAACCTCACTGTCTGGTTATATGGATTGGTTATCATCTTATTCACAATGGAGATATCATCGATGGAGCATCTTGGTAGAGCATTCTAATGGGGGACACTGGTGTGCTCAATGAAGATTGAAGAAAAGTCTACCACAGCATAAACAGTTGAGGTTCTTAAAAAAAACAAAAAAAAAAAACTTAAAGGGGTACCCTGCCCCTAGACATCTTAACCCCTATCCAAAGTCTGATCTCGGCTTTGGCATCCAAGACATCCGGTGAACGGAGCAAACTTCGCTCAATGCCGGATGACTGGCGATGTGGGACAGAGGCTTGTGACATCACGGTCACACCCCGCTCGTGACGTCACGTCCACGCCCCCCCCCCAATGCAAGTCTATGGGAGGGGGCGTGACAGCCGTCACGCCCCCTCCCATAGACTTGCATTGAGGGGTCGTGGCCGTGACATCACGAGCCTCTGCTGCTGCACTTGACACTCTAAATGAATGCCAGGTGAAGCAAGGAGATCGCAGGAGATTTGAAAAGGGGATAAGATGTCTAGGGGCGGAGTACCCCTTGCAAAGACAAATGTTAAAGTATAGAAATCTTGTCTGAGATCCCCCTACCCATCATACAGATCTTTTCTCTCTTGGGTGAACTTGATGGACATGTGTCTTTTTTCAATTATACTATGTAACTTTGAATTTTCATACATTAGAGAACAATTATGACGTCCTTGTTACATAACTCCATTAAACAAGTATCCCGAATTGGTGCCAAATGATTAAGGGTTACCTGCAAGGCTTCATTCTCTTCTTCCTAGGTATTGTTTCTCAACCATCTACCGGATCTTTTCTACCGGACAAGTCTCACATATCCCATGCCTTAGTGCCAGCCAGTGTCGTAATAAGGAACCAACCAGTTGTCTTTTAGCCAAGAATGCAGAGCTTTCAAATGGGTCATTGTGCATTGAATGAGGAAGACCTGTTCTGTTCCTCTTCTTTAGAGGAAGTCCGATGAGAATATTGTAATGATTCTATTAGGGACTTCCCTGATTTATCCCAAAGTACTTCCTTAAGATTACAAATTTAGGCTTCCATTCAAAAAATGTTTATAAAATTTTATTAAATTCAGTAACCAATAACCAGGCACAATCTTTGCAGTCAGCTTTGGTCCTCCGAAACTTTTCATTCTCATTAATTCAACATAATTTCAAAATGGCTTTCCCTGCTTAGGAATTTTTCTTTCCATAATAAGTTTTGGGTAGGTTGGGCCAGTGCAATGGGAAATGTTGCAGCACAGCATCCTTGCAGGTATGAGGAATCCTGGGAAAGGCTCAAGACAGCAGTCATCCAGAGTAAACCTGGGAAAAACATGAAAATCCCAAATAAGGGGTCTATCCACCCCCCCTCACATATGTAAGGCAAGTAAATCACTTAAGACATAACATGGCATCACAGGAACAATAAGAAAAAGTTAATAAAACCTGGAAAACTCCTTTAAAGGGGTTATCCTCCATAAGGTGATTTTAGTACGTACCTGCCAGACAGTAATGGACATGCTTAGGAAAAATCTGTTCTTGTCTTGGGGATCAATGGCTATATTGTGAGGTTATCATAACATTGTGTTGGAGTTTCCTCCTTCCCCTGATCCCTTGTTTGTAAGTGTGAGGTCACTTTTCTCCCTCCCACACATCAGCCTCCCCACCCATTGAAAAACACTCGTGATCCCCTCCATGGAATAGACCAGTGTTTTCTAACCAGGGTGCCAACAGCTATTGCAAAACTACAATTTCCTGCAGAATGATCTCCCTCCCACCCAGTGGTCGTTCCACCCATTGAAGCAAAGACAGGCTCCCTCTGATCACCTGACTAGTGATGTAATGTCTTGGGCTCCACTACAACCTGAGAAAACCTTAGATGACCCACATTTGGTATGCTGTTAAAAATAAACATTGGTGCAATAATCACAGAAGACTTGCTAGACCACCATGAAACACAGATACAGAAACTATATTGTGAACACTAACTTTACAGCCCCTGTAGCGTAGTCAAAAAAATAAATAAATCCTGGAATACCCCTTTAAATGGTTTCCCAAAAAATGTATCCTCTATCGACAGAATTGGGGATAGATACCTTCAGGACCCCGACCAATCACAAGAGTGGAAGTCCGTTGTCCCCAAAGTGAATAGAGGGGCAGTGCACATCTTCAGCCCACCACTCTTTATGGGACTTATGAGGACAGCCAAGTGCTGCAACAGTAGAGCGTTTAATTCTTAATCTTAGGATAACCCCTTCAATGCCCCATTATTACAATTCTTCTACCAGACCAGACAGCTGTTACGGGTGGTGGTGAATCTTGCCAATACGGTGCTGGAGGAATATGATGTCATTGAAACATGATAACGGAAGCTCAGCTCCGATCGCCTACTACTGCTATCCGTGTAAATGCTTCCTTTTGTAGTCAGGAATTAAAAATAACATCCTGTTTGGTTAAAAAAAAAGGATACGGAAGGAATACATTAGGGCGACTGATAGTTTTAACATTAGGGACATAAGTACAAACAGCGAGACCTCTCCCACGTCTACATTATTACAAGATACAAATAACCGAAACAGCTGCAAACACTTCTCATAACTGGAGAAGCAGGAGCGAGCGGGTATAGCACCGGGATGGTACACAGGCTGCCCTTGACGTCAGTAGCATAGACCACGTGGACCCTCTGAGCTCCTAACCCAGTGGTCTCAAACTGTGTCCCTCCAGATGTTGCAAAACTTCCACTCCCACCATGCCCAGACAGCCAGCTGCAAACACTTCTCATAATTGGAGAAGCAGGAGCGAGCAGGTATAGCACCGGGATGGTACACAGGCTGCCCTTGACATCAGCAGAATGGACCACGTGGGCCCTGTGAGCTCCTAACCCAGTGGTCTCAAACTGTATACCCTCCAGATGTTGCAAAACTTCAACTCCCACTATGCCAGGACAACCAGCTGCAAACACTTCTGATAACTTTAGAAGCAGGAGCGAGCGGGTATAGGCTGCCCTTGACATCAGCAGAATGGACCATGTGGGCCCTGTGAGCTCCTAACCCAGTGGTCTCAAACTGTGTCCCTCCAGATGTTGCAAAACTTCAACTCCCACCATGTCCAGACAGCCATCAGCAAACACTTCTTATAACTTGAGAAGCAGGAGCGAGCGGGTATAGCACCAGGATGGTACACAGGCTGCCCTTAACGTCAGTAGCATGGACCACGTGGGCCCTGTGAGCTCCTAACCCAGTGGTCTCAAACTGTGTCCCTCCAGATGTTGCAAAACTTCAACTCCCACCATGTCCAGACAGCCATCTGCAAACACTTCTCATAACTGGAGAAGCAGGAGCGAGCGGGTATAGGCTGCCATAGAAAGGACCACATGGACCCTGTGAGCCCCTAACCCAGTGGTTTCAAACTTTGTCCCTCCAGATGTTGCAAAACTTCAACTCCCACCATGCCCGGACAGCCAGCTGCAAACACTTCTTATAATTGGAGAAGCAGGAGCGAGCGGGTATAGGCTGCCCTTGACATCAGCAGAATGGACCACGTGGGCCCTGTGAGCTCCTAACCCGGTGGTCTCAAACTGTGTCCCTCCAGATGTTGCACAACTTCAACTCCCACCATGCCCAGACAACCAGCTGCAAACACGTCTTATAACTGGAGAAGCAGGAGCGAGCGGGTATAGGCTGCCCTTGATGTCAGCAGAATGGACCATGTGGGCCCTGTGAGCTTCTAACCCGGTGGTCTCAAACTGTGTCCCTCCAGATGTTGCACAACTTCAACTCCCAACATGCTCAGACAGCCAGCTGCAAACACTTTATATAATTGGAGAAGCAGGAGTGAGCGGGTATAGGCTGCCCTTGACACTAGTAGAATTGACCACGTGGGCCCTGTGAGCTCCTAACCCATTGGTCTCAAACTGCGTGTCCCTCCAGATGTTGCAAAACTTCAACTCCCACCATGCCCAGACAACCAGCTGCAAACACTTCTTATAATTGGAGAAGCAGGAGCGAGCGGGTATAGCACCAGGATGGTACACAGGCTGCCCTTGACATCAGTAGCATGGACCATGTGGGCCCTGTGAGCTCCTAACCCAGTGGTCTCAAACTGTGTCCCTCCAGATGTTGCAAAACTTCAACTCCCACCATGCCCAGGAAACCAGCTGCAAACACTTGTTATAATTGGAGAAGCAGGAGTGAGCGGGTATAGGCTGCCCTTAACGTCAGTAGAAAGGACCACGTGGACCCTGTGAGCTCCTAACCCAGTGGTCTCAAACTGTGTCCCTCCAGATGTTGCAAAACTTCAACTCCCACCATGCCCAGACAGCCAGCTGCAAACACTTGTTATAATTGGACAAGCAGGAGCGAGCGGGTATAGGCTGCCATTGATGTCAGTAGCATGGACCACGTGGGCCCTGTGAGCTCCTAACCCAGTGGTCTCAAACTGTGTTCCTCCAGATGTTGCAAAACTTCAACTCCCACCATGCCCAGACAGCCATCTGCAAACACTTCTCATAACTGGAGAAGCAGGAGCGAGCGGGTATAGGCTGCCATAGAAAGGACCACATGGACCCTGTGAGCCCCTAACCCAGTGGTTTCAAACTGTGTCCCTCCAGATGTTGCAAAACTTCAACTCCCAGCATGCCCGGACAGCCGTTGGCTGTCCGGGCATGCTGGGAGTTGAAGTTTTGCAACATCTGGAGGGACACAGTTTGAAGACCACTGTCCTAACCCATAGACTCAACACTGTGCATGGAGCCTGATATCCTGACAAATTCTTCGCTCTTTCAGCTGGCCTTAATCGACTTTTGGCCCCGAGCCCAGAACAGCTGATATTCATACAAACCAGGTTTACATAGTTAGAGGCCCCAGACCTTCCCTCCGCTCTGCTCTTTCTCATGTCTGCAGTCCAGATTACACTTGCTTTTCCATGGATGGAGAAGGAAGGATGAGTTCACCTGGCAGTCAGTCTTCCATAAAAGCTCTAGGGGACCTTCAAAGTCTCTATCGCTTCCCATCCTAAGCGATTCAGGAGTGTGTTGAGAAAAAAAAACAAAAAAACGTAAACGCATGATTGAAATCCCTCTCAGAAGTTCCCCATTGAGTTAAAAGATTAGCGGTGGAATATGGGAACATATGAGAGGCAAATGTCTGCTACAGTTCATTGACACGTAGGTGAGAAATCTACAACTAGGAGGGGGATACGTATGTACTGGTGATAATGGGGGAGATTTATCAAAACCTGTCTAGAGGAAAAGTTGCCCAGTTGGCCATAGCAACCAATCAGATCGCTTCTTTCATTTTTAACAAGGCCTTCTGCAAAATGAAAGAAGCGATCTGATTGGTTGCTATGGGCAACTGGGCAACTTTTCCTCTGGACAGGTTTTGATAAATCTCCCCAATATGTGTAATGTAATGTGTAGACTTGGTATATGGAAGGTTCTAGAATCGTAAAGAACTTAAAGGGGTACTCCGGTGGAATACTCTTTTTTTTTTTAAATCAACTGGTGCCAGAAAGATAAACAGATTTGTAAATTACTTCTATTAAAAAATCTTAATCCTTCTAGTACTTATTAGTTGCTGAACACTACTGAGGAAATACTTTTCTTTTTGGAACACAGAGCTCTCTGCTGACATCATGACCACAGTGCTCTCTGCTGACATCTCTGTCCATTTTAGGAACTGTCCAGAGTAGAAGAAAATCCCCATAGCAAATATTAGTGTTGAGCGACATAGGCCATATTCGAATTCTCGATATTTCGCGAATGTATGGACGAATATTCGTCATATATTCGCTAAATTCGCATATTCGTAATGTTCACGTTTTATTTTCGCATATGTGAAAATTAGCATATGAGAAAATTGCATATAAAAAATTTACATATGCGAAAATGTGCATATGCTAATTTTTGCATATGCAAAAATTTGCACGGCAGTCTCACACAGTAGTATTAGAGCCTTCTTTACACCACACAAGCTGGAAGCAGAGAGCGATGATCACTGTGATGTCTACTGTGAAAAAAATATGAATATTCGTAATTACGAATATATATAGTGCTATATTCGCGAATAAAATTCGCATTGCGAATATTCGCTAGCAAGACTAGCAAACATATGCTGCTCTGGACAGTTCCTAAAATGGACAGATATGTCAGCAGAGAGCACTGTGGTCATGATGTCAGTAGAGAGCACTGTGTTCCAAAAAGAAAAGTATTTCCTCTGCAGTATTCAGCAGCTAATAAGTACTAGAAGGATTAAGATTTTTTAATAGAAGTAATTTACAAATCTGTTTAACTTTCTGGCACCAGTTGATTTAATAACTGCTATAATACTGTCTCCTATCTACAAGAATATAACTACTATAATACTGCCTCCTATATACAAGAATATACCTACTATAATACTGTTCCTTTATACAAGAATATAACTACTATAAAACTGTCTCCTATGTATAAGAATCAGACCTTTGAGCCATATCCAGTCAATATTCTAGAACAGTGTTTACCATCCAGTGTTCCACCAGCTGTTGCAAAGGGTTCAATAACACTACTGTATGAGGGCTGTATGAGGGGACCTACTACTATATGAGGGCTGTATGAGGGGACCTACTACTATATGAGGGCTGTATGAGGTGATCTACTTTTGTATGAGGGCTGTATGAGGGGACCTACTACTATATGAGGGTTGTATGAGGGAACTACTACTATATGAGGGCTGTATGAGGTGATCTACTACTGTATGAGGTATGTATGAGGGGACCTACTACTATATGAGGGCTGTATGAGGTGACTTACTACTATATGAGGGCTGTATGAGGTGACTTACTACTATATAAGGGCTGTATGAGGTGACTTACTACTATATAAGGGCTGTGTGAGGTGACTTATTACTATATAAGGGCAGTTTGAGGGGACCTACTACTACATGGGGGGCTGTATAAGGGGACTTACTACTATATAAGGGCTGTATGAGGTGACTTACTACTATATGAGGTCTGTATGAGGGGACCTACTACTATATGAGGGCTGTATGAGGTGACTTACTACTATATGAGGGCTGTATAAGATGACTTAATACTATATAAGGGCTGTATGAGGTGACTTACTACTATATAAGGGCTCTATGAGGTGACTTACTACTATATGAGGGCTATATGAGGGGACCTACTATTATATGGGGGCTGTATGAGGGGACTTACTACTATATGGGGGCTGTATGAGGTGACTTACTACTATATAAGGGCTGTATGAGGTGACTTACTACTATATGAGGGCTGTATGAGGGGACCTACTACTATATGAGGGCTGTATGAGGGGACTTACTACTATATGAGGGCTGTATGAGGTGACTTACTACTATATAAGGGCAGTAGGAGGTGACTTACTACTATATGAGGGCTATATGAGGGGACCTACTACTACATGAGGGCTGTATGAGGGGACCTACTACTATATGAGGGTTGTATGAGGGGACTTACTACTATATGAGGTCTGTATGTGGGGACTTACTACTATATGAGGGCTGTATGAGGTGACTTACTACTATGTAAGGGCTGTATGAGGCGACTTACTACTATATGAGGGCTGTATGAGGGGACCTACTACTATATGAGGGCTGTATGAGGGGACCTACTACTATATGAGGGCTGTATGAGGTGAGTTACTACTATATAAGGTACTATATAAGGGCTGTATGAGGTGACTTACTACTATATAATGGCTGTATGAGGTGACTTACTACTATATGAGGGCTGTATGAGGGGACCTACTACTATATGGGGGCTGTATGAGGTGACTTACTACTAAATGAGTGCTATATGAGGGGACTTCTTGCTATATAAGGGCTGTATGAGGTGACTTACTACTATATGAGGGCTGTATGAGGGGACCTACTACTATATGAGGGCTATATGAGGGGACCTACTACTATATGAGGGCTGTATGAGGGGATCTACTACTATATGAGGGCTGTATGAGGGGACTTACAACTATATGAGGTCTGTATGAGGGGACTTACTACTATATGAGGGCTGTATGAGGTGACTTACTACTATATGAGGGCTGTATGAGGTGACTTACTACTATATGATGGCTGTATGAGGGGACCTACTACTATATGAGGGCTATATGAGGGGACCTACTACTATATGAGGGCTGCATGAGGGGACCTACTACTATATGAGGGCTGTATGAGGTGACTTACTACTATGTAAGGGCTGTAGGAGGTGACTTACTACTATATAAGGGCTGTATGAGGTGACTTACTACTATATGAGGGCTGTATGAGGGGACCTACTACTACCAAATGGGGGCTGTGTGAGGTGACTTACTACTATATGAGTGCTATATGAGGGGACTTACTACTATATAAGGGCTGTATGAGGTTACTTACTACTATATGAGGGCGGTATGAGGGACCTACTACTATATGAGGGCTATATAAGGGGACCTACTACTATATGAGGGCTGTATGAGGGGACCTACTACTATATGAGGGCTGTATGAGGGGACTTACTACTATATGAGGGCTGTATGATGTGACTTACTACTATGTAAGGGCTGTATGAGGTGACTTACTACTATATGAGGGCTGTATGAGGGGACCTACTACTATATAAGGGCTGTATGAGCCGACCTACTACTATATGAGGGCTGTATGAGGTGACTTACTACTATATAAGGGCTGTATGAGGTGACTTACTACTATATAATGGCTGTATGAGGTGACTTACTACTATATGAGGGCTGTATGAGGGGACCTACTACTATATGGGGGCTGTATGAGGTGACTTACTACTATATGAGTGCTATATGAGGGGACTTCTTGCTATATAAGGGCTGTATGAGGTGACTTACTACTATATGAGGGCTGTATGAGGGGTCCTACTACTATATGAGGGCTATATGAGGGGACCTACTACTATATGAGAGCTGTATGAGGGGACCTACTACTATATGAGGGCTGTATGAGGGGACTTACTACTATATGAGGGCTGTATGAGGTGACTTACTACTATATGAGGGCTTTATGAGGTGACTTACTACTATATGAGGGCTGTATGAGGGGACCTATATGAGGGCTATATGAGGGGACCTACTACTATATGAGGGCTGTATGAGGTGACCTACTACTATATGAGGGCTGTATGAGGGGACTTACTACTATATGAAGGTTGTATGAGGGGACTTACTACTATATGAGGGCTGTATGAGGGGACCTACTACTATATGAGGGCTGTATGAGGGGACCTACTACTATATGAGGGCTGTATGAGGGGACTTACTACTATATGAGGGCTGAATGAGGTGACCTACTACTATATGAGGGCTGTATGAGGGGACTTACTACTATATGAGGGTTGTATGAGGGGACTTACTACTATATGAGGGCTGTATGAGGGGACCTACTACTATATGAGGGCTGTATGAGGTGACTTACTACTATATGAGGTCTGTATGAGGGGACTTACTACTATATGAGGGCTGTATGAGGGGACCTACTACTATATGAGGGCTATATGAGGGGGCCTACTACTATATGAGGGCTGTATGAGGGGACCTACTACTATATGAGGGCTGTATGAGGGGACCTACTACTATATGAGGGCTGTATGAGGTGACCTACTACTATATGAGGTCTGTATGAGGGGACTTACTACTATATGAGGGTTGTATGAGGGGGCTTAGTACTATATGAGGGCTGTATGAGGGGACCTACTACTATATGAGGGCTGTATGAGGTGACTTACTACTATATGAGGGCTGTATGAGGGGACCTACTACTATATGAGGGCTGTATGAGGGGACTTACTACTATATGAGGGCTGTATGAGGGGACTTACTACTATATGAGGGCTGCATGAGGGGACTTACTACTATATGAGGGCTGTATGAGGGGACCTACTACTATATGAGGGCTATATGAGGGGACCTACTACTATATGAGGGCTGTATGAGGGGACCTACTACTATATGAGGGCTGTATGAGGGGACTTACTACTATATGAGGGTTGTATGAGGGGACCTACTACTATATGAGGGCTGTATGAGGGGACTTACTACTATATGAGGGCTGTATGAGGGGACTTACTACTATATGAGGGTTGTATGAGGGGACTTACTACTATATGAGGGCTGTATGAGGGGACCTACTACTATATGAGGGCTGTATGAGGGGACCTACTACTATATGAGGGCTATATGAGGGGACCTACTACTATATGAGGGCTGTATGAGGGGACCTACTACTATATGAGGGCTATATGAGGGGACCTACTACTATATGAGGGCTGTATGAGGGGACCTACTACTATATGAGGGCTGTATGAGGGGACCTACTACTATATGAGGGCTGTATGAGGGGACCTACTACTATATGAGGGCTATATGAGGGGACCTACTACTATATGAGGGCTGTATGAGGGGACCTACTACTATATGAGGGCTGTATGAGGGGACTTACTACTATATGAGGGCTGTATGAGGGGACCTACTACTATATGAGGGCTATATGAGGGGACCTACTACTATATGAGGGCTGTATGAGGGGACCTACTACTATATGAGGGCTGTATGAGGGGACCTACTACTATATGAGGGCTGTATGAGGGGACTTACTACTATATGAGGGCTGTATGAGGTGACCTACTACTATATGAGGGCTGTATGAGGGGACCTACTACTATATGAGGGCTTAATGAGGTGACTTACTACTATATGAGGGCTGTATGAGGGGACCTACTACTATATGAGGGCTATATGAGGGGACCTACTACTATATGAGGGCTGTATGAGCGGACCTACTACTATATGAGGGCTGTATGAGGGGACCTACTACTATATGAGGGCTGTATGAGGGGACCTACTATTATATGAGGGCTTTATGAGGTGACTTACTACTATATGAGGGCTGTATGAGGTGACTTACTACTATATAAGGGCTGTATGAGGTGACTTACTACTATATAATGGCTGTATGAGGTGACTTACTACTATATGAGGGCTGTATGAGGGGACCTACTACTATATGAGGGCTTTATAAGGTGACTTACTACTATATGAGGGCTGTATGAGGGGACCTACTACTATATGAGGTCTGTATGAGGTGACCTACTGTCACGATGCCGGCTGGCAGGAGGTGGATCCTCTGTGCCAGAGAGGGATTGGCGTGGACCGTGCTAGTGGACTGGTTCTAAGTCACTACTGGTTTTCACCAGAGCCCGCCGCAAAGCGGGATGGTCTTGCTGCGGCGGTAGTGACCAGGTCGTATCCACTAGCAACGGCTCAACCTCTCTGACTGCTGAAGATAGGCGCGGTACAAGGGAGTAGGCAGAAGCAAGGTCGGACGTAGCAGAAGGTCGGGGCAGGCAGCAAGGATCGTAGTCAGGGGCAACGGCAGGAGGTCTGGAACATAGGCTAGGAACACACAAGGAAACGCTTTCACTGGCACAATGGCAACAAGATCCGGCGAGGGAGTGCAGGGGAAGTGAGGTATACATAGGGAGTGCACAGGTGAACACACTGATTAGAACCACTTGCGCCAATCAGCGGCGCAGTGGCCCTTTAAATCGCAGAGACCCAGCGCGCGCGCGCCCTAGGGAGCGGGGCCGCGCGCGCCGGGACAGGACCGACGGAGAGCGAGTCAGGTACGGGAGCCGGGGTGCGCATCGCGAGCGGGCGCCACCCGCATCGCGAATCGCATCCCGGCTGGAGGCGGTATCGCAGCGCACCGGGTCAGTGGATCTGACCGGAGCGCTGCAGTAGCGAGAGTGTAGCGAGCGCTCCGGGGAGGAGCGGGGACCCGGAGCGCTCGGCGTAACACCTACTACTATATGAGGGTTGTATGAGGGGACTTACTACTATATGAGGGTTGTATGATGGGACTTACTACTATATGAGGGCTGTATGAGGGGACCTACTACTATATGAGGGCTATATGAGGGGACCTACTACTATATGAGGGCTGTATGAGGGGACCTACTACTATATGAGGGCTGTATGAGGGGACTTACTACTATATGAGGTCTGTATGAGGTGACTTACTACTATATGAGGGCTGTATGAGGGGACTTACTACTATATGAGGGTTGTATGAGGGGACTTACTACTATATGAGGGCTGTATGAGGGGACCTACTACTATATGATGGCTGTATGAGGTGACTTACTACTATATGAGGGTTGTATGAGGTGACCTACTACTATATGAGGGCTGTATGAGGGGACCTACTACTATATGATGGCTGTATGAGGTGACTTACTACTATATGAGGGCTGTATGAGGGGACCTACTACTAAATGAGGGCTATATGAGGTGACTTACTACTATATGAGGGCTGCATGAGGGGACTTACTACTATATGAGGGCTGTATGAGGGGACCTACTACTATATGAGGGCTATATGAGGGGACCTACTACTATATGAGGGCTGTATGAGGGGACCTACTACTATATGAGGGCTGTATGAGGGGACTTACTACTATATGAAGGCTGTATGAGGTGACCTACTACTATATGAGGGAGGTATGAGGGGACTTACTACTATATGATGGCGGTATGAGGGGACCTACTACTATATGAGGGCTGTATGAGGTGACTCACTACTATATAATGGCTGTATGAGGGGACTTACTACTTTATGAGGGCTGTATGAGGGGACCTATTACTATATGAGGGCTGTATGAGGGGACTTACTACTATATGAGGGCTGTATGAGGGGACTTACTACTATATGAGGGCTGTATGAGGGGACTTACTACTATATGAGGGCTGTATGAAGGGACTTACTACTATATGAGGGCTGTATGAGGGGACCTACTACTATATGAGTGTTGTATGAGGGGACTTACTACTATATGAGGGCTGTATGAGGGGACCTACTGTTACGCCGAGCGCTCCGGGTTCCCGCTCCTCCCCGGAGCGCTCGCTTCACCTCCTCCGCTGCAGCGCTCCGGTCACGTCCTCTGACCCGGGGCGCTGCGATCCTGCTGCTAGCCGGGATGCGATTCGCGATGCGGGTAGCGCCCGCTCGCGATGCGCACCCCGGCTCCCCTACCTGACTCGCTCCCCGTCTGTTCTGTCCCGGCGCGCGCGGCCCCGCTCCCTAGGGCGCGCGCGCGCCGGGTCTCTGCGATTTAAAGGGCCACTGCGCCGCTGATTGGCGCAGTGGTTCCAATTAGGGTTATCACCTGTGCACTCCCTATATTACCTCACTTCCCTTGCACTCCCTTGCCGGATCTTGTTGCCTTAGTGCCAGTGAAAGCGTTCCTTGTGTGTCCCTTGCCAGTGTTTCCAGACCTTCTGCCGTTGCCCCTGACTACGATCCTTGCTGCCTGCCCCGACCTTCTGCTACGTCCGACCTTGCTTCTGCCTACTCCCTTGTACCGCGCCTATCTTCAGCAGCCAGAGAGGTGAGCCGTTGCTAGTGGATACGACCTGGTCACTACCGCCGCAGCAAGACCATCCCGCTTTGCGGCGGGCTCTGGTGAAAACCAGTAGTGGCTTAGAACCGGTCCACTAGCACGGTCCACGCCAATCCCTCTCTGGCACAGAGGGTCCACTACCTGCCAGCCGGCATCGTGACAGTAGATCCGGCCATGGATCCCGCTGAAGTTCCTCTGCCAGTTGTCGCTGACCTCACCACGGTGGTCGCCCAGCAGTCACAACAGATTGCGCAACAAGGCCAACAGCTGTCTCAACTGACCGTTATGCTACAACAGTTGCTACCACAGCTTCAGCAGTCATCTCCTCCGCCAGCTCCTGCACCTCCTCCGCAGCGAGTGGCCGCTCCTGGGATACGCTTATCCTTGCCGGATAAATTTGATGGGGACTCTAAGTTTTGCCGTGGCTTCCTTTCCCAATGTTCCCTGCATCTGGAGATGATGTCGGACCTGTTTCCCACTGAAAGGTCTAAGGTGGCTTTCGTAGTCAGTCTTCTGTCCGGAAAAGCCCTGTCATGGGCCACACCGCTCTGGGACCGCAATGACCCCGTCACTGCCTCTGTACACTCCTTCTTCTCGGAAATCCGAAGTGTCTTTGAGGAACCTGCCCGAGCCTCTTCTGCTGAGACTGCCCTCTTGAACCTGGTCCAGGGTAATTCTTCCGTTGGCGAGTATGCCGTACAATTCCGTACACTTGCTTCAGAATTGTCCTGGAATAATGAGGCCCTCTGCGCGACCTTCAAAAAAGGCCTATCCAGCAACATTAAAGATGTTCTGGCCGCACGAGAAATTCCTGCTAATCTACATGAACTTATTCACCTAGCCACTCGCATTGACATGCGTTTTTCTGAAAGGCGTCAGGAACTCCGCCAAGATATGGACTCTGTTCGCACGAGGCGTTTCGTCTCCTCGGCTCCTCTCTCCTCTGGTCCCCTGCAATCTGTTCCTGTGCCTCCCGCCGTGGAGGCTATGCAGGTCGACCGGTCTCGCCTGACACCTCAAGAGAGGACACGACGCCGTATGGAGAACCTCTGCCTGTACTGTGCTAGTACCGAACACTTCCTGAGGGATTGTCCTATCCGTCCTCCCCGCCTGGAAAGACGTACGCTGACTCCGCACAAAGATGAGACAGTCCTTGATGTCTACTCTGCTTCTCCACGTCTTACTGTACCTGTGCGGATGTCTGCTTCTGCCTTCTCCTTCTCTACAGTGGCCTTCTTGGACTCTGGTTCTGCAGGAAATTTTATTTTGGCCTCTCTCGTCAACAGGTTCAGCATCCCAGTGACCAGTCTCGCCAGACCCCTCTACATCAATTGTGTAAATAATGAAAGATTGGACTGTACCATACGTTTCCGCACGGAGCCCCTTCTTATGAGCATCGGATCTCATCATGAGAGGATTGAACTTTTGGTCCTCCCCAATTGCACCTCGGAGATTCTCCTTGGACTTCCCTGGCTTCAACTTCATTCCCCAACCCTGGATTGGTCCACTGGGGAGATCAAGAGTTGGGGGTCCTCTTGTTCCAAGAACTGTCTAAAACCGGTTCCCAGTAACCCTTGCCGTAACTCTGTGGTTCCTCCAGTAACCGGTCTCCCTAAGGCCTATATGGACTTCGCGGATGTTTTCTGCAAAAAACAAGCTGAGACTCTACCTCCTCACAGGCCTTATGATTGCCCTATCGACCTCCTCCCGGGTACTACTCCACCCCGGGGCAGAATTTATCCTCTCTCTGCCCCAGAGACTCTTGCCATGTCCGAATACGTCCAGGAGAATCTAAAAAAGGGCTTTATCCGTAAATCCTCCTCTCCTGCCGGAGCCGGATTTTTCTTTGTCTCCAAAAAAGATGGCTCCCTACGTCCTTGCATTGACTACCGCGGTCTTAATAAAATCACGGTTAAGAACCGCTACCCCTTACCCCTCATCTCTGAACTCTTTGATCGCCTCCAAGGTGCCCACATCTTCACTAAATTGGACTTAAGAGGCGCCTATAACCTCATCCGCATCAGAGAGGGGGACGAGTGGAAAACGGCATTTAACACCAGAGATGGACACTTTGAGTATCTGGTCATGCCCTTTGGACTGTGCAATGCCCCTGCCGTCTTCCAAGACTTTGTCAATGAAATTTTTCGTGATCTATTATACTCCTGTGTTGTGGTATATCTGGACGATATCCTAATTTTTTCTGCCAATCTAGAAGAACACCGCCAGCATGTCCGTATGGTTCTTCAGAGACTTCGTGACAACCAACTCTATGCCAAAATTGAGAAATGTCTGTTTGAATGCCAATCTCTTCCTTTTCTAGGATATTTGGTCTCTGGCCAGGGACTACAGATGGATCCAGACAAACTCTCTGCCGTCTTAAATTGGCCACGCCCCTCCGGACTCCGTGCTATCCAACGCTTTTTGGGGTTCGCCAATTATTACAGGCAATTTATTCCACATTTTTCTACCATTGTGGCTCCTATCGTGGCCTTAACCAAAAAAAATGCTGATCCCAAGTCCTGGCCTCCTCAAGCAGAAGACTCCTTTAAACAACTCAAGTCTGCCTTTTCTTCGGCTCCCGTGCTCTCCAGACCTGACCCTTCCAAACCCTTCCTATTGGAGGTTGATGCCTCCTCAGTAGGAGCTGGAGCTGTTCTTCTACAAAAAAATCCTTCCGGGCATGCTGTCACTTGTGGTTTTTTCTCTAGGACCTTCTCTCCAGCGGAGAGGAACTACTCCATCGGGGATCGAGAGCTTCTAGCCATTAAATTAGCACTTGAGGAATGGAGGCATCTGCTGGAGGGATCAAGATTTCCTGTTATTATCTACACCGACCACAAGAACCTCTCCTACCTCCAGTCGGCCCAACGGCTGAATCCTCGCCAGGCCCGGTGGTCTCTGTTCTTTGCCCGATTTAATTTTGAGATTCACTTTCGTCCTGCCGATAAGAACATTAGAGCCGATGCTCTCTCTCGTTCCTCGGATGCCTCAGAAGTTGATCTCCCTCCGCAACACATCATTCCACCTGACTGCCTGATCTCCACTTCTCCTGCCTCCATCAGGCAGACTCCTCCAGGAAAGACCTTTGTTTCTCCACGCCAACGCCTCGGAATCCTCAAATGGGGTCACTCCTCCCATCTCGCAGGTCATGCGGGCATCAAGAAATCTGTGCAACTCATCTCCCGCTTCTATTGGTGGCCGACTCTGGAGACGGATGTTGGGGACTTTGTGCGAGCCTGCACTATCTGTGCCCGGGATAAGACTCCTCGCCAGAAGCCCGCTGGTTTTCTTCATCCTCTGCCTGTCCCCGAACAGCCTTGGTCGCTGATTGGTATGGATTTTATTACTGATTTACCCCCTTCCCGTGGCAACACTGTTATTTGGGTGGTCGTTGATCGATTCTCCAAAATGGCACATTTCATTCCTCTTCCTGGTCTTCCTTCTGCGCCTCAGTTGGCTAAACAATTTTTTGTACACATTTTTCGTCTTCACGGGTTGCCTACGCAGATTGTCTCGGATAGAGGGGTCCAATTCGTGTCTAAATTCTGGAGAGCTCTCTGTAAACAACTCAAGATTAAATTAAATTTTTCCTCTGCATATCATCCCCAGTCCAATGGACAAGTAGAAAGAATTAACCAGATCCTGGGTGATTATTTGCGACATTTTGTTTCCTCCCGCCAGGATGACTGGGCAGATCTCCTTCCATGGGCCGAATTCTCGTATAACTTCAGGGTCTCTGAATCTTCCTCCAAATCCCCATTTTTCGTGGTGTACGGCCGTCACCCTCTTCCCCCCCTCCCTACCCCCTTGCCCTCTGGTCTGCCCGCTGTGGATGAAATTTCTCGTGACCTTTCCATTATATGGAGAGAGACCCAAAATTCTCTCTTACAGGCTTCTTCACGCATGAAGAGGTTCGCGGATAAGAAAAGAAGAGCTCCCCCCGTTTTTTCCCCTGGAGACAAGGTATGGCTCTCCGCTAAATATGTCCGCTTCCGTGTCCCTAGCTACAAGTTGGGACCACGCTATCTTGGTCCTTTCAAAATTTTGTGTCAAATTAATCCTGTCTCTTATAAACTTCTTCTTCCTCCTTCTCTTCGTATCCCTAATGCCTTTCACGTCTCTCTTCTCAAACCACTCATCCTCAACCGTTTTTCTCCCAAATCTGTTCCTCCCACTCCTGTTTCCGGCTCCTCGGACGTCTTCTCGGTCAAGGAGATTTTGGCTGCCAAAAAGGTCAGAGGGAAAAATTTTTTTTTAGTAGACTGGGAGGGTTGTGGTCCTGAAGAGAGATCCTGGGAACCTGAGGACAACATCCTTGACAAAAGTCTGCTCCTCAGGTTCTCAGGCTCCAAGAAGAGGGGGAGACCCAAGGGGGGGGGTACTGTTACGCCGAGCGCTCCGGGTTCCCGCTCCTCCCCGGAGCGCTCGCTTCACCTCCTCCGCTGCAGCGCTCCGGTCACGTCCTCTGACCCGGGGCGCTGCGATCCTGCTGCTAGCCGGGATGCGATTCGCGATGCGGGTAGCGCCCGCTCGCGATGCGCACCCCGGCTCCCCTACCTGACTCGCTCCCCGTCTGTTCTGTCCCGGCGCGCGCGGCCCCGCTCCCTAGGGCGCGCGCGCGCCGGGTCTCTGCGATTTAAAGGGCCACTGCGCCGCTGATTGGCGCAGTGGTTCCAATTAGGGTTATCACCTGTGCACTCCCTATATTACCTCACTTCCCTTGCACTCCCTTGCCGGATCTTGTTGCCTTAGTGCCAGTGAAAGCGTTCCTTGTGTGTCCCTTGCCAGTGTTTCCAGACCTTCTGCCGTTGCCCCTGACTACGATCCTTGCTGCCTGCCCCGACCTTCTGCTACGTCCGACCTTGCTTCTGCCTACTCCCTTGTACCGCGCCTATCTTCAGCAGCCAGAGAGGTGAGCCGTTGCTAGTGGATACGACCTGGTCACTACCGCCGCAGCAAGACCATCCCGCTTTGCGGCGGGCTCTGGTGAAAACCAGTAGTGGCTTAGAACCGGTCCACTAGCACGGTCCACGCCAATCCCTCTCTGGCACAGAGGGTCCACTACCTGCCAGCCGGCATCGTGACACCTACTACTATATGAGGGTTGTATGAGGGGTCTTACTACTATATGAGGGCTGTATGAGGTGACCCACTACTATATGAGGGCTGTATGAGGGGACTTACTACTTTATGAGGGCTGTATGAGGTGATCTACTACTGTATGAGGGCTGTATGAGGGGACCTACTACTATATGAGGGCTATATGAGGTGACTTACTACTATATGAGGGCTGCATGAGGGGACTTACTACTATATGAGGGCTGTATGAGGGGACCTACTACTATATGAGGGCTATATGAGGGGACCTACTACTATATGAGGGCTGTATGAGGTGACCTACTACTATATGAGGGCTGTATGAGGGGACTTACTACTATATAAAGGCTGTATGAGGTGACCTACTACTATATGAGGGCTGTATGAGGGGACTTACTACTATATGATGGCGGTATGAGGGGACCTACTACTATATGAGGGCTGTATGAGGTGACTCACTACTATGTAAGGGCTGTATGAGGGGACTTACTACTTTATGAGGGCTGTATGAGGGGACCTATTACTATATGAGGGCTGTATGAGGGGACTTACTACTATATGAGGGCTGTATGAGGGGATTTACTACTATATGAGGGCTGTATGAGGGGACCTACTACTATATGAGGGCTGTATGAGGGGACTTACTACTATATGAGGGCTGTATGAGGGGACCTACTACTATATGAGTGTTGTATGAGGGGACTTACTACTATATGAGGGCTGTATGAGGGGACCTACTACTATATGAGGGTTGTATGAGGGGTCTTACTACTATATGAGGGCTGTATGAGGTGACCCACTACTATATGAGGGCTGTATGAGGGGACTTACTACTATATGAGGGCTATATGAGGGGACTTACTACTTTATGAGGGCTGTATGGGGGCCTAACTCCTATTTGAGGGCAGTGTGGGGACCTAACTTCTATACCCAATGACTATATGGGGGCTTAAGGAGGAGCCTTACTACTATATGAGGGCTGTATGAGGGGACTTACTACTATATGAGGGCTGTATGAGGGGACCTACTACTATATGAGGGCTGTATGAGGGGACTTACTACTATATGAGGGTTGTATGAGGGGACTTACTACTATATGAGGGCTGTATGAGGGGACTTACTACTATATGAGGGCTGTATGAGGGGACCTACTACTATATGAGGGCTGTATGAGGGGACTTACTACTATATGAGGGCTGTATGAGGGGACTTACTACTATATGAGGGCTGTATGAGGGGACCTACTACTATATGAGGGCTGTATGAGGGGACTTACTACTATATGAGGGTTGTATGAGGGGACTTACTACTATATGAGGGCTGTATGAGGGGACTTACTACTATATGAGGGCTGTATGAGGGGACCTACTACTATATGAGGGCTGTATGAGGGGACTTACTACTATATGAGGGCTGTATGAGGGGACTTACTACTATATGAGGGCTGTATGAGGGGACCTACTACTATATGAGGGCTGTATGAGGGGACTTACTACTTTATGAGGGCTGTATGGGGGCCTAACTCCTATTTGAGGGCAGTGTGGGGACCTAACTTCTATACCCAATGACTATATGGGGGCTTAAGGAGGAGCCTTACTACTATATGGCTGCTGGCGCTACAGCCAAAGGCTGTCCGTGCATGCTAGGAGTTGTCATTTTGCAACAGCTGGAGGCAACTGGTTGGAAAACACCATTCTATATAAATCTACAAGGGAAACCTCTTTACAAAGTAGGTCTAAGCTATGTGTCACTTTTTCTTTTCTGTAATTTATCAAAATTACCGAAATGATATCAGAATGGAACTGCAGATAAGACGATAGCAGTAAAAACAAATGTGACCTAAGTTATAATCGCAGCGATCTCTACCAAACTATATAAAAGCCGACTGGGAAATGGGAAAATGTTATGTAACTGTTCAGTATTAAAGCAGTTATATAATTTCTACATATTCCTACTTCTCCCAATGTTCTGTCACCCAGACAATATCCTCTTTGGCATTATCCATGGTGATAAATCATCCATGGCCTCGGAGACAGATCAGTCACATGGGGCGCGGATATAAGCGTCCTCTGTCTGCCTGTCATGTGCCTATGAGCGCGCTTGTCGTGTGCAGCGGAAATCAATTCCTGTTTGTTTCCAGATTTCTGATGTTGGGCGCACTCCCACCAGTAGTGATGGTGAGTGGGGTATTGTCTGTCAGCCCCCGGGACACGGCAGTGTGACAGGAACAGAGGCCGTCATTCACACACTGGCGCTCTGTCACTAATAATCGCTCTGCTTTATGTACATTGATAACACTTGACTTATTACGTAGACGGTAATAGGCGCTGCACATGATAGTGGAGCGCCAGAACACAGGCCCATTCACACACTGAGCATCATTCTTACTATAAGGGTCTGGCAGGATTTTATAGAGGCCATTATATCATCCAAGTCTATTATATCATATCTATTGGCCTAGATTTCTAAGACTGTCTAATCAGATTTATCCAACTGGCTCAGGCTGTCTGATAAATCTAATGCATATCTAGTATAAGCTTAGACCAATTATTAGTTACCTTAACTGGTATGCCAGTCTATAATACTGCCCTCTATGTACCAGAATATAACTACTATAATACTGCTCCTATGTACAAGAATATAACTACTATAATACTGCTCCTATATACAAGAATATAACTACAATACTGCCTCCTATATACAAGAATATAACTACTATAATACTGCTCCTATGTACAAGAATATAACTACTATAATACTGCTCCTATATACAAGAATATAACTACTATAATACTGCTCCTATATAAAAGAATATAGCTACTGTAATACTGCTCCTATGTACAAAAATATAACTACTATAATACTGCTCCTATATACAAGAATATAACTACTATAATACTGCCTCCTATATACAAGAATATAACTACTATAATACTGCTCCTATATACAAGAATATAACTACTATAATACTGCTCCTATATACAAGAATATAACTACTATAATACTGCTCCTATATACAAGAATATAACTAACTACTATAATACTGCTTCTATATACAAGAATATAACTACTATAATACTGCCCCTATATACAAGAATATGACTACTATAATACTGCTCCTATATACAAGAATATAACTACTATAATACTGCTCCTATATACAAGAATATAACTACTATAATACTGCTTGTTACGCCGAGCGCTCCGGGTCCCCGTTCCTCCCCGGAGCGCTCGCCTCATCCTCGTTGCTGCAGCGCCCCGGTCAGATCCACTGACCGGGTGCGCTGCGGTACCGCCTCCAGCCGGGATGCGATTCGCGATGCGGGTGGCGCCCGCTCGCGATGCGCACCCCGGTCCCCGTACCTGACTCGCTCTCCGTCGGTCCTGTCCCGGCGCGCGCGGCCCCGCTCCCTAGGGCGCGCGCGCGCCGGGTCTCTGCGATTTAAAGGGCCACTGCGCCGCTGATTGGCGCAGTGGTTCTAATTAGTGTGTTCACCTGTGCACTCCTTATATATACCTCACTTCCCCTGCACTCCCTCGCCGGATCTTGTTGCCCTTGTGCCTAGTGAAAGCGTTCCCTTGTTTGTTCCTAGCCCGTGTTCCAGACCTCCTGCCGTTGCCCCTGACTACGATCCTTGCTGCCTGCCCCGACCTTCTGCTACGTCCGACCTTGCCTTTGTCTACTCCCTTGTACCGCGCCTATCTTCAGCAGTCAGAGAGGTTGAGCCGTTGCTAGTGGATACGACCTGGTCACTACCGCCGCAGCAAGACCATCCCGCTTTGCGGCGGGCTCTGGTGAAAACCTGTAGTGACTTAGAACCGGTCCACTAGCACGGTCCTCGCCAATCCCTCTCTGGCACAGAGGATCCACCTCCTACCAGCCGGGATCGTGACACTGCTCCTATATACAAGACTATAACTACTATAATACTGCTCCTATATACAAGAATATAACTACTATAATACTGCTCCTATATATAAGAATATATCTCCTATAATACTGCTCCTATATACAAGAATATAACTACTATAATACTGCTCCTATAGACAAGAATATAACTACTATAATACTGCCTCCTATATACAAGAATATAACTACTATAATACTGCTTCTATATACAAGAATATAACTACTATAATACTGCTCCTATATACAAGAATATAACTACTATAATACTGCTCCTATATACAAGAATATAACTAACTACTATAATACTGCTCCTATATACAAGAATATACCTACTATAATACTGCTCCTATATACAAGAATATAATTACTATAATATTGCCCCTATATACAAGAATATGACTACTAAAATACTGCTCCTATATACAAGAATATAACTACTATAATACTGCCTTCTATATACATGAATATAACTACTATAATACTGCTCCTATATACAAGAATATAACTACTATAATACTCCTCCTATATACAAGAATATGACTACTATAATACTGCTCCTATATACAAGACTATAACTACTATAATACTGCTCCTATATACAAGAATATAACTACTATAATACTGCTCCTATATACAAGAATATAACTACTATAATACTGCTCCTATATACAAGAATATAACTACTATAATACTGCTCCTATATACAAGACTATAACTACTATAATAATGCTCCTATATACAAGAATATAACTACTATAATACTGCTCCTATATACAAGAATATAACTACTATAATACCGCTCCTATATACAAGAATATAACTACTATAATACTGCTCCTATATACAAGAATATAACTACTATAATACTGCCCCTATATACAAGAATATAACTACTATAATACTGCCCCTATATACAAGAATATAACTACTATAATACTGCTCCTGTATACAAGAATATAACTACTATAATACTGCTCCTATGTACAAGAATATAACTACTATAATACTGCTCCTATGTACAAGAATATAACTACTATAATACTGCCTCCTATGTACAAGAATATATATAACTACTATGATGCTATATGAAAATAGTAAGTGGGTGGTAAGGGCGTGTGCGGGCCCCATTTTCTTCTTAGTCGGCCCTGACTATATTTATAATCTGTTCACACATAAAATCCGGGTATGTTATTTACTCCTCAGGACGGATTGTTCTTGGGTGACTCTAATACGGATGTTTATATCACAAATCAGATAACAGATAGAGAGTGCCGGCTCTGACGGTTGTTTTTATTGAGCTGCAGTAACCAGGGGTGGCAGGATGCCACGTTACACGGGCCGTGAGATAGATGCTGCCGGTGAGACCTATGGCGATGCAGAAACTCTATTTGCTGTGCAGACAGAAGCCTCTATATCAGTCTATCAGCCATTTCCTGTATCTCCTCCGTCATCGCTGTAATTAATAATTGATGATAATGTGCTTTTACATCAATCAATTCATTTTTTTTTTTTTAAAACAAATTTTATTGAATTTTCATTGTTATAAACAAACATCACACATTGATAGTTAAGTGCGGAATATCGTCGAATAGGAGCCATAAGAACATTCAATAAATTACAAAACCAGAAACTGTAAACTCCACACAGCTAATGAATAACCCAAGTGGACATGCGCGGCAGTATCACAATATTCATTCGCCTCGCTCTAATTAGGCGTGCCACGTTCGTAGTATGTTAGAAGTCAAGGTCAAGAGGTAAGTCGTAATGGACCCAGTGAATCACTCAAAACCCCAAGACAGTACCAGTCTGTCGAGCTAAAGGGCTTAACTATGTCCTCGATTTCAGCTGATGTGTAGTGTGTAACAATAAAATCTTGCCATTTGGCGAAATATTTTGCCGTGTTTGTGTTCATGTGTCGTTCAGTATCAAGCCTATCTATCCCACATAACAATTTAAGTTGCGATATGACCATGGTGATGGTGGGAACAGAAGGGGAGAGCCAGGCTGCGAAGATACACCTAAGTGCCACTAAGAGGACAATGTGAACTAGTTGGGGTGTTTTGGTGGGGCCTTGGTCGGTCAAGTCAGGTGGTCTAAACTGATGAAACAATAGGGCTCTTGGTGTATGTGGTAGTGACATTTCCCATTTCTCTCTGATGTATGATATAATCATTTGCCAATATCTTTCTGTATGGGGGCACGTCCAAACTCCATGCCACATATTCGTCAAAGGGGTAGCACATTTAGGGCAGGCCGTGATACGATCGGGGAAATCCGGGGAAGGCAGTATGTTAAACCCATATAAGGCTTTGTGAGCCATTTTGTAGTAGGTTTCACGCCATCTCTCATTGATAATGCATTTACGGATGATATTCCACCCATTCAAGATACATTCCGAAATATCGTCTCCTGGTACCCATGAGGTCCACGCTGAAAAAATAGAAGAGGGTGTAAATTTCAGTAGTACTTTCCTAAGGGATGTGTATATCATAGAGATGGACAATTTACGGGGTTCCGAACCAATAAGATAGTCTAGTTCGTTCTTTGTGGCCTCTTTGGACAGGTTACGCAATCGACTAAAGAAGAAGGAGCATATCTGTTGCATAGGGAATGCATGAGACGGGGGAAGGTTGTGTAGGGAGAGCAGTGTGGATGGTCGGAGCCATTGTTTCTGAGTAACGTCCATAAAGTGCTTGGCCGTCGTGAGGCCCTTGTCCGACCAAAGGCCAAGCACCTCAGGAGGAAGTCTTGGGGGAAACTCTGGATGTTTCGCCAGTGGTAGATGTTTGGATAAGAGGTAAGGCAGTCCATATAACTTCCTGACCTCCTTCCAAGATGCCACCGTATCCCTTAGTAGTACAGAGCGTTTCACTATGGAGGGGAGTTTAGAGTATGTAGTATGTAAGAGGACTGCTAGGTTCCATGGAGCCGCCAATTCACTCTCTAGACCGTAAAGAGCATGATAAGAGGATCCATGTATCCAGTCATTAACAAATCGAAAAAGACATGATAGATTGTATCCTCTTACATTGGGAAAATTCAGTCCCCCATCAGACCTATTGAGCATCAATTTGTTTAGTGCGATTCTGGGCCTCTTCCCCGCCCAGATAAATTTGGTGAATGCTGAGTTTAAGCCTTTCACGTCAGTATGTTTTAACAGAAGTGGTAGGGTTTGCAGGGGGTATAGGAGACGCGCAAAGCTGACCATTTTAATGAGTGCACATCTCCCCATAAAGTTCAGGGGGAGTTTTTCCCATTTACGTAATTCAGCTTTAATCTTGGAGAAGAGGGGAGTATAGTTTAAACTATATATGGTGTCGGGCGTTCTCCCTATTTTGATACCCAGGTAGGTGATGGAGGAGTCAGCAATGCGGACTCCCATACCTGACATCTCTGGAAGCCACTGGTGACGGAAAGGACCTAGGGGTAAAAGTTCCGATTTAGACACATTTATTTTGTAACCCGAGAACGCCCCAAACGTTCTCAGATGTTCAAGAATGCGTCCTAGGGAAGCAGTCGGGCCATCAAGGAACAATAAAATATCATCTGCGAACATTGTCAATTTTACTTCATTCTTCCCCACCTTAATGCCAGGATAAATATTTTCAGACAGTAGGGAGAGCGCCAGGGGTTCTAACGCTAAATTAAAGAGTAGGGGAGAGAGTGGGCAACCCTGTCTGGTGCCCTTGAAGAGAGGGAAGGGCGTGGATAGGATACCAGGTGTGTGTATTCTAGCCTTGGGGGTTGCATAAATCCCAGAAATGTAATTCCTAAATGACCCTTGAATACCAATCGCATCCAGCACCAGTCCCAGCCAATCCCATTTTACATTATCGAATGCTTTTTCGGCATCCAAAGTCAGCAAGGCAGGAGCTTCACCCCTCTGGGGCTGATGTTGTAGGCGATCTAGAACCGCCATAACCGTTCTCAAATTCATGGTAGCTGATCTGTTCCTAATAAAGCCCACTTGATGGGAACCGATTAAGGCTGGCATGAATCGAGAAAGACGGTCAGCTAAAATTTTTGATAGAATCTTGATGTCTTGGTTAATTAGAGATATCGGACGATAGGAACCTGGGTCAGTTAGGTCCTTACCCGGTTTAGGCAGAACTTTTATGTGTGCAAGAGAGGCTTCTGTGGATAATGATCCCGTAGACATGAATACCTGAAACATATCCCTTAAGACTGGGGCAATCTGCTCTGATAGGGCTTTATAAAATTCGCCTGAATACCCGTCTGGGCCCGGGGCCTTCCCATTATGGAGATGACCGATAACTCCCTGTATTTCCTCCACCGACACCGGTGCATTAAGAATCTCCCTCTGTTCTTCCGTCAGTGTGGGAAGTTGGACCCGTTTCAAGAAGGCCTCACCCGCCGAAAGGTCAGAGGGAGAGTTTTCATAAAGCGAGCTATAGTAGGAGGACAGCAATTTGTTAATGGAGTGAGGGTTTTTGTGCGTGACTCCCGAGGAGTCTTTAAGTGCTGTTATGTGAGGGGTAGGTATCTTTCCCCTAGCTATACGGGCCAGTAGACGTCCCGATTTGTTACCGTGTCTAAAGAGATCTACCTCAAAGTGGGACCTCCCTAGGCATTCCCTTCTATCCCACCATAATTCAAAATTGGCTCTAGCCGATTTCCATTTCTCCCGGTTCTGAATAGTAGGGTGGGCTACGAAGGTGGCATAGACATCCCTTAGTCGAGCACTGGCTTCATTCAGATTTTTCAGAGAGGTGCGTTTTAGGTGGGCCACGTGTGCCATCAATTTTCCCCTTAATACTGCCTTCCCCGATTCCCAGAACAGAGTTGGGTCTGAGCGGTGTTCCCCATTATATACGGTATATTCTAACCACCAACCCCTAAGTAATTCGAGAAAGGTATCATCCTTGGCCAGCTGTGAGGGGTAACGCCAAAGAATATCTGTCCCTTTGGGGTAGGAGGGCAGGAGCCGCAGACAGAGAGGGGTATGGTCTGACAACGCCAGTTCTCCAATGTCTACTGAGCTAACTTTATAGTAAAGTCCCGGAGATGTCAGTAGATAGTCTATACGAGACCAGGAAGAGTGGGCATTGGAGAAATGGGTGAATTCCCTATCATCCGGGTGAGACATTCTCCATACATCTAGCAGTCCCAATTGGTCTAAGAAAGGGGGCAATACACAGTCTCTGCTACGTATGGGGATTGCTTGAGATGTCGGGCCCTTTCTGTCCACTAGGGGGTCGAGGACAGTGTTAAAGTCGCCCCCCACTATTTTGTTCGTCGTGTTATCGTCGTGAATTCTGTCTGCTAGAGCGTGAAAAAAGGACTTATTTTCCCCATTGGGACCGTATATGTTATAAATGCTAAAGATCTCTCCATTGTGGTCAAGTCGTAAGTGTGAGACCCTGCCTTCATCATCAGTGTCGTGTGATATAAGACCAAAAGCAAAAGATTTGTGGATCAAAGTGACCACTCCTGCTTTCCCATCCTGGGCCTGAGAACCAAACACCTGCCCCACCCATTGCTGCTGTAACCTAAAAAAATCTGAGCCAGCTAGGTGGGTTTCTTGGAGGAGGACAATGTCCGGGTGAAATCGCTTCAAATATCGTATAAAAAGTCTTCGTTTTTGGGGGGAGCGAAGACCCTTGACATTCCACGATATTATGTTAGGCATGGTAAATCAAGACAATCCAGACAATCCCTCATAGAGGGCTGTGCAGATAGTATATGTGTAAATAGATATGAAAGGGCACAGCAGCAATGGGGGCATACCAAACATGACCCTGAATAAGCAATACCGTGTAAAGTTTCTATAAGGCAGGATAGGTGCCCGATAATAAACTGGGCAGTAGTTTTCACTAGAGGTTCCAAGCTGTGGGAAAGAACAAACAAAACAAAAACAGTATACAAGCAAATAACAGTTAACCATCCTGTAGAATATCCTAGAAAGTGTTGCTAATTTAGCAAAACCTTCCTTTTGGATAATGGACTTCCTTTTTTCGGCCGACATAGGCATCAAAGTAATAACACACCTTTCTGGACGCCCATGCTCCCCCCCCCTCCCCCCGACCCCCTCTAAGATGGTCGAGTCCCTCAGACAGGTAGGTGAAAGGCCAACCCTGCCGTGCGGCCGTGCAACATTACAGCACCAAAGCCGGGTTGGAATATGGCAACATTGAAAACCTTCCGTATAACAGCGCCATATAGGCGAGGAAGATAAAAACAAAGAGAAAACCTGGACGTCCGGTTCATCATTCCCGTAGTCCCAGCAGAAGGCTCAAAGGCAAGAAGGTGAAGTCATCATGAACAAGGAACAAGGAACAGCTGTGTTCAGTCAGGTGAAGATCGCCTGTCGCTGTCATAGCCACGGCCTGGAGAGCGATGACGTCTACGTCGGTGTCTTTGGCTTGCAGAGAATTGCGAATCTCTAGGTGCTGAGCGGGAACGATGATTCCTCCTCGGTGATCTCGAACGACGAGTGGGTGTCCGGGCTGGTGGACGGGAAGATGACGTGGAGGAAGAGGACAGCAGCTGGTCTATTGATGAAGACGCTTCCTCTGGAGTCTTGAAAGTGGTGGTAGAGCCGTCAGGATGGAACACCCTCAGGGTGGCTGGATACTGAAGTTGGAATCTATATTTCGCCTGAAATAGCTTAGTGCAAACAGTGCTGAAGGCCCTCCTTCGTTTCGCCACTTCTACCGAGAAGTCCTCAAAAATCAACAGGCGCATTCCATGAATTTCCAGGGGTTGTGTCAGACGGCGGTACGCCCTCAAAATGTCAACTTTGTCGTTGTAATCCAGTAGTCGAAGAATGACTTGACGGGGGTGGGCCTCCGGAGTAGAAGATGGTCGGTTAGGCTGGGGGTGTGAAGATGGGCCAATTCTGTGGGCTCGTTCCACCCTGCAGGGATGAGACAGGCCAAGCGACTTAGGAAGATCTCGCTCGCAAAAGCGTTGCAGGTCAAGAGGTGCTACTGTCTCCTTAACCCCCACTATACGTAAATTATTGCGCCTAGAGCGGTTTTCTAGGTCTTCCATTTTCTCGCCAATGCGGATCATCTCCAATTCCATGCCATGTAGGCGTTTAGCTGCAGCCGTGTCGGTATCCTCCAATTGGGAGGTTCTGTGCTCCAATTCTGACAGGCGGCCAGTATGTTCCTGTACTTCCAGTTTCAGGTTTTGGAGAGTTGCTTTTAGGACCTCCTCCACTATATTTCGTACAGTTGGGGTAATACGCAACGCCATTTCATTCGCCAGGTGCTGGTAGTCTATGGAAAAGGCCGGCCCTGAGGAAAGTTGAGGGGTTGCAATAGTAGTCCCGGGGGGTGAGGGGCCCACGGTGGCAGTGAGTGGTCCCAAGTGTGGGTCAGCTGGCAGGCTGACTTCCATAGCGGTTACCTCAGAGCTTAACTGCCTCTCCGTTTGTGGTGGCCGTGATGTCACCCCCGATGCGGCCTCCGCCATCACTGCAGAGTCGGGCTGCGCCAATTCTGGGACTGCAGGTGGTGTCTGTTTTTGGGAACCGCCATGCGGTGTCGCCCCGTCAGTCCCTGGTGTCCCCACGCGGGTATCATTCATTGGTGGCAGTGTGGGGACTCCCGCAGCGGGTCGCAGCTTCTGTCCCGCCGTCGCCGCCATGACAGGTGCGCTTTGTGGCGTGTGCTGGGGAGGGGCGGGCTGTGATGGACCGGAGGAGCCGCCACGTTGGAGGTACCTGTCCATCCCCTCGGACTGGCTGAGGTGTCGGGCGGTGATCGGGGACTTCTGAAGCCCGTTAGTGCAGCGGTACTTAGCTGATAGGAGTCGGGGGTGGAGGAGCACACGCGTTCGCCGTCTACATCAGGCCGCGCCGGAACCGGAAGTCTCAATCAATTCATTCAGACATAATTATCATAGTCGGAAAACATATAATAAAAAAAAAAAAAAAAAAAAAAAACAGGAACATTAAGTCGACGCGCAATGGTTCCGGATTCCAGTGGCGTTTTGCATGGATACATACCTAACTGCCTACCAAGCTACCTGGCTACCTATTTACCTACCTGGCTTTCTACCTGGCTACCTACATAGCTATCTACTTGTTTACCTATCTACCTACAATCTTATCTTGCTATCTGGATACCTACGCAGCTTCCTACCTAAAAACCTACCTACTTACATACCTAGCTTCTTGGATGCCTAACTACTTATCTACCTATCTACTTACATACCTAGCTACTTGGCTACCTATCTACCTACCTACCTAGCTACTTGGCAACCTACCTACTTACCGTACCTACCTATTTATCTACCTACTTACATACCTAGCTACTTGGCTACCTACCTACCTGCCTATTTACCAACCTACTTACATACCCAGCTACTTTGCTACCTACCTACTCAGACACGCCCCCTGATGAAGCACAAGCGAAATGTACGTTGGGGTTAGAGGTGGTAAGGCATTGGGCAGCATACATGGCAGGATGTTCATGATGTTTTGCAATTTCTAATATTTTTCTATGGTGAGTTCAACTGTATTGGTCCTTTTATGTACTTACCTCTATGTCTCTTGCATTTTCTTGTTTATATCCACTTATGGCTATACCAGTTTATGTTGAGCACAAATATTCATAATGCTAATTTTTATCACGAATATCGGCACTTCGCAATTTCGCAAATATTTAGAATATAGTGCTATATATTCGCAATGACGAATATTCGTGTTTTTGTTTTTTGTTTTTCAAATGCAAATTTTTATGCAAATTTTTCATGCGAATTTTCGAATGGAAAACAAAGTGAACAAACATAGCGAATATGCAAATGTAGCGGATATAGGATGAATAATCATCAATATATTTGCGAAATATCGCGAGTGCCTTTATTTTAATATTTTATGCTGGGATTTTAATATGTTTGTCATTTTTTATTTATGTATAATAAAATATCTATTTTACATAATTGGTTTTTGTGTTGGTGATAGTGTTCCTGTAGTTGACCAATTACGGCATTGATACATTATTTTTTGGAGATATACCTACCGTATTTTTCGCCATATAAGACGCACCCAATTTTAAAGGATGAAAATCTAGAAAAAAAAGATTCTGAACCTTCAACCTGCAGACCTCCAGATGTTGCAAAACTACAACTCCCAGCATGCCCGGACAGCCGTTGGCTGTCCGGGCATGCCGGGAGTTGTAATTTTGCAACATCTGGAGGTCCGCAGGTTGAAGACCACTGGTATAGGAGGTAATACTCACGTGTCCCCGCTGCTCCGGACCCATCACCGCTGCCCTGGATGTCGCCCTCCATCACTGTCGCCGTGTCCCCGTTGCTCCGGAACGTCTCTGCTGCCCGGTATCCTCGCTCTCCGTCGCCGCCATCACGTCACTACGCACCCTGCTCCTATTGGATGACGGTACGGCGTGCACAACGACGTGATGACGACGAAGGAAAGCGCCAGCCATGCAGGGGATCCCGGCACGGAGCAGACACCGAGGAGGCAGGTAAGGTCCCTCCCGGTGTCCTGTAAGCTGTTCGGGACGCCACGATTTCACCACGGCGGTCCCGAACAGCCCGACTGAGCAGCCGGGTTAGTGTCACTTTCGCTTCAGACGTGACAGTCAGCTTTGATCGCCACGTCTGAAGGGTTAATACAGGGCATCACCGCGATCGGTGATGTCCTGTATTGGCCGCAGGTCCCGGACGTTGATGGCCGCAGGGACCGCCGCGATAGGACAGAGTTTAATGTGCATTTGCTGTATAAGACGCACCGACTTCCCCCCGTCCCCAGTTTTGGGGAAGAAAAAGTGCGTCTTATACGGCGAAAAATACGGTACCTGCCTACCTATCTACTAACCTATTTACCTACCTACCTACATACGTACACACATTGCTATTTTTCTACCTACCTACTTATCTACCTACCCATCTACCTACCTAGCTACTTGATACGTTAACACATATATCAGTCATATCCTCCTTGTTACTGTGCAGAACTTCCCTCTCCAGAGAAATTACCTTAATGGTAAACAAGGGGTTAAGTATTACACTAAGTCCCTCTATCCTGACTGTCACAAATGGCACTATAGTGGAGGAGCCCATTTAGGTCTTTGATTTGTTGGCCGATATATTCTCTAGCAGCATTCAGGGGAATTCTGGGCGACAATGTCAGTGTCAGTGGTGGATCATTTCCAGAATAACATGACATAATAGGATAAGTAACTGTGCTGTGGTGTCGGCCCCTCCCCGCGACATCCATATAGGATTACACATGAGGGACTGCGGCCCCCATACCATCACACACTTACTGCCTCCATACAGTAATGAGAGATCTCCCTTCTAAGCACCAACTTAATTAAGGCCGACAGGAAAGGCCAACACAAGAGAGCAATAGTCGTGACTGTCACCTCCTGTCAGTGCCCTATAAAAATCTATTGTGCGTCTGTATACTGATGGAGAGGCCAGTTCTGAGCTTCTCAGTTTATCTATTTATCTATCTATCTATCTCAAATCTATCTACAGTCATGGCCGTAAATGTTGGCACCCCTGAAATTTTTCAAGAAAATGAAGTATTTCTCACAGAAAACGATTGCAGTAACACATGTTTTGCTATACACATGTTTATTCCCTTTGTGTGTATTGGAACTAAACCAAAAAAGGGAAGAAAAAAAAGAAAATTGGACATAATGTCACCGAACTCCAAAAATGGGCTGGACAAAATTATTGGCACCCTTTCAAAATTGTGGATAAATAAGATTGTTTCAAGCATGTGATGCTCCTTTAAACTCACCTGGGGCAAGTAAAGAGGTGTGGGCAATATAAAAATCCCACCTGAAAGCAGATAAAAAGGAGAGAAGTTCACTTTGTCTTTGCATTGTGTGTCTGTGTGTGCCACACTAAGTATGGACAACAGAAAGAGGAGAAGAGAACTGTCGGAGGATTTGAGAACCAAAATTGTGGAGACATATTAACAATCTCAAGGTTACAAGTCCATCTCCAGAGATCTAGATTTGCCTTTGTCCACAGGGCGCAACATTATCAAGAAGTTTGCAACCCATGGCACTGTAGCTAATCTCCCTGGGCGTGGAAGGAAGAGAAAAATTGATGAAAGGTGTCAACGCAGGATAGTCCGGATGGTGGATAAGCAGCCCCAAACAAGTTCCAAAGATATTCAAGCTGTCCTGCAGGCTCAGGGAGCATCGGTGTCAGCGTGAACTATCCGTCGACATTTAAATGAAATAAAACACTATGGAGGAGACCCAGGAGGACCCCACTATGGAGGAGACCCAGGAGGACCCCACTGCTGACACAGAGACATAAAAAAGCAAGACTACATTTTGCCAAAATGAACTTGAGTAACCAAAATCCTTCTGGGAAAACGTCTTGTGGACAGATGAGACCAAGATAGAGCTTTTTGGTAAAGCAAATCATTCTACTGTTTACCGAAAATGGAATGAGGCCTACAAAGAAAAGAACACAGTACCTACAGTGAAATATGGTGGAGGTCAATGATGTTTTGGGTTTTTTTTTCCTGCCTCTGGCACTGGGTGCCTAGAATGGGTACAAGGCATCATGAAATCTGAGGATTGCCAACGGATTTTGGGTCACACTGTACAGCCCAGTGTCAGAAAGCTGGGTTTGCGTCTGAGATCTTGGGTCTTCCAGCAGGACAATGACCCTAAACATAATCAAAAAGCCCCCAGAAATGGATGACAACAAAGCGCTGGAGAGTTCTGAAGACTTGAAATCAAAGTGGTAGGTTTATTCCATGATGTATCAAAGACTTCTATCTATCTAGCTACCTACGAACAAAGAGGTTCCGCAGCACTCCAAGAAAGTACAAATGGTGATTTTATTGTCCCATAGTGATACAACGTTTCACCAGTCTCCCACCGGCTTTTTCAAGCTTTGAAAAAGCCGGTGAGAGAACGATGAAACGTTGTATCACTATGGGACAATAACCACCATTTGAACTTTCTAGGAGTGCTGCGGAACCTCTTTGTTCGTATTAAGCAAACAGACCGTAACGTAGACTGTACCACTATTGCTGCTACCATTGGGTTGTGCTGCCTGTTTTGGAGTATCTATCTAACTATCTAATCTCATAGAACAGCCGAGAGTTAACTCTCCCACACTGTAAGAACCTTCTGGAAGAGGAGGTGGAGCTTACTGTAGTCCAGCCTCTCTTCAGAGAGGTAGAGAGAGAGAGTTCTGTTCAATTCTGTTTTTCAGAACATAGTCAATTAAAGGAGACCTGCAGCCATAGACACTGATCCCCTATCTATATTTTGGAGGTATCTGTGGGACTTTTTGCCCATTAATCCCTAAGAACATTTGTGAGGTCAGACACTGATAGAGGAGAGGGCCTGGCTCATAATTTCTGATCTAGTTCATTCCAAATGTGTTGAATGGGGTTGAGGTCCGGGCTATATACACTCGATCATGTTCCTCCACACCAGACTTCCCCTTCATGTCTTTATGGACCTCACTGTGTGCACTGGGGCGCTGGAGGAGAAAAAGGCCGAACCCAAAATGTACCCTCAAAATTAGAATTATTGTCCACGATTTCTTGGTGCTGAAGCTTTAATATCTCCTTTCACTAAATCTGAGGGGCCCAGCCTGACCACTATACAAAAAAATTATCCTTCCTCCACTAAACTGTACAGCTGGCACAATGCAGGTAACGTTCTCCTGGTACTCACCAAACCCAGCTCGTCCATCAGACGTCAGATAGAGAAGTGTGATCCTTCACTCCACAGAATGTTTCCTCTGCTCCAGAGTCCAGTGGTGGCGGCTTTACTCCCCTCCATCTGACGCTGGGCATTGTGCTTGGTGATGTAAGGCTGGCATGGAGCTGATCTGCTATGGAAACCTAAGCCACGAAGCTCCCGGTAGGCACTCGGTGACTGCACATTGTAACCTTATGTTGTCTAAATGTGCCTCGTAAACACCTCCACTTCTCACTGCTGATGGGAGGAAGATCTGGGAGGGAAGATCTTCCTCCATTGTTACGGTGGGGGTCCTTTTACAGCACCGCGCTGGTACCACTAAGCTGTAGAGAACGGCCCATTCTATCACAAGTGTGCAATGGGACTGGATGAAACCCCTAAAATTAATGAATAAGAGGTGGGAACCATTACTTTTGCCCATACAGTGTAGATGTTATCAGGGTGGGCAGAACATAGAACTTGTAGATCCATGAGCCCAGGCCTGGTGCAAGGATTTTTGCCTCCCTAGGCGAAAGCTAATTTTGCCGCCCCTTGACTCACCCCACCTTACTACTGGGGTGACATACTGTAACAAACCTCCTCCTCTTCATGTAATTGCCTTTCTACTGGGGTGACACACTGTAAGAAACCCACTCTCTACTCTCCTTACTACCCCTCATCGCGTGACGGTGGTTCTGGCTGGGTGGGTGGTTCGGATGAGCAGAGAGTGCGTCAGATGCTGGCTGGTTGCTAACTTTCTATCAGTGGGCAGAGCGGCACCCCCATCAAGGGAGTGCTCTAGGCAGCGGCCTATTTTGCCTATAGGCAGAACTGGCCCTGCATGAGCCCATAACTATTGGCACAGAGTCCTTAGATGCCCCACTTGGATGAATCTTTTGCACAGTGTGCACCATGGCTCCCCTTGAAAATGAAAGATATGATGAAGCAAAATGTGGAAGATCTTTTGTCAACCACAAGAAAACCACCGGCATAAAACAATAGCCGGGGGCAATAAATGGAACGTGTGGGAAATGAGAGGGCGGATTAATTAAAACCCCAGAGTGATGTGGTGCCCATCCCTGACCTGGATGAGGGCAGCGTTGCCACATGTTCCACCTCTCCTGAACTGGCTCTAAACCCGACAGCCCCGTCCCTCAGCTGATTATATGTTCTCCTCGCTGCCGAAGCCTTCGGGCATTTTTTGGGTGTTTCTCGAGTTTTTTCATCCTGAAGAATGTGAGAGACTTTGAGCGAAGCCGTTTCCATGCGGTGACTCATTGCCTTTCACTGACAGTTGCAGGTAAGAACCCATACGGGAGATTACAGCTTTGGCTCCCTCTGCGCTGTTACAGATTCACGTGAATCTTATATAATTCTGTGTTACGTGAAGTTTATTGGAGCCTCCTGTCACCGCTGATGTGGGCACCACCATGGGCAGCGAGTTGGCACAAGGGTCGACCTTGCAGCAGTACCTTGGCGCAGTATCCATATGGACAAGACCGGTATACAGCCGGGAACTACAGGCCAGAAGTGGTGTTGAAAAGGTGACAGCCGGCGGTTTCGTGCCGCATAGCACTTCTTCCGGCCTCCACCAGAGGCCGGAAGAAGTGCTTTGCTGCACGAAAGCGCCGGCAGTTGCCTTTTGAGTGCCACTTATAAGTTTATATCTTGCTATATTTTGTTTCTAAGCACCACCGCATATATCTTCTGGAATGTGAACGGTTACCCGCTGCTATATACCTATATTGTTGTTAGTCATGGCTGTATGGCAGGGATTGGTGCCACTTAGACTCTACATACTGGATGCTGAGTTAGTTTTGTTGCTTTGCAAGAATACATTGGTTCAGTGGTTAGCATAGTGCTTTGCATTGGCAATATGGCTCAGTGGTTGGCACAGTGCCTTGCATTGGCATTATGGCTCAGTGGTTAGCACAGTGCCTTGCATTGGCATTATGGCTCAGTGGTTAGCACAGTGCCTTGCATTGGCATTATGATTCAGTGGCTAGCACAGTGCCTTGCATTGGCATTATGGTTAAGTGGTTAGCACAGTGCCTTGCATTGGCATAATGGCTCAGTGGCTAGCACAGTGCCTTACATTGGCATTATAGCTCAGTGGCTAGCATAGTGCCTTGCATTGGAATAATTGCTCAGTGGCTAGCACAGTGCCTTACATTGGCATTATGGCTCAGTGGCTAGCACAGTGCCTTACATTGGAATAATGGCTCAGTGGCTAGCACAGTGTCTTACATTGGCATTATGGGTCAGTGGTTAGCACAGTGCCTTGCATTGGCATTATGGCTCAGTGGTTAGCACAGTGCCTTGCAGTAACACTGTAACTCAGCGATAAGCACTCTTACCTTGTAGCAACATTATGGCTCAGTGGTTAGTGTAGTGTCCCAGGGACTGTTCCAGCAACCATCCTAAGAGAGTTATCAGGTGGCCGAGTGTCTAAAGGTTTGGTGTATGCCTAAAATGTGTATGAGGTACTAGAGAGTTTATCAAAGGCATCCATGTACATTGCACTTTATTTAATGTATGCACTGAGGCCTTACAAGAGTGAAAAGGGTTAATATTTTCGCATTAACTGTATACAGAAGAATGATGCTTTGGTCACATGATACTCCTAGCCAATGATTGAAGGAGAAGATCCTAGTCCAAAGTCTCTCTCACAGGAGAAGGTGTGGGCCTTAACCTGTTAAAACCAGCCTAGTCCTGGCTTTGGCCAGAGTAGCATCTTCTAGTCCTGCACTTGCTGAGATTTTAGCCAGCCAGCAAAGTGTGCATATTTCCTAGCCCCTACTATTGCTGGGTATGCCTTCATCTAGGCCACGTCTTCAACCTAGGTAAAAGCTGCTTTACAAGATTCCTTTCTCCAAGAGGGATTACTTAGTCTTTGTGAGAGAGGAGAATGTACCAGCATTATGGCTTAGTAGTTATCACTGTGGCTTAAAGGGGTAGTGTAATGTCCGTTTATTTGTTTTTGCAGAGCAGTTGGCTAATCCACCAGGATAGGGAATGGTTAATGCTCTGGACGAATGATAACTGGGGTGTGTCTATTTTCAGCCAGACTTCTCTGCAGTCTGGGCTGGTTATTTTAGTTAATGCCACCATTTCTGTTTTGTGTAATACACTTCCATGTCTGCTTGATCTTGCACCTTGTATTTATCTTGTGATATTATCTGAGTTTTAGCCATAATTAAATAGTTTTGTTCATTTTATCATGTCTGCCGTTTATCTGATATCTGGTTTAGTGAACTGTTAATTCACTATATTTTACGCCACTGCACTTTAGCGCAGGAAGGGACCGGCTCCCAGTTGTCGACTCACCGTTTAGGTAAGTAGGCAGGGAGAGATGTTTTAGGGTCAGTTTAGGGCTCACTCTCCCTGTCCCCCCGGTCGGTCCTTGACAGGTAGTCCGCCCCTAGACATCTTATCCCCTATCCCCAGCGGCATGACTCCCGCGATCAGACATCTTATGCCCTATCCTTTGGATAGGGGATAAGATGTCAAGGGGCGGCGTACTCCTTTAAGGTTCCAGGGTTTCTAATTGGATGGAGTGTGTATCCTCTACTAGGGTTTTTGTGGGTTTTCTCTGGGTTCTCCAGTACAGTGACCCCCCCCCTGACCTACGATGGCCCCGTCATACGATACTTTCAACATGCGATGGCCTCTCAGAGGCCATTGCATGTTGAAGGCAGCATCAACATATGATGCTTTCGTATGTCGGGGCCATCGCATAAACGGCTATCCGGCAGCGCAGACTGCTTCAGCTGCCACCGGATAGCCGTTTACGGTGCCCCCTGTGCTCCGTTGATGGTCTCTTACCTGTCCTTGGGGCTCCAGAGCGTCCTCTTCAGGATCCCCTGCTTCGCCAGCGCTCTCCTTCGTCGTCATCACATCTCCGCGCACACCGTCCCGTCATCCAATAGGAGTGACGTACATAGTGACATGATGGCGGCGAAGGAGAGCGAGGATGCCGGAGAAGCAGAGACGTCCGGAGCGTCGGGGAGAACCTGGGGACGCGGCGACAGCGATGGAGGGCAACATCCAGGGCAGCGGTGGTGAGCGTTGACAGTCCGGAGCAGCGGGGACAGGTGAGTACAACTTCCTATTCTTTTCATTGCATGGATCCCTCAACATACGATGGTTTCAACAAACGATGGTTCATTTGGAACGGATTACCATCGTATGTTGAGGGATCACTGTATTTGGAAACATCCCGATAGAATAAAAATATCTCTATAAAATTATCCCTAGTGTGTCTGAGAAAAGGAAGTGATCTATCTACATTGCTGCAGAATATGTTGCTCGTGTTAAGTGGTGTGGCCCTTTAAATATCTCAGCTGAGATGCGGTATATATAGGTGGCTACTGATTTACCTCTATGTATATTTGCCGTGCCTTCAGACCTGTCACTTTCGTAAAGTCTCATAGCCCGAGGTCTGGGTGGAACAATGCTTCTCCTATGACATTTCTGACGGGTAAGTGAAGTGGCTTGATTGTTCCTTTGCTCTTGATGCTTTCTAGACACTGCAGGGATTGGTGTCTGGGCCTCTGATGTGTAGGTGTGTTGGTATTACCTTCACCGGTGTCAGCACTGGGATTATATACATCAATGGCCGACTCTTTACTGAGAAGCCGTAATGTGACTGAGGAATGTGTGTGTAAATACCGGAGAATCTGTTACATTCGTTCCCAGGAATGGTTACATGTCGCAATAACATGATATTTCCATTAAATATTTCATTGGGACCTGGGGATCGATAGGGGCCAAGAATCATCCGGATCGGCGTCTATCTGTTCTCTCCGCTCAGCCGGATCTTCTCCTGAAAATGTTTCTTCTACCAGATCAAAAACACATGTCCTTTGCTTCTTGTGAAATCGACCCTTGTGTGTGTTCATCCTCTTCTGAGAAAATTAGATTGTCATCTCCGGTGGGAACTATTCCAATTCTGATAAAACGGGGTTGGGGACCACTGATATACAGCAGAGGCTGCTGGGATAGCTACTGTTACTATTACCTCTGATGCTAAAACCAGTACTTCTACTACATCTACTACTATTATCAATTATTACCAAAACCACTGCTACTAGATATGAGAAATCCAGAAATAGTTTTAACCCTAGTAGACCACAGCTGCCGAGGACTTTGATAATGTCTTTTTTCAGGCCTGGAGTTTTGTGGAATAAGAGGCAGGTTGGTAGTGGGGTCTTTCATTTCCTTCCTGGCTAGTCCAGTATTTCAGTGTGGCCAAAATGAGGTGTTGCAGGGTTTTAAGACAAGGTGTAGCTCAGTCTGCTAATTTGCATACTTTCTTCTCCCCATGGAACCTTGCCAATAAATTTCCATACACCAGCTAGAGTTACTTCATCAAGTACCACTACTATTACTTTCATAAGTACTATGGGGGAGATGTATCCAAACCTGTGCAGAGGGGAAATTGCTTAGTTGCCCATAGCAACCAATCAGATTGCTTCTTTCATTTTTCAGAGGCCTTTTCAAAAATGAAAGAAGCGATCTGATTGGTTGCTATGGGCAACTGGGCAACTTTTCCTCTGGACAGGTTTTGATGAATCTCAATTACCACTCCCATATTACCACTACTTATACTGCTACTTCTACTACTACTACTGTTTCTACTACTATTGTTACTATCATTGCTGTTGTGGCAATCATTACTGATACTACAACTATTACTACCAAAACTGCTGCTATTACTTTATGACTACTGCTACTAGTACTGCTACTACTCCCACTACCGCTACTACTATATGACTACAGCTACTAGTACTGCTACTATTACTACTATTGCAACTTCCACTACCGCTACTACTACTATTACCACTTCTGCTACCACTTCTGCTACCACTATATGTTACTGGTAGTGCTACTATTACTACTATTGCTACTCCCATTACTGCTACTACTACTATCGTCACTAGCAATGAGCAGCATAGGCCATATTCGACTTCGCGATCTTTCACGAATATTCGTTCTATATTCGCGAATTTCGCATAATTGCTATGTTCGTTCTCTTTTTTTTTTTCATGCCAAAATTCGTAATGAATTTTATCTTTCACCTAAAAGAAGGGAGGGATCAGTGTCAAGTCTCCAAATGCCGATATTCACATAAATATTTGCATAAATATCCACATGAATTTGCATAAAATCGTAAAAATAAAGAATATTCGTCATTTCGAATATATATCACTATATTCGAAATATGCGCAAAATCGCGAAGTGCCGATAATCGTGGTAAAAATTAGCATTTTGAATATTCGTGTTCAACACTAATCACCACTAGTACTACTGCTACTATTACCGCTACTGCTACTACAGCTACCATTGCTTCTATAATGATTACTGCTACTTGTAGTGCTACTACTTCTACTACTGCAACTACTATTATTACTACCGCTACTACCATATGACTACAGCTACTAGTACTACTACTACTCCCACTACCGCTACTACCATATGACTACAGCTACTAGTACTGCTACTATTACTACTATTGCCACTTCCACTACCGGTACTACTACTATTACTACTATTACCGCTACTGCTAATACAGCTACCACTAATTGTAGTGCTACTACTTCTACTATTATTACTACTGCTACTACTACTACTAGTGCTATATGACTACTGCTATTACTCGTGTAATGCACCAGCCCACCCCTGCGTCCCGCTGTTTCGCGGACCAATGTGGACACCACCACGAATGCAACCAAAGAGTAATTGTACGGCACAGCGAAACTCTTCAGAGCGGGATACTTTATTGCAACATCACGGTACACGGAACAAGTAGAAGGTGACGCGTTTCGGCCCGATCGGGCAGAAACGCGTCACCTTCTACTTGTCCCGTGTACCACGATGTTACAATAAAGTATCCCGTTCTAAAGATTTTCGCAGTGCTGGACAATTACTCTTTGGTTACTGCTATTACTACGACTACTTCTACTACAATCATTACCGATACTACTACAATGATTACTGCCACCACCACTGCTGTTACTACTCCTACTGCTTCTTTTTTGATGACTATTACAACTCCTACCTCCAGGGTGAGCGGCCTACCGGGAATTTTCCCGGTATCCCGGTAGGCCAGTCCGGCCCTGCTACCTCTACTATTATAATTACAGCTGTAGCAATTCATATTATTACTACTATTTTTGCTTCCGATGCAAATACTACTGTGGATACTGACCACTTTACTTGCCCCATACAAACCACAAATGCCGCCCTGACCGTCCGCATACACTTGCGATAACATTTTAGACGCTGTACGACAACATTACCAGGTGCCAATTGGGATTCTTGTGCATTTTAAAGGGGTACTCCAGCCCTAATACATCTTATCCCCTAAGGGTAGGGGATATGATGTCTGATCGCAGGGGTCCCGCCACTGGGGACTCCCGCAATCTGTCATTCAGCACCCACCTCTGCGAGCTCTCCGCAGCACTGGAGGCTCCGAGTATGCAGCGTGACGACCACGGGGTTGGAGTATCGTGACGTCACGCCCCGTCCTCTCAATGCAAGTCTATGGGAGGGGGCGTGATGGCCATAGTACCCCTTTAATTCCCATCAAGTGGAAGGAAACACATTGGGGGAGATTTATGAAAACCTGTCCAGAGGAAAAGTTGCTGAGTTGCCCATAGCAACCAATCAGATCTCTGCTTTCACTTTACAGAGGCCTTGTTAAAAATGAAAGAAGCGATCTGATTGGTTGCTATGGGCAACTCAGCAATTTTTCCTCTGTACAGGTTTTGATAAATCTCCCCTATTGTTATCTGTATAAATCTTTATGACTAGCCGAGTCCCTGAATTTGCATGCTTGTAGCCTCTGTCATGCCTCCTGTACGCAATGTGCGGTGCTTAGATATACTCACTGCTCCAACGATCATTCCACTCACCCGTAACCACAACACCATTAGTCACCGACTAATTCTTTTCATGGTTTAACGTGGCTCCTGCCTATAGAATGTACTGCAACCTGCTGGTCCTATTATCATAACAAGGCCAAACCTCAACATGGGAAAGTGCCTGAGATAAGGGTCATAGAATAACTGGGAAATAGAAAGTGTGCACGTCCCGGCATTCACCTCTGTGATTTTTGGAGCGTTCTTTCCGGCTCGAAAACATTCCCCGTAGGCAAAGCAAAACCATTGTGAAATAACACGATCCAAAGCGTAGGTGCCGGCCCTCAGCTCACACACCTTGTCAATGGGCCTTTAAAGGGCTACTCCGCTGCCCCATCGTTCAGCACATTTTGCTAACGCTTGGAGTGGACGGCGGGGGTCGTGACTAGAGATGAGCGAACTTACAGTAAATTCGATTCGTCACGAACTTCTCGGCTCGGCAGTTGATGACTTTTCCTGCATAAATTAGTTCAGCTTTCAGGTGCTCCGGTGGGCTGGACAAGGTGGATACAGTCCTAGGAGACTCTTTCCTAGGAATGTATCCACCTTTTCCAGCCCACCGGAGCACCTGAAGGCTGAACTAATTTATGCAGGATAAGTCATCAACTGCCGAGCCGAGAAGTTCGTGACGAATCGAATTTACTGTAAGTTCGCTCATCTCTAGTCGTGACGTCCCACCATGCCCCCTCAATGCAAGTCTATGGGAGGGGGCGTGGCGACCGCCACGCCCCCTCCCATAGACTTGCATTGAGGGGGTGTGGTCCCATCTGCAGGACCCCCACGATCAGACATCTTATCGCCTATCCTTCAGATAGGGGATTAGATGTATAGGGGCGGAGTACACCTTTATAGGGCTACTCCGCTGAAAAACATTTTTTTTTTTTTTAATCAACTGGTGCCAGAAAGTTAAACAGATTTGTAAATTACTTCTATTTAAAATTTTAATCCTTCCAGTACTTATCAGCTGCTGTATGCTCTTCAGGAAATTCTTTTCTGTTTGAACTTCCTTTCTGCCTCACCACAGTGCTCCCTGCTGACACCTCTGTCCATTTCAGGAACTGTCCAGAGTAAGAGCAAATCCCCATAGCAAACCTATCCTGCTCTGGGCAGTTCCTGACACGGACAGAGGTGTCAGCAGAGAGTGGTCAGACAGAAAAGAAATTCAAAAAGAAAATAACTTCTTCTGTAGTATACAGCAGCTAATAAGTACTGGAAGGATTAAGATTTTTAAACACACTGCTCAAAAAAATAAACACTAAGATAACACCTCCTAGATCTGAATGAATGAACTAATCGTATGAAATACTTTCCTCTTTACATAGTTGAATGAGCTGACAACAGAATCACACAAAAATTATCAATGGAAATCAAATGTATCAACCCATGGAGGTCTGGATATGGAGTCACACTCAAAATCACAGTGGAAAACCCCACTACAGGCTGATCCAACTTTATGTAATGTCCTTAAAACAAGTCACAATGAGGCTCAGTAGTGTGTGTGGCCTCCACGTGCCCGTATGACCTCCCTACAAAGCCTGGGCATGCTCCTGATGAGGTGGAGGATGGTCTCCTGAGGGATGTTCTCCCAGACCTAGACTAAAGCATCCGCCAACTCTTGGACAGTCTGTGGTGGATGGAACGAGACATGATGTCCCAGATGGGCTCAATAAGATTCAGGTCAGGGGAACGGGCGGCCAGTCCATAGCATCAATGCCTTCCTCTTGCAGGAACTGGTGACACACTCCAGCCACATGAGGTCTAGCATTGTCTTGTATTAGGAGGAACCCAGGGCCAACCGCACCAGCATATGGTCTCACAAGGGGTCTGAGGATCTCATCTCGGTACCTAATGGCAGTCAGGCTACCTCTGGCAAGCACATGGAGGGCAGTGTGGGCCCCCCCAAAGAAATGCCACCCCACACCATTACTGACCCACCGCCAAACCGGTCATGCTGGAGGATGTTTCAGGCAGCAGAACGTTCTCCACAGTGTCTCCAGACTCTGTCACATCTGTCACGTGCTCAGTGTGAACCTGCTTTCATCTGTGAAGAGCACAGAGCGCCAGTGACGAATTTGCCAATCTTGGTGTTCTCTGGCAAATGCCAAATGTCCTGCACGGTGTTGGGCTGTAAGCACAACCCCCACCTGTGGACGTCGGGCCCTCATACCCCCCTCATGGAGTCTGTTTCTGACCGTTTGAGTGGACACATGCACATTTGTGGGCTGCTGGAGGTCATTTTGCAGGGCTCTGGCAGTTCTCCTCCTGCTCCTCCTTGCACAAAGGCGGAGGTAGCGTTTCTGCTGCTGGGTTGTTGCCCTCCTACGGCCTCCTCTATGTCTCCTGATGTACTGGCCTGTCTCCTGGTAGCGCCTCCATGCTTTGTACACTACGCTGACAGACACAGCAAACCTTCTTGTCACAGCTCGCATTGATGTGCCATCCTGGATGAGCTGCACTACCTGAGCCACTTGTGTGGGTTGTAGACTCCGTCTCATGCTACCACTAGAGTGAAAGCACCGCCAGCATTCAAAAGTGACCAAAACATCAGCCAGGAAGCTGGGAACTGAGAAGTGGTCTGTGGTCACCACCCGCAGAACCACTCCTTTATTGGGGGTGTCTTGCTAATTGCCTATAATTTCCACCTGTTGTCTGTTACATGTGAAATTGATTGTCAATCAGTGTTCTTCCTGAGTGGACAGTGGGATCTCACACAAGTGTCAGTGACTTGGAGTTACATTGTGTTGTTTATGTGTTCCCTTTAATATTTTGAGCCGTGTAGAAGTAATTTACAAATCTGTTTAACTCTCTGGCACCGGGTTGATTTAAAAAAATAAAAATAAAATGTTTTCCCCTGGAGTACCCCTTTAAGATGCCCCTCTGGATTCTTGGTACCCACCATGATCCACCACATGTTGGTTGACGTTGAGACTTGTTGACCCAGTTATCTCCGGCGCCCCATCCCCCCCACATGCCATAATGCAGAATCATGCTCGGATAACCAGGCCCGGGGCGGTCAATGATTCATTGAACACGAGGACATCAAATAACAGGAAGATTCTTGTTGAAGCCGCAGAACTGTGTTAAGTTACCACGAGTCTGCAGGGGCAAAAAGACTGCGACTATCTAAGATGACAAGTCAGGTATGAATGAGGGGAAGAAGTTATGAAAGGAATTCCTTGTACACAGCCGCATGTGTCCGCAAAAAGTCTATGGAGATATGGAAAAGTAAAGAGTGCCCCTGAGTAGGGGGGTAACAGCTGCCGTTGTCTGAGAGGTGGGGTGACAAGGGAGACTGAGGGTCAGAGGTGTAACTAGAATGCATAGGGCCCTATTACAAAATTAGATAAGCCCCATAACCTATTAACAATTAACAGAAATAACTAAATGTATAGAATAATAGCACAATATAAAAGAGAACCAATACTGCAGTGTTTCCCAACCAGGGTGCCTCCAGCTGTTGCAAAACTACAACTCCCAGCATAATAGCACCATATAAAAGAGAACCAATACTGCAGTGTTTCCCAACCAGGGTGCCTCCAGCTGTTGCAAAACTACAACTCCCAGCATAATAGCACCATATAAAAGAGAACAAATACTGCAGTGTTTCCCAACCAGGGTGCCTCCAGCTGTTGCAAAACTACAACTCCCAGCTGTTGCAAAACTACAACTCATAGGGTGCATCCAGCTGTTGCAAAACTACAACTCCCAGCATAATAGCACCATATAAAAGAGAACCAATACTGCAGTGTTTCCCAACCAGGGTGCCTCCAGCTGTTGCAAAACTACAACTCCCAGGGTGCCTCCAGCTATTGCAAAACTACAACTCCCAGCATAATAGCACCATATAAAAGAGAACCAATACTGCAGTGTTTCCCAACCAGGGTGCCTCCAGCTGTTGCAAAACTACAACTCTCAGCTGTTGCAAAACTACAACTCCTACGGTGCCTCCAGCTGTTGCAAAACTACAACTCCCAGCATAATAGCACCATATAAAAGAGAACCAATACTGCAGTGTTTCCCAACCAGGGTGCCTCCAGCTGTTGCAAAACTACAACTCCCAGGGTGCCTCCAGCTGTTGCAAAACTACAACTGATTCACTGAAATTGTAAAAGACAGCTGATAATGAATAGAGCTATCAGGACAATAGTTCACAGAAGTAGAATAGTTAGCTCAATTAAAACTTAACCTTTAATAATATTTAGTGATAAGATAAGTAGTCCTCAAGAAACAGATACAAGTTTACATAAAGTATAGGTCCGATGGATGGAGAGCCAATACAGATCAATGGGGTTCCAATACCATCACCTCTCACAACAGTGTTATCCTACACAATGCAACCTGTGCAATTAAACACAAGAAGAAGTAATCAATGCCGACGCGTTTCCCCATCCAAAAAAAGATAGAGTGGAGCAATACGGGGTTCATCGGGGGATATAAACAGTAGGAAACAATAACCAAGTATGATAAAGCTGGTAAGTAATCGCTGCCAGCTAAAAAACGATATAAGGTCCGATAAGGACCACTCACTCAGACCCAATGATACGTTCCTTCACCCGGAGTGGGATGTCAGGGTAGCCAAATGATGTCAGCTAGTTCCCTCCTGGCAGCCAGATGCGCATACGGCGTTCTAAGACGGATCAGGCTGGTCAAGGAGCCTGGGTTCGCTTACAAGCCATGGACGGTGAGGCGTGCCCCATTCGGGCTGTTACAGAATTTTTAACGGTTCGGGTGTCCGAGGTGCATTTTTTCGCTCATGCAGACGGTTTGCCTTTGACGCGGTATCAGTTTCAGGCTGTGTTCAAGCAATGCCTTTCGGTGGCTGCTATACAGCGCATTGGGCTCTGGCGTTCTGATTGTTATGCAGGATATGTTCGTCCTGAATTGTTACTATAACTCTATAATCTCTTTTGCAGATCCTCCGATGGCAACTCTGTTCTTTCTGGGTCATTCCTATTTCCACCAGGCGGAGTAGAGGGCGGATTGTCGGCTTGTGGTAGATCCCTGGGTTTTGGTAACATCGCCGCACATTGGCGCGGTATTCCAGGTATGCGGTGGCCACGGGTGCTGTTGATATTGCCAGAATGGTCCATTCTGGCGTGGTGATGGTCGTTCACGCCGGTAGGAATGACCTTGGTTATTCCAGAGTATCGGACCTGATCACCATGATGAAAGCAGATGTGGAACGGCTTTTGGGTTTCTTCTCAGAATTCGTATTGGTGTGGTCTGAAATGGTGCCACGTGTCCCCTGGCAAGGTGCCCGTAATGCTGGAACTATTGGTCTCGCTGCTTGGTAAATTCACAGATGGCATGGTTTGTGAGATCCAAGGGCGGGGTGGTGGTCCGTCACCGTGAGCTGGAGGGGGACAACAGGCGGCTTATGATACCGGATGGGGTCCACCTCAACGAGATTGGGCTGGATATCTTTTTGTCTGGCCTGCAGGTTGGTCTGGAGCAAGCGTTATTTCTACTCGGTGGCGGTCGGAGCACTGTGTCGGGGTACACGGGCTTCTCAGTGGCCTGGAGAGTGATGATCTGGAGGTGAAAGGACCGATGGCATATATGCCCGTCGGGGACCCGGCAGCTGGCATACCGCTTCGGCTGAAGCAGTAGGTCGAATTACATTACAAGATGTTCATGTTAACTGCAATGCAGTTATTATGCGTTTATTTATAGAATATTATACTGTTATTTATAATGACTTCACACTGGTGTGGTGCTGTGCGGCGTCCATTGCTGCCGGGCCGCCGTGTCTGTGGGGAGGAGCGGCACTGTGACTGGTTTGAGTGGCATTGGGGCTACTCTGCCAGTGGGTGGTTCCCCCAGTGGGCACTGGTGTTGTGGCGTTGGTGGTCGCCGCCCAGCACTACGCCATTTTATGCTAGGGACGTTAGGGACCAACTCTAAATAGGTGGCCTTGACGTGGCGATTGGCTTTGTACACTGTATAATAACAACCTGTTAGTTTTTGAATTTATGCTGAGAAGCAAGTAGATCAAAATACAGATTGTAGATGTGCGACCATGTCTGTTTTCTCTACCTTGATTAATAAAATAATAAGCTGTGACCACCACCCAGCCCAGTTAAAATTGAGTTACGTGTCATGTCATTATTGAGATAGCAAATATATCTAGAATAAAAGAGAGGCAGAGCTTCCCATAGGGCGGTATCGTTACAGGTATTGGGAGCAGAGTCGTTAAATAAAACACTCAAAGGAACACTGCTCACCTGGTGTTGTTGTGAGAGAGCGCCAACAACTATATGCGCATGGGTCAACGGTATGGAGAAACTCCGACCGATGGATATCAGGATGGATGAACAAGGAAAAAAACGGTACTGGTAGCGCAAACCACTGCAGAAGCTGTTTCAGGTAGGTATACTTCTTTATTAAGCCGTGCAACAACGCGTTTCGAGGCCACAATGCCTCTTCATCAGGAAGAATGGCTTAAGCCATTCTTCCTGATGAAGAGGCATTGTGGCCTCGAAATCCTTTCAATAATTATCAGCTGCTGAAGTGGAGTTGTTGTTTTCTGTCTGGCAACAGTGCTCTCTGCTGACATCTCTGCTTGTCTCGGGAACTGCACAGAGTAGAAGAGGTTTGCTATGGGGATTTGCTTCTAAACTGGGCGGTTACCGAGTCATCAGAGAGCACTTAAACAGAAAAGAACAACTCAACTTCAGCAGCTCATAAGTACTGAAAGGATTAAGATTTTTAATAGAAGTCATTTACAAATCTATTTAACTTTCTGGAGCCTGTTGAGATATAAAAAAAAAAAGGTTTTTTTTATCAACTGGTGCCAGAAAGTTAAACAGATTTGTAAATTACTTCTATTAAAAAATCTTAATCCTTCCAGTACTTATCAGCTGCTGTATGATCCACGGGAAGTTTCTTTCTTTTTGAATTTCCTTTCTGTCTGACCACAGTGCTCTCTGCTGACACCCCTGTCCATTTTAGGAACTGTCCAGTGTAATAGCAAATCCCCATAGAAAACTTATCCTACTCTGGACAGTTCCTGACATGGACAGAGGTGTCAGCAGAGAGCACTGTGGTCAGACAGAAAGGAAATTCAAAAAGAAATGAACTTCCTGTGGATATATACAGCAGCTGATAAGTATTGGAAGGATTAGGATTTTTAAATAGAAGTCATTTACAAATCTGTTTAACTTTCTGGCACCAGTTGATTTAAAAAAATATATGTTTTCCAGCGGAGTACCCCGTTAACTCCTAATACCCTTATAATCATCAGGGGATACATTATCTCATCTATAAGTCTCCCCCCCCCCCCCCACCTGATTCCATAAAAACATTAAATATTACATCCACTTCCCAAAAAAACAGCCCGGCAGAGCCGTGATTGTCCGAGGCGGGGATCTGTTTTTGTTTTTTTTTCCCCCAGCTATAAATGAAGTTTGTTTTAATAATAAACCAGTCCTTTCCTTCCGATCGCTGCCCTGCATTTTTTTTTTATGAGACATTTTTATGGTGGTAATGGTGCGTCAGCCCCCCCCCCCCCCCCCCCCCCCCGAGAGAGAGAGAGGGAACGGGGAGGTTATTCGGCAGCTAAGGTTACTAAAGATTTACTGTAAAAATGCAGTCATACAAAATCCTGCCAGATACTTCTCATTCTTCTCTCCGGATATCGATGCGTCACCGAGGTTTTGGAGACTTAGGCAGCTCAGCGAGAATTTTCTCTTTTTTTTTTTTATATAATTTTAGTTTTTTAAGCAATCGGATAAAGTTGCGGAAACATTATCCACTTGGTTAAAAAAAAAAACTATAAAAAAACACAGAAAATGCTCCATTGTATTTATATATAAATCAATATATATATATATATATATATATATATATATATATATGAATATTTTTTTTATTTTTTTTTATTTAATTTTTTTTTTTCAGCAAAAGGCGACACATTGCGATCGATTTATCCCCTGGAATAGGAGATGGGTTTTTCTATCCGGATCCTGCGCGTCCTCATAACTCAAAGGAATTACTGTCTGAGTCGCTGAGCTGCAGAATCCTTCAGTGTGACTGATGCCTGAGCTCGCGCAGGTCTAGGCGTGAGCATCAATTTACAGGTTAATTCTACAATGTAACGCATGGAGATGACTCTAATACAGTGTTTGTCGTCAACCAGGGTGGCCTATGGCTGTTGCAAAACTACAACTCCCAGCATGCCCGGACAGCCGTTGGCTGTCCGGGCATGCTGGGAGTTGTAGTTTTGCAACAGCCGGAGACACCCTGGTTGGGAAACACTGCCATAAAATGTACCAGTAGATAGATAGATGGATAGCAAAACAAAACAGCAGCACTCCGGTTAAGATGAAAGCGTGTCAGGCTTTATTCATCAGATGCCACAACGTTTCAACCGTCTCTCACCGTGAGAGATGGTTGAAACGTCGTGGCATCTGATGAATAAAGCCTGACACGCTTTCATCTTAACCGGAGTGCTGCTGTTTTGTTTTGCTGGCTGTTTGTGGGGGCTCTTGAACTAGGCCCGACCAGCTTGCACCCGTGGACACCCTTGGGAGTGCGGTCCTTTTTGTTGAATTTAGATAGATGGATAGATAGATCTTCAAAGTGATCATATTGTTCATACTGTACCTCCTGGTTCATGAATATGACAGTTTCATCTCTGCTACATCTGTCAACTCTGCCAACAATCTGTTTTTTTTCATATGGAATATCTAGATAGATAGAGATGAGATATATAGATGATAGAGAAATAGATATGAGATGGATGGATAGATAGATAGATAGGAGATAGACAGACAGATACATAGATAGATATGGGATAGATAGATATGAGATAGATAGATATGAGATAGATAGATAGATAGATAGATATGAGATAGATAGATATGAGATAGATAGATAGATATGAGATAGATAGATATGAGATAGATATGAGATAGATAGATATGAGATAGATATGAGATAGATATGAGATAGATAGATATGAGATAGATATGAGATAGATAGATAGATCAGAGATAGATAAATAGATAGATATGAGATAGATATGAGATAGATAGATAGATCAGAGATAGATAAATAGATATGAGATAGATAGATAGATATGAGATAAATAGATAGATATGAGATAGATAAATAGATAGATATGAGATAGATAGATAGATATGAGATAGATAGATAGATATGAGATAGATAAATAGATAGATTCTTGAATATAATCCCAGAACAGTGACTATTGTTTGAGCACTGGTCCGGTAGAGCTTAATGACCAACTCAGCAGTGTACAGATGTAGCAGAGCAGAATATGTCATTTGAGCATCTATAGGCCCCAATGTAACTCACAGATCATGAATGAACAATTTCAGCTCTGCTACACCTGTCCTCTATCTGTTCTCACATGGACAGTGCAGACAGGCTCCTATGTGTCGCCACAATACAAACACTGGATGTGTGATAGGTGCAGTTATGTCATAAACAACAAGACCAACATCAATAAAATCCAGTCTTACATGGGATGTCACAATCCCGCCTCATGGACTTATGTCACCAGATATTATGGAGACTTTGGACCATGGACAGGGAGCAGTGATACAGCAAGATCCCGGCCAAGAGCAAGGAGGCCACCTGACTATAAGGAGGAGGGGGATTAATAACAACAATAATAATAATCGGAATATAATAGTGATATACTACTTCAACCCATAGCTAGTTCTATAGATAGGAATGAGGATATAAAGACATAGATACATATGAGATAGATATGAAATAGATAGATAAATAGATATGAGATAGATAGATAGATAGATAGATAGATATGAGATAGATAGATAGATAGATAGATATGAGATAGATAGATAGATATGAGATAGATAGATGGATAGATATGAGATAGATAGAGATTAGATACATAGATAGATGGATAGATATGAGATAGATAGATAGATAGATGGATAGATATGAGATAGATAGATAGAAAGATAGATATGAGATAGAGATGAGATAGATAGATATGATATAGATAGATAGATATGAGATAGATAGATAGATAGATAGATATGAGAGAGATAGATAGATAGATAGATAGATATGAGATAGATAGAAAGATAGATATGATATAGACAGATAGATAGACAGATAGATATGAGAGAGATAGATAGATAGATAGATAATATAGATAGAAAGATATGAGATAGATAGAAAGATGGATAAGATAGATAGATATTAGATAGATGGATAAGATAGATAGATAGAGTATAAAAACCTGTGTAAAGGAAGAGTGATGCAGTTGCCTGTAGCAAATCATATTGCTTCTTTCATGTATAAAGAGGCCTCTGAAACATATAAGAAGCAGCAATCTGATTGGTTGCTATGAGCAATTGCCCCAGTCTTCCTCTACAGAAGTTTTTCTAACGGTCTGTTCACATGTACAGTATCCTGCGCAGATTTGATGCTTCAAATTTCAATGTAAACTAAATGACTAAATACAGCTTCAAATCCTGTGCAACACATCTGTACAGGATACTGTGCATGTGAATAGACCCTAAATCTCTCCCAATCTGGAGAGGAATGTGTACAGGTTTAGGATCTTGGAGTCTGTTTGTTCCTCTCTCATTCCTGGAATAGAGGTGATTGTTCTATAGGAAGAACTTATAGAAACAATGTGAGGCTAAAGACCCAGCGTGTCCTGTAATTATGGCAGACAATGGAACTCCGCCAATCCCTCCTTTATATGGGGCCGCGGTTACATTACCTATATATTGTAACTGTCATCAAATATCTGTATTGCAGATCATAGCAAAGAAAGCAAAAGAAAGCTAGTATAGGGAAGAAAGAGAAAGGAAGCATAGGGAAAAAAGAGAAAGGAAGTATAGGGAAAAAAGAGAAAGGAAGTATAGGGAAAAAAGAGAAAGGAAGTATAGGGAAGAAAGAGAAAGGAAGTATAAGGAAGAAAGAGAAAGGAAGTATAGTGAAGATACAGAAAGGAAGTATAGGGAAGAAAGAGAAAGGAATTATAGGGAAGAAAGAGAAAGGAAGTATAGGGAAGAAAGAGAAAGGAAGTATAGGGAAGAAAGAGAAAGGAAGTATAGGGAAGATACAGAAAGGAAGTATAGGGAAGAAAGAGAAAGGAAGTATAGTGAAGATACAGAAAGGAAGTATAGGGAAGAAAGAGAAAGGAATTATAGGGAAGAAAGAGAAAGGAAGTATAGGGAAGAAAGAGAAAGGAAGTATAGGGAAGAAAGAGAAAGGAAGTATAGGGAAGATACAGAAAGGAAGTATAGGGAAGAAAGAGAAAGGAAGTATAGTGAAGATACAGAAAGGAAGTATAGGGAAGAAAGAGAAAGGAAGTATAGGGAAGAAAGAGAAAGGAAGTATAGTGAAGATACAGAAAGGAAGTATAGGGAAGATACAGAAAGGAAGTATAGGGAATAAAGAGAAAGAAAGTATAGGGAAGAAAGAGAAAGGAAGTATAGGGAAGAAAGAGAAAGAAAGTATAGGGAAGAAAGAGAAAGGAAGTATAGGGAAGAAAGAGAAAGGAAGTATAGGGAAGAAAGAGAAAGGAAGTATACGGAAGAAAGAGAAAGGAAGTATAGGGAAGATACAGAAAGGAAGTATAGGGAAGAAAGAGAAAGGAAGTATAGTGAAGATACATAAAGGAAGTATAGGGAAGAAAGAGAAAGGAAGTATAGGGAAGAAAGAGAAAGGAAGTATAGTGAAGATACAGAAAGGAAGTATAGGGAAGATACAGAAAGGAAGTATAGGGAAGAAAGAGAAATGAAGTATAGGGAATAAAGAGAAAGAAAGTATAGGGAAGAAAGAGAAAGGAAGTATAGGGAAGAAAGAGAAAGAAAGTATAGGGAAGAAAGAGAAAGGAAGTATAGGGAAGAAAGAGAAAGGAAGTATAGGGAAGAAAGAGAAAGGAAGTATAGGGAAGATACAGAAAGGAAGTATAGGGAAGAAAGAGAAACAAAGTATAGTGAAGATACAGAAAGGAAGTATAGGGAAGAAAGAGAAAGGAAGTATAGGGAAGAAAGAGAAAGGAAGTATAGGGAAGAAAGAGAAAGGAAGTATAGGGAAGATACAGAAAGGAAGAAAGGAAGTATAGGGAAGATACAGAAAGGAAGTATAGTGAAGATACAGAAAGGAAGTATAGGGAAGATACAGAAAGGAAGTATAGGGAAGAAAGAGAAAGGAAGTATAGGGAAGAAAGAGAAAGGAAGTATAGGGAAGAAAGAGAAAGGAAGTATAGGGAAGAAAGAAAACGGAAGTATAGTGAAGATACAGAAAGGAAGTGGAGGGAAGATACAGAAAGGAAGTATAGGGAAGAAAGAGAAAGGAAGTATAGGGAAGAAAGAGAAAGGAAGTATAGGGAAGAAAGAGAAAGGAAGTATAGGGAAGAAAGAGTAAGGAAGTATAGGGAAGAAAGAGAACGGAAGTATAGTGAAGATACAGAAAGGATGTGGAGGGAAGATACAGAAAGGAAGTATAGGGAAGAAAGAGAAAGGAAGCATAGAGAACATACATAGAGGAAGTATAGGGAAAATACAGAAAGGAAGTAAAAGGACCGGCTACCACCTAACGCTACATCATTATATTGGCTTTCAGCAGTGCACCAGTCCTTGAGAGCTCACAGTGTATTGTGTGTATGAAGTCTCTTAGAATCTCTTAAATCAGATCCATAATACACAGGCAAAATAGGTAACTCTAGTTTTCTTGAGATGACCATTTTGGCTCTACTACAGCTGTAATGAACAGTAACATGGGGGTCGGCGTATTTTGAGCGCCTTGTTGTGTTTCCTTGTTCCCAGCTCCTAATCGCTCTCTAGCTGCAGGATAATACCTCGGCCTGTCAGGAGCTGTTTCCTCTGTCTGTGCCAAGAAGCTCCTACTGTTTACATGTCACTTATCATCACGGTGACTAAGCATGAACACACCGAGTCACATGGGGAGGACTATTCTCTTATATCATGGTATTTAGGTCAAGCCACAATTTTATTAATGCTTAACCCTTAAACTGACCCCAGATACATTAAAGGTTTGTGTAATGACTCAGAGAAGAGTCGTGACACTTACATAGTATGGCGCCACCTGGTGTTCAGAATATATAGCATTGTGCACATCCACCTGATAAACTGAGAGCTGGAGGACACACATGCCTGGTCGCCGACCACAGCCAGGTCGCTGTACAGAACAGCGATCCTCCGTTCTCTGCAGTGCAGCCAATAGAAATAGCTTTCTACCCAGCTTGTCAGGGAAGGATCAGACCTTCTGCAGTACATGGGAAGTTAGGGAAATTAGATAGGAAAACTGTTGCCATAGGGGGAAGGAGACGGATTCTGTCCACAGCCAGCCCTCTGCATCACCAAGGGGGATAAATACAAACAAACATGTATTTAAAAAAAAAAAAAATTGTCTTTTAATAGAAAGGCAATTTAAAGGATAACCCCTTTAGGGATATTCAAAGAATTTAGCACCACTTTTTTGCTTTAGCTGCACCACATTTGCTTAAAATATGGCGCACAAAATGGGCATGGTTAGGCTTTTTGTGCTATTAACACCCTATTTCCAAAGGTGTTGCACAATATAAGCAACAACATTATTTTCCAGAATTCTTCTTTAAAGGAACACACCAGAAAAAATATTATTAATATTATTTATAATATCAAGTGCAGAAGTTTATGAGCTTCTAGAGCCATCGCACCATGTCCAACCATACAACAAAGTGTGCCCTGACCTGCGCAGCTAACAGATGTGATGTATTTGATGAACTCATTGCCTTAATGTCCTAAACTTGTTTAATTGTCTAAAATATTGTATCCACTATAATATTCCAGCCGGGACACATGATAAGACCTCATAAATGTCTACGCTCGCTCATTACAATCCCATATATGCAAGTCAGACACCTACAGGGTTCAGAGCTTCATAGGGACTTGATAAATAAACCCAAAATGTAGATAAAACTCCTCCAGTGGGGATCTAAGGAAATTCATGGGGCTGTTTATGTGACTGGGAGGCGGCTGGGAAGATATCATTAACTGCAGATCTATTGCCAGTGATTCACGGAAACGATAAATAAAGAGCGAAGCGCTGAGCCGGGATTCAGGCAGCATCTGCTCGCACATCCCCGCATTCATGGCTGCACAGAACAGGCTTGTAATAGACCCATTGATCGGCCAGACCTGATACTAGTTCTGCTTCTCACATTTAACATACATCTCAGTTCAGCAATAGCAACTGTCCTATGGACATTAGTCTGAGGATAGATGGAGAAGGAGTGGTATGAGAATGGATGAAGGAGGGGTCTTTAGATAGATGAAAAAGGAGTGATCTGAGGATAAATGAATAAGGAGGGATCGGTGGATAGATGAAGAAGGAGTGATCAGTGGATAGATGAAGGAGTGGTCTGAGGATAGATGAAGAAGGAGGGGTCTGAGGATAGATGAAGGAGTGGTCTGTAGATAGATGAAGAAGGAGTGGTATAAGGATAGATGAAGAAGGAGTGGTCTGAGGATAGATGAAGAAGGAGTGGTCTGAGGATAGATGAAGATGGAATGGTCTGAGGATAGATGAAGAAGGAGGGGTCTGAGGATAGATGAAGGAGGAGTCTGAGGATATATAAAGGAGGAGTGATCTGAGGATAGATGAAGAAGGAGTGGTCTGAGGATAGATGAAGATGGAATGGTCTGAGGATAGATGAAGAAGGAGGGGTCTGAGGATAGATGAAGGAGGAGTCTGAGGATATATAAAGGAGGAGTGATCTGAGGATAGATTAAGGAGTGGTATGTAGATAGATGAAGAACTAGTGGTATGAGGATAGATGAAGAAGGAGTGGTCTGCGGATAGATGAAGATGGAGTGGTCTGAGGATAGATGAAGAAGGAGGGGTCTGAGGATAGATGAAGGAGGAGTGGTCTGAGGATAGATGGAGAAGGAGTCTGAGGATATATAAAGGAGGACTGATCTGAGGATAGATTAAGGAGTGGTCTGAGGATAGATGAAGGAGGAGGGGTCTGAGGATAGATGAAGAAGGAGTGGTCTGAGGATAGATGAAGAAGGAGTGGTCTGAGGATAGATGAAGGGGTGGTATGAGGATAGATGAAGGGGTGGTATGAGGATAGATGAAGAAGGAGGGGTCTGAGGATAGATGAAGAAGGAGTGGTCTGAGGATAGATGAAGGGATGGTATGAGGATAGATGAAGAAGGAGGCATCTGAGGATAGATGAAGAAGGAGTGGTCTGAGGATAGATACAGGAGTGGTATGAGAATAGATGAAGAAGGAGTCTGAGGAGATATGAAGGAGGAGTGATCTGAGGATAGATGAAGGAGTGATCTGAGGATAAATGAAGAAGGAGTGGTCTGAGGATAGATGAAGGAGAAGTGGTCTGAGGAGATGAAGAAGGAGTGGTCTGAGGATAGATGAAGGAGAAGTGGCCTGAGGAGATGAAGAAGGAGTGGTCTGAGGATAGATGAAGGAGAAGTGGCCTGAGGAGATGAAGGAGTGGTCTGAGGATAGATGAAGAAGGAGTGGTCTGAGAATAGATGAAGTAGTGGTCTGAGGATAGAAGAAGGAGTGGTCTGAGGATAAATGAAGAAGGAGTGGTCTGAGAATAGATGAAGAAGGAGGGGTCTGAGGATAGAAGATGAAGGAGTGGTCTGAGGATAGATGAAGAAGGAGTGGTCTGAGGAGAGATGAAAGATGAGTGGTCTGAGGATAGATGAAAGAGTGGGCTGAGGATAGATGAAGGAGGAGTGATCTGAGGATAGATGAAGAAGAAGGAATCTGAGGATAGATGCAGAAGGAGGGGTCTGAGGATAGATGAAGGAGGAGTGGTCTGAGGATAGATGAAGAAGAAGGAATCTGAGGATAGATGCAGAAGGAGGGGTCTGAGAATAGATGAAGGAGGAGTCTGAGGATATATAAAGGAGGAGTGATCTGAGGATAGATTAAGGAGTGGTCTGAGGATAGATGAAGGAGGAGGGGTCTGAGGATAGATGAAGAAGGAGTGGTCTGAGGATAGATGAAGGGGTGGTATGAGGATAGATGAAGGGGTGGTATGAGGATAGATGAAGAAGGAGGGGTCTGAGGATAGATGAGGAAGGAGTGGTCTGAGGATAGATGAAGGGATGGTATGAGGATAGATGAAGAAGGAGGCATCTGAGGATAGATGAAGAAGGAGTGGTCTGAGGATAGATACAGGAGTGGTATGATGATAGATGAAGAAGGAGTCTGAGGATATATGAAGAAGGAGTGATCTGAGAATAGATGAAGGAGTGATCTGAGGATAAATGAAGAAGGAGTGGTCTGAGGATAGATGAAGGAGAAGTGGTCTGAGGAGATGAAGAAGGAGTGGTCTGAGGATAGATGAAGGAGAAGTGGTCTGAGGAGATGAAGAAGGAGTGGTCTGAGGATAGATGAAGAAGGAGTGGTCTGAGGATAGATGAAGAAGGAGTGGTCTGAGAATAGATGAAGGAGTGGTCTGAGGATAGAAGAAGGAGTGGTCTGAGGATAAATGAAGGAGTGGTCTGAGAATAGATGAAGAAGGAGGGGTCTGAGGATAGAAGATGAAGGAGTGGTCTGAGGATAGATGAAAAAGGAGTGGTCTGAGGAGAGATGAAAGATGAGTTGTCTGAGGATAGATGAAGAAGAAGGAATCTGAGGATAGATGCAGAAGGAGGGGTCTGAGAATAGATGAAGGAGGAGTCTGAGGATATATAAAGGAGGAGTGATCTGAGGATAGATTAAGGAGTGGTCTGAGGATAGATGAAGGAGGAGGGGTCTGAGGATAGATGAAGAAGGAGTGGTCTGAGGATAGATGAAGGGGTGGTATGAGGATAGATGAAGGGGTGGTATGAGGATAGATGAAGAAGGAGGGGTCTGAGGATAGATGAGGAAGGAGTGGTCTGAGGATAGATGAAGGGATGGTATGAGGATAGATGAAGAAGGAGGCATCTGAGGATAGATGAAGAAGGAGTGGTCTGAGGATAGATACAGGAGTGGTATGATGATAGATGAAGAAGGAGTCTGAGGATATATGAAGAAGGAGTGATCTGAGAATAGATGAAGGAGTGATCTGAGGATAAATGAAGAAGGAGTGGTCTGAGGATAGATGAAGGAGAAGTGGTCTGAGGAGATGAAGAAGGAGTGGTCTGAGGATAGATGAAGGAGAAGTGGTCTGAGGAGATGAAGAAGGAGTGGTCTGAGGATAGATGAAGAAGGAGTGGTCTGAGGATAGATGAAGAAGGAGTGGTCTGAGAATAGATGAAGGAGTGGTCTGAGGATAGAAGAAGGAGTGGTCTGAGGATAAATGAAGGAGTGGTCTGAGAATAGATGAAGAAGGAGGGGTCTGAGGATAGAAGATGAAGGAGTGGTCTGAGGATAGATGAAAAAGGAGTGGTCTGAGGAGAGATGAAAGATGAGTTGTCTGAGGATAGATGAAAGAGTGGGCAGAGGATAGATGAAGGAGGAGTGATCTGAGGATAGATGAAGAAGAAGGAATCTGAGGATAGATGCAGAAGGAGTGGTCTGAGGATAGATGAAGGTGGAGTGGTCTGAGGATAGAAGAAGGAGTGGTCTGAGGATAGATGAAGAAGGAGGGGTGCTATATCTAAAATAAATAAAGGTGGAATGGTCTGGCTCATAGAATGGCCGAACAAGTAATATTTATTATTGCAGCTCATCTACATTTACATACACTGTAATGCCAGACAAAGCCATTGGAAAGTGTATATGGCCACCATCCATTATAACCAGACTCCAGGGGCAGAGATGGTATAGAAGGATAGAAGATGAAGGAGTGGTCTGAGGATAGATGAAGAAGGAGTGGTCTGAGGAGAGATGAAAGATGAGTGGTCTGAGGATAGATGAAAGAGTGGGCTGAGGATAGATGAAGGAGGAGTGATCTGAGGATAGATGAAGAAGAAGGAATCTGAGGATAGATGCAGAAGGAGGGGTCTGAGGATAGATGAAGGAGGAGTGGTCTGAGGATAGATGAAGAAGAAGGAATCTGAGGATAGATGCAGAAGGAGGGGTCTGAGAATAGATGAAGGAGGAGTCTGAGGATATATAAAGGAGGAGTGATCTGAGGATAGATTAAGGAGTGGTCTGAGGATAGATGAAGGAGGAGGGGTCTGAGGATAGATGAAGAAGGAGTGGTCTGAGGATAGATGAAGGGGTGGTATGAGGATAGATGAAGGGGTGGTATGAGGATAGATGAAGAAGGAGGGGTCTGAGGATAGATGAGGAAGGAGTGGTCTGAGGATAGATGAAGGGATGGTATGAGGATAGATGAAGAAGGAGGCATCTGAGGATAGATGAAGAAGGAGTGGTCTGAGGATAGATACAGGAGTGGTATGATGATAGATGAAGAAGGAGTCTGAGGATATATGAAGAAGGAGTGATCTGAGAATAGATGAAGGAGTGATCTGAGGATAAATGAAGAAGGAGTGGTCTGAGGATAGATGAAGGAGAAGTGGTCTGAGGAGATGAAGAAGGAGTGGTCTGAGGATAGATGAAGGAGAAGTGGTCTGAGGAGATGAAGAAGGAGTGGTCTGAGGATAGATGAAGAAGGAGTGGTCTGAGGATAGATGAAGAAGGAGTGGTCTGAGAATAGATGAAGGAGTGGTCTGAGGATAGAAGAAGGAGTGGTCTGAGGATAAATGAAGGAGTGGTCTGAGAATAGATGAAGAAGGAGGGGTCTGAGGATAGAAGATGAAGGAGTGGTCTGAGGATAGATGAAAAAGGAGTGGTCTGAGGAGAGATGAAAGATGAGTTGTCTGAGGATAGATGAAGAAGAAGGAATCTGAGGATAGATGCAGAAGGAGGGGTCTGAGAATAGATGAAGGAGGAGTCTGAGGATATATAAAGGAGGAGTGATCTGAGGATAGATTAAGGAGTGGTCTGAGGATAGATGAAGGAGGAGGGGTCTGAGGATAGATGAAGAAGGAGTGGTCTGAGGATAGATGAAGGGGTGGTATGAGGATAGATGAAGGGGTGGTATGAGGATAGATGAAGAAGGAGGGGTCTGAGGATAGATGAGGAAGGAGTGGTCTGAGGATAGATGAAGGGATGGTATGAGGATAGATGAAGAAGGAGGCATCTGAGGATAGATGAAGAAGGAGTGGTCTGAGGATAGATACAGGAGTGGTATGATGATAGATGAAGAAGGAGTCTGAGGATATATGAAGAAGGAGTGATCTGAGAATAGATGAAGGAGTGATCTGAGGATAAATGAAGAAGGAGTGGTCTGAGGATAGATGAAGGAGAAGCGGTCTGAGGAGATGAAGAAGGAGTGGTCTGAGGATAGATGAAGAAGGAGTGGTCTGAGGATAGATGAAGAAGGAGTGGTCTGAGAATAGATGAAGTAGTGGTCTGAGGATAGAAGAAGGAGTGGTCTGAGGATAAATGAAGGAGTGGTCTGAGAATAGATGAAGAAGGAGGGGTCTGAGGATAGAAGATGAAGGAGTGGTCTGAGGATAGATGAAAAAGGAGTGGTCTGAGGAGAGATGAAAGATGAGTTGTCTGAGGATAGATGAAAGAGTGGGCAGAGGATAGATGAAGGAGGAGTGATCTGAGGATAGATGAAGAAGAAGGAATCTGAGGATAGATGCAGAAGGAGTGGTCTGAGGATAGATGAAGGTGGAGTGGTCTGAGGATAGAAGAAGGAGTGGTCTGAGGATAGATGAAGAAGGAGGGGTGCTATATCTAAAATAAATAAAGGTGGAATGGTCTGGCTCATAGAATGGCCGAACAAGTAATATTTATTATTGCAGCTCATCTACATTTACATACACTGTAATGCCAGACAAAGCCATTGGAAAGTGTATATGGCCACCATCCATTATAACCAGACTCCAGGGGCAGAGATCCCCCATCGTTATTGAAAGAGCTTTATTGATCGTTCAGTCATTACAAGTCATACAATAAATTACAATTACACAAAGCATGACAGTGCAATACACAGCAAAGGTTCCCTTAGCTATACATTGTACCACATGCTACTCTAACACTCTGCTCAATCCTGTAAGAGAAAAGCACAAGAAATCGAGAAAACCAAACAATACAATCTGTGATCGGGGTAGGGGCGTGGGCTATGGGGCGGGGCTGGAGGCATGGGGGAGTGGGCGACTATGTGGGGGTAGGGAGAGGGCGGATCACAGGGCCAAAACTACTGGGCTATAACTTCAGGGGGACATGGTGGAAGGAGAGGTGTCTTCACTCCTTTTCTTCATCGACGGCCTGGCTGTCCAAGATGGAAAATGAACCTGCAGCAGTCCCAGACGGACGTGTTCTCCCTGTTGATCATGAGGCGGTACCTGGCAAGCCACACAGCGTCCTTAAAACAGTTCATAATGCGCCAGGCCTCCTGGATGGCCTCCATGTCATGGGTCCCAGGGAACAGACAGTAAAGCACCGAATGGTAAGATAGGCAGTTCCTGGGTACAGTGTCTCTGAGTTCATGTTCCAGGGCATCCAACAGACCCTGTGCAAAGGGGCACTGCCAAAACACATGCAAAGATGTTTCCTCCACAAAGGGGCACCAGGGGCAGTACCGGGTTGTGAACAGGTTGCGGGCATGCATGAACGACCCGAGAGACAGTCCTCCCTTAATGGCCATCCTCGACAAGTCCTTATGTCCATTGGTAAGCTGCTTTAAAGCCACATGAGTCCAGACAGTCTCTGCTGTGGCTGCGGGGAGCCCCGGAATGCGCACCAACAAGTCCTTAGCTCGGATGAGCTTGTAGATGGTCTTTGTCTTCCATAGGTCGGGCTTCAGTCCCTCCAGCTGGTGCTCCCTCACAAACCAGACCACGTCCCCATAGAACCAGGTAGTGTCCCACTTGTTCCAGCCGAGCTGTCTCCAGAAACAAGCGAGGCATGGACCTGCCCACTGAGACAGTCTTTTCCACAAGAGTCCGTTGAACGCTGACACATGCAAAGGAGACCCTCAGCAGAGTGGGGATATCGGGCACTCCCTTCCAACCCTTGCGGGGCTCTTTGTACATCACAGTCCATTTGACTCTGTCCATTTTGCCCCAGATGAAGCGAAACATAGTCTGGGTGAATGTTGGTGGAAGGTGCTGTAGTCCATCTGGAGAGGCAGGGTCCTTGTTGAGTCTGACGACCACAGACCACTCACAGATCCAGAATCTGAGGGAGGCCAGGATGTAAGTGGGCTCCTTCACCACGGTGCAGAAGCGCCTCTGGAACGTCGAGATGTCCTTGCCGGGGGTGTGTGGGTTCCGCATTGAGACCTTCAGCCACCTCTCCTCTATTTGGATAGGCCAGTTGCCCACAAAGTGAGAGAAAGGGGATTCGGGACTCGCCGCTTTTACCACCACCCACTATCTTCTACAGGTGTTGATGGTAGCAAAGGTGATGTAAAAGATCCTGGACATAAAAGTTGCAATGCCGAGGGTGTCCGCTGAGGAGAAGCCTTGTTCCACAAGCATCATGGAACATGTCCGGCACCCTTCCATCTACTGACTTGAGCTTCAAGACAACAGTCTGCCTCATCCAGCGCTCCAGGGCTGGAACTTCTTGATTTGGGGTTCTGCTACCCTTCTGCCTTGCTGGGGTTGAGGTTGAGGTTGAAGATGAGATGAGATGAGATGAGATGGGTTGGGTTGGGTTGGGTTGGGGCTGGACCTCCAGGCTTTGCCCTGCAGCCTCCTTCTGGGTCGACTTGCTGGTTGAGACCCTGGATTCTTCCAGCAGGCTCTTTTCCGCTTCCTTTCTTGCTTTTGGAGAGTCTTCGCAAAGTATTCTTTCTCAGTTGGGAGTAGCTATGAAAATCCGTTCCCGGTGGGAGGAGCGATGTAAATCTTCTCCAGAGGTGCCGAGCTTCTCCAAAAAGATTCTGCGCTGCTTTCATCTTCGCCAAAGTTCCGGAATTCACCGCCGATTCGCTTCTTTCGTCGACTTCTTCCGGAGCTGGAGTCTTCAAGACCTTCTTCTTCCGATGTTCCGAGGCAGTTCCAGAAGAAGATCTTCAGGTGGTATGCTCTTGAGAATTGCGGTTCAAATAAGAATGAAAAGTACTCCAATCGTACTACGCAAAATCTTCACCACAATGCTGGAAGTTTCTTCAGACCTTGGTGATCATGGTATCTCCCCTGCCAGTTAAGTATCCTGTCTGAAAAAGTGATATTTATTATTGCAGCTCAGCTACATTCACATGCAAAGCCATTGGAAAGTGTATATGGGCACCATCCATTATAACCAGGCTCCAGGGGCAGATATCCCCCATCATTAGGATAAGCGGTCTGGTGATGCTTTACCTGTGTTTGTCAGCCGACCAGGCTTTAGAGAATACAGTAACCCCCGACATGCGATGGCCCCGACATATGATAAAATCGACATACGATTCTTTTATATGTCGGGGCCATCGCATTAACTGCTATTCGACAGCGCAAACTGCTTAAGCTGCTGTCGGATAGCAGTTTAAGCATCCCGGGCAGGTTCGCTCACCTATCCCCGCTGCTCCGGGTCCACTTCGCGATCCTCCGGCGTCTTCCGCATCTTCTCCAGGGTCCAGGCCTCGCTTTCCGGCGTCGTTATTACGTCACTACGCACGCCGCGCCGGCGCAGCATCGTCACCAGAAAGCGAGGCCCGGACCCTGCAGAAGATGCGGAAGAAGCCAGAGGATCCTTAAGAAGACACCGGAGCAGCGGGACAGCATCGGGAGCCCCTGGGACAGCATCGGGAGCGGTGAGGACGCGGTTCGGAGCGGCGGGGACAGGTGAGTACAGCTTCCTATACTTTACATTGCACGGATCCCTCAACATACGATGGATTCGACAAACGATGGGTCGTTTGGAATGAATTACCTTCGTATGTTGAGGGACCACTGTATCCTGCAGGTGAGTCTGATTCTACTTCCTTTATACCCGACAGCAGGAAGTTGTTCTTTCATCTCATCTCCATAATAATTCATCAGTCATTTTATCTGTTACCGGTCACAGATGTTATCTAAATCCTCAACAAACCGAACGTACATGAAAAGTCCCTTTTCCTGCCATTGCTTCGATTTCTATTGATATTCATCTTTTTTGATTGTGTTATAGTAACGTTTGCCTTCTGGCAGATCACATCTATAACTAAAAGAAAACAAATATCAATGTCTCCACCCTATGGTTACATTTAAAGGAGCCATCCCATCAGGTCAGTGGTCTCAAATTGTGGCCCTCCAGATGTTGCAAAACTTCAACTCCCAGCATGCCCGGACAGCCGTTGGCTGTCCGGGCATGCTGGGAGTTGAAGTTTTCCAACATCTGAAGGGTCTCCGTTTGAGACCACTGCATTAGGTCATAATAATTAAAGGGTTACTCCAGTGGAAAAAAATAGGTTTTTAAATTAACTGGTGACAGAAAGTTATACAGATTTGTAAATTACTTCTGTGGTGTCCCGGTACCGTATTGCATACCGTACCTTGTATAGTGGTCCCCAAAGTCAGAGTTACTACGTTCAGGGAGGGTCCCCCAGGTGGGACAGCCCCTAGTTGCCTCTTTTGTAATGTCTAAATGTATATATTTAACATAATGTATATTAGTATGCTTACCTTGGTAGCGTCGCAGGACCTTCGGTCATGTGACTATGTTAATTCCTCTATGGTATACAGGAGGACCTTTGGAGGTCCTTGGGTCAAATGTTACCCATAACTCTATGTACAGAAGATTGACAGTTGTTATGGACCAGTGAGCTTTAGTCCAGCCCCTGCCCATATAAGGGAGCTGCGTCCAATGATCGCTCCCTTGGGTTGCTGCTCTCGTGGATGTCGGACTAGCAGGACGGATCTGCGCAACTTTCAAAGACAAGCCAGGCCAGAAGCTTACGTGCCTCAGCCTAAACTATACGGTGAGTTAAAATCTCAATCCCCGCTAAAGCTAGCGTGATTACTGGACCGAATCTAATCCCCTAAATCCAGTGGATCACCTCAACAATTACCTCCCTAAGCTCAATAGACTCACGAGGTCCCAACCACTTGTCAAGCTCTAATAGATTCTGTTGTATGGACTGTTCCTGTTTATTATTGCCTAAAATCTTCAGTAAAAGTTCAGACAAGTTTCTGCAAATCTCCGGTTGTGGACAATCAATTATTTCCTATCTCCCTATCGCTCTTGGGAAGGGTGGCGATAGGATAAGCATACAGAGAATAGCCCTCACCCTGGCGTCACGAATAGAAAGGGTTAAGCAAGCAGCCTTAGTAACCGCACAGCTACACTCCCATATACCCTACACCCCCAGGCTATCACACTTCTATATAAAAATCTTAATCCTTCCAGTACTTATCAGCTGCTGTATGCTCCACAGGAAGTTGTGTAGTTCTTTCTAGTCTGACCACAGTGCTCTCTGCTGACACCTCTGTCTGTGTCAGGAACTGTCCAGAGCAGGAGAGGTTTGCTTTGAGGATTTTCTTCTACTCTGGACAGTTCCTGACATGGACAGAGGTGTCAGCAGAGAGCACTGTGGTCAGACTGGAAAGAACTACACAACTTCTTCTGGAGCATACAGCAACTGATAAGTACTGGAAGGATTAAGATTTTTATATAGAAGTAATTTACAAATCTGTATAACTTTCTGTCACCAATTGATTTGAAAACATTTGTTTTGTACCGTAGTACCACTTTAATGTTTTAATCCCTAAACAACGCCGGACATAAATGTACTTAACGCACCAGGACATACATTTACGTCCTATGCATAACCGCGAGCATCGGAGTGATGCTCGGGTCATGCGCGGCAGGTCCTGGCTGCTGATAGCAGTCAGGGACCCGCTGGTAATGGTGGACATCCGCAATCGCGCGGATGTCTGCCATTAACCCCTCAGATGCCGTGATCAATACAGATCATGGCATCTGCAGCATCGCGGTCACTAAAATGGATGATCGGATCGCCCGCAGCACTGCCGCGGTGATCCGATCATCCTGCATGGCAGTCGGAGGTCCCCTCACCTGCCTCCGCTGCCTTCCACAGGTCTTCTGCTCTGGTCTGAGATCGAGCAGACCAGAGCAGAAGATGACCGATAACCCTGATCACTGCATAGCACTGGACAGTAGTAGCAATCGAATGATTGCTATAAATAGTCCCCTATGGGGACTATTAAAGTGTAAAAATAAAAGTAAAATAAAAAATAAAAATGTGAAAAACCCCCTCCCCCAATAAAAACGTAAATTGTCCCATTTTCCCTATTTCACCCCCAAAAAGTGTAAAAAAAATTTTATATACAAATTTGGTATCGCCGCGTGCGTAAAATATCCCAACTATTAAAATAAAATGTTAATGATACCATACGATGAACTTCGTGAACGTAAAAAAAAAAAATAAGTCCAAAATAGCTGCTTTTTTTATAAAAAAAAATCCCCAAAAAATTAATTAAAAATGTATTAAAGTTTTCTATAAGCAATTATGGTATCAATAAAAAGTACAGACCACAGCGCAAAAAAAAGAGCCCTAATACCCCCGCTTATACGGAAAAATGAAAAAGTTATAGGTCTTCAAAATGGAGGGATTTTAAACGTACTAATTTGGTTGAAAAGTTAGAGATTTTTTTTAAGCGCAACAATAATAGAAAAGTATATTATCATGGGTATCATTTTAATTGCATTGACCCAAAGAATAAAGAACGCATGTCATTTTTACCGTAAATTTGACGGCGTGAAAACGAAACCTTCCAAAATTAGCATAATTACGGTTTTCTTTAAAATTTCCCCACACAAATAGTATTTTTTGGGTTGCGCCATACATTTTATGGTAAAGTGAGTGATGGCATTACAATGGACAACTGGTAGCGCAAAAAATAAACCCTCATACTAGTCTGTGGATGAAAATATAAGAGTTATGATTTTTTGAAGGCGAGGAGGAAAAAAACGAAAACGTAAAAATAAAATGGTCTGAGTCCCTAAGGCCCAAATGGGCTGCGTCCTTAAGGGGATAAAGGAGAAAGGTCCTGCAACTCACCGCGGGAAATCAGCACAATCAGGCCGCCATGGATGTCCGGAGTAGAACGGGAGGCTCAGAGGCCTGATTGTGCTGCTTTCCTGCGGTAAGTTGCAGGACCTTTCTCCTTTAGGGTCTATTCACACGTGCAGTATTCTGCGCAGATTTCATGCGCAGGGTTTTCTGCTGCAGATTTCAATGTAAACTGAATGACTTGAAATCCTGCGCATCAAAACGGCGCAACAAACCTGCGCAGAATACTGTACGTGTGAATAGACCCTTATTGTGCATTCCCACATTCTTGAATCTAATCCTAGCACCACCGCAACATGCAGCTTTATATTTGAACTGGCGTCTCCCATGAGACTATCCACATAAATCGCAAAGTGACGATATTTGCTGTAAAAATTCGCATTTCAAATATTCGCGCTCAACACTATCACTTAAAGGGGTACTCCAGTGGAAAACAATTGTTTTCAAATCAACTGGTGGTAGAAAGTTATACAGATTTGTAAATTACTTCTTTATAAAATCTTAACCCTTCCATTACTTATCAGCTGCTGTATGCTTCACAGGAAGTTGTGTAGTTCTTTCCAGTCTGACCACAGTGCTCTCTGCTGACACCTCTGTCCATGTCAGGAACTGTCCTAAGCAGGAAAAAAAATCCCCATAGCAATCCTCTCCTGCTACAGACAGAGGTATCAGCAGAGAGCACTGTGGTCGCACTGGAAATAACTACACAACTTCCTGTGAAGCATACAGCAGCTGATAAGTACTGGAAGGGTTAAGATTTTTATATAGAAGTAATTTACAAATCTGTATAAATTTCTTGCACCAGTTGATCTGAAAACATCTGAAAACCCTTTAACTCATTCAGCTCTGATACATACACATGTATACTTTTGCACAATTTTAACCCTATATTGGAATACTCCAGAATCAACGTTCTCCAGCCAAAAATGGTTAATTTAAGGCTAAATGAGTCACCATCATCCAAGCATTGGTCGGGGGTTGCATCTGCTCATCCATCATTCAGCTGGCGCTGATGCGCAGCAGGTGCAGGGATACACTAGGCTCGGTGGCGTCTACTGTGCCAGCTACACTATCACCCCCCACCCGAATGTCTGTCCCTGAGCTTCATTCTGTACAGAACATCTGAGGGCTGCTGTTTGGTTGTCACATTCCATGTCAGGTCATCATTGTGTAAAGTTCAGTCTAGTTCACGGGAAGAAAAAAAAGTAATAATAAAAAACTGCTTTAATTCTTGGCAGGAGGATCGCAGATATCGAGGGGTTTCCCCAGTTTTTCGTTTTTTTTTTTTTTTTTAGAGTCGGTTCAATCAGTGTAAACGGGGGATTTCCACAAGCTGTTATATTTCATAAGTTGTCACCTTTGAGTCACATTGAGACATGCACCTTATTATAGAGAATGGCTTTCAGGGTAAGATATAAGATTGATGAGAAGTCTAAATTTCCATCATTATTCATAAATTAATTCCCCCATATGAATGTACTATTCAGGCCTGGTGCAAGGATTGTTACCACCCTAGGCAAAAGCTAATTTTGGCGCCCCATTGACTCAGCCCATTGCCTTTGCCCTTTGACACGCCCCACCTTACTACTGGGGTGACACTGTAACAAACCTCCTCCTCATGTAATCTCCTTACTACTGGGGTGACACTGTAACAAACCTCCTCCTCATGTAATCTCCTTACTACTGGGGTGACATACTGTAACAAACCTCCTCCTCATGTAATCTCCTTACTACTGAGTGTAACCCTCACGTTTCTGAAGACAGGAACCCCGGTGGATGTGGATCAGCTGGACCAGTTTGGCAGATGACTCGGACCGTACCAGGGAGCGGAGCCTAAGGTGCCGCTGTTTTTCACCAGAGCCCGTCGCAAAGCGGGATGGACTTTCTGCTGCAGGCAGCACCCAGGTCGCTTCCCCTGGCACGGCTCAACCACACAGGCGGCTGAGGAGATGCGAGGCACAGGAAGGATAAAGCAACTCGTAGTCTGGATAGCAGAAGGTCAGGGCAGGCGGCAGAGGAGCAAGGTCAAGTCACAAGAGCAAGAGATCTGATACATGGCAAGGTAATACAGAGAACCGCTTTCTCAAAGGCACAAGGCATAAAAAATCCAGCAGAGAACTGAGGAGGGAGGAGGAATTTGTAAATGAGCCACAGGTGGATTACACTGTTGAGTAACCTGGCCCTTTAAAACTTAAAGGTCCGGCGCGCACGCCCTAGGCGACGGGGACACGTGCGCCGCAGCAGAGAGGAGGAGAAACACCCGGAGAGTGACGGACTGGGGCTCACATGCGGGCGTGTCCCGTAATGCGAGTCCCAGCCCTGCCGGCTGCAGAAGGTAAGGGGGCCATGCGCTCACGGCCAGCGTGTGAGGCCGGAGCGCATAACGTAACACTGGGGTGACACACTGCAACAAGCCCCCTCCTCATGTAATCACCTTACTAATGGGGGGACACACTGTAACAAGCCCCCTCCTCATGTAATTACTTTACTACTGGGGTGACACACTGTAACAAACCTCCTCCTCATGTAATCTCCTTACTACTGGGGTGACACACTGTAACAAACCTCCTCCTCATGTAATCTCCTTATTACTGGGGTGACACACTGTAACAAACCTCCTCCTCATGTAATCTCCTTACTACTGGGGTGACACACTGTAACAAACATCCTTCTCATGTAATCTCCTTACTACTGGGGTGACACACTGTAACAAACCCCCTCCTCATGTAGTCTCCTCACTACTGGGGTGACACACTGTAACAAACCTCCTCCTTATGTAATCTCCTTACTACTGGGGTGATACACTGTAACAAACCTCCTCATGTAATCTCCTTACTACTGGGGTGACACACTGTAACAAACCCCCTCCTCATGTAATCTCCTTACTTCTGGGGTGACACACTGTAACAAACCTCCTCCTCATGTAATCTCCTTACTACTGAGGTGACACACTGTAACAAACCCCCTCCTCATGTAATCTCCTCACTACTGGGGTGACACACTGTAACAAAGCTCGTCCTCATGTAATCTCCTTACTACTGGGGTGACACATTGTAACAAACCTCCTCCTTATGTAATCTCTTTACTACCGGGGTGACACATTGTAACAAATCTCCTCCTTATGTAATCACCTGACATGGGGATATCCTAATTGCTGGCCCTTAAGACCCAACTATACCTTCCCATATTCCTTAGAAACAACAGACACATTTAGTTGGGTACAAGGGCCACTTTTATTTACCTAACAATTTAAACATTGTTTTTAAACAAAATTAACCCCCTCCTGTATGAACATCATACAACCAAATCAAATACAAACACTTTAACTTATACCTGCCCAGGGTAAGGACTTGAAGGCACCACTAATTCCAAGGGGGGCATCCTATTTACCCCCAGCCATGCATCATACATGCCTCCAAGTCCCTATCCTGCTACCTCCACAACGGGGCGTGTGATCCTTTACACGCCCCTGTTCCGCCACAACAACACCGCTCGCTCCACTGCCTCACGAATCCCCAAAGTCCAAAGGTCCCTCCCGATAGCATTAAGATGAACCCCATCCCTGGACAAAAATGCTGGATCCACCTTTCCAGCTCCCGATGCCAGACCACCAAACCACCTATCCGGTCCACGATCCGACCAACCACTTTGTTAACTGTAGCCCGCGCCCTATTAACACCAGCCACAGACCTCGCCTGACGCCAATTCCTCCTCGCCACCATGTCCGATCAAATCAAAATAACACCAGGGAAGGACTCCTGCAAACGCAAAAAAATCTATTTTAATATCCCGCATCAAGTCTCGGGACCTCCGAAAACCCAGGTCATTACCACCTAGGTGTACCACCGGCACATCCGGGGCCCTATCCACACCCACAAATCGGTGCAAATGGCCCAGTAAGCCGGACCAAAGCAAACCCCCTTTACCCAAGCACCTGACTTGGACTTCTGACCGAGAAAAACCCAGCTGCCTGCACAACCCCCCGACCCCGCGCCATGCTAGGTATGCAAAAACCTGCTGCAAACCGCAACAAAGCGGCAGCTGCCCTATTTTGATAGCGGCCAAGGAAAGGCACCATCCTTTCCACCCGCACCAGCGTCGTCCCCCTATGGGTCAGCATCTCCGACACATCCCCCCCGCTCCTTCTTAAAGCGGGGCGGGACAAACCATGGGAACCCCAACAACCGGAGCATTCGTGCTTGATGAGAAAGTCCCTTCCAAACTTGCAATTCCCCTCATTTAACTGCCAGCAGACGCCACGCCCTGCACCAGCCGACCACCCAACCAGAGCCGCCGGCCTCGTTTCAAAAGGACCGCTGCCCCCCCTTTGGAGCGGCCATAAACCGCATCCAAAGGCTTATATCTTTATGGTCCCAACGGAGAGATGGGCAAACCGCCATACGCTGCCTAAACTGCTCGTCATACCTGAGCCTAGCTGTCCACCCGTAGACCCAATACGCCTCCCACTAACAAAGTCCAAGTAACAGAACAGCCCAGAACAGTGCTCTGGAGCCTTCTCTCCCACCACAGTCACCAAAATCGCAAAGGCCTGAAGACAATTTGATAACGTCCACGAGATCAGCCGATACCGCTGGCGCTCTTCCTCCTTCCTCTTCCCCTCATCAGGCTTCACCCTATCCAGATTGAACTTTTCCAGTGAAAGCAAGGAAAAAATCACCACACACTCCACCTTCAAATGCCCCCAACGGCCCTTCAAAACAGACATATACTTCCCCCCGTGCAGCGTCCGCCAGGCGAACATCACCCCCACTAGAACCTGCCACGGCCGGGGCCACCCACACTGGAGCCTCCCCTTGCGGTGCTACCCCCGCAGGAGCCACCCCCACCGAAGCCCCACCAACCTGACTAGGCGCCCCACTCATCACAGGCCCCACAGCCACGGATGCCCCCACCCGATGCACCCCACACAGGGACCAGGGACCCCCCTACTGCTCCCACAGCCCCACTACTCAATAACACCTGCATCCCACTCAAAAAGTACTGCAACCCAGCTAACCCGCTACCCAGATCCCTCCCCTCTGATGGTGTTGCACTCACTCGACCTCGCTGGCAGTGAACCAGCGGCCGTCACTCCTGGCAAAGAACGCAGCAGCCCTTCCGAACCTCCATCTCCGACCACTGACCCAAGGACTGGGGGACTCCCGTCTGTCACTGATGGCACCAGCAGACCGCCCAATCGTCACCAGCAGCAGGTAGCACAGGAGCCGGGCGGGTAGCCAAAGAGCCAGAACCAGACAGGCTGTCCGTAGTAGGGGACCTCACCGGGATCGGAGAAATAGAAGGCTAAAGGGGCCCTTCTCCCCCATCATCCAAGGCCAGGGCAATGAGTCACTGTCGGCACTGGGAACTGGCCTGGCTGCCCAAATCCCGTCAATCAGTTCACCAGGGGCTACGCAGCCCCATAACCGCCGGCCCCCTCTCCCACCGGAGGCCGCGGCGTACACTTCTACAGAGGCCAGCACAGGAATCAGGCCCGCTGAACTCTGCCCCCAGGACGCAGGAGCTAGCGTAGGCGTGGCACGCTTTGATGACGTCCTCCGAGCCCGCCCCCCGCTCGACTCCTCTTCAGCAGGGTGGGCTGCACAATAAGTGGTTTCTGTTAGGACCTGAAGACAATGTACAATAAATTTCTTGGGGCAGAAGGAGCGGCGCCCCTATCAAGAGGGCACCCTAAGTAGTTGTCTATTTTACCTATAGGTGGAGCCAGCCCTGGTACTGTTACTATTGATCGCTTAATGAGTGGGGGGGACATTCACTATAAGAGCAGGGCCATTCTCTATTGTTTCCTGTATCTGCCCCTCCATATACAGTAGTGTTACCCATTCTGTGTATCTCCAGTTTTTGCAAAACTACTACCCCTCATTAGAGCTGTAGTTGTAGTTGTGCAACAGCTGGAAAGACACAAATTGGGGAACACTGGTATAGAGAGTGTTAGGCCAGGTTCACACTACGGGATTTCTGCCTGCAATTCCGCATTGAAATTACAAGCAGAAATTCCGCTTGCTAAAATGTATGGGTTTCCGTTCACAAATTCCGAAGTAGGAATTTGTGAACGGAAACCCATTCACTGTACAGTACATTTTAGCAAGCGGAATTTCCGTCTGCAATTTCAAAGCGGAATTGCAGGCGGAAATTCCGTAGCCTGAACCTAGCCTTATGATGATGGATTTGTAGGGTGTTGAATAGGATATCTCTAGAGCACCATAGGAAGGGGGTTTTTATATCCCATGTCCATGCAAATCAATTCAACTAAGAGCTTATTTCTACTATTGAAACTTGGAAGGGTCACGGAAGGAACAGTGCAGCACAGGTTATTATTGGAGAATGAAGAAGAGGGTCTTTTGAATGCCTTGTGCTTACCTGTTTTAGCTGATGTGGCAGGCATGGGTTTGCACTGAGTTTCCTAATGCTGCCTGCATTTCCTTTGCCTTTGCAGAGAGCATAAGGATCACCTTGGTAAACTGATTAGACTCATAAGTTAGTGTCATTGAGTGATTTGACCTATAATCACAACTAAGGTGAAGATTTTAAGTCTTTAGGCTGTGTGCACACATTTCATGTTTTTTTTTTTTACTGCATTTTTCACTCATTTTTACAGATTTTTTTGAGTTTTTGCAATTTTCCTTTTTTTCTCATTAATAATGGCACTCTTGTACAGTAATTTAAACAACTGAGGTAAAGTAGCACAAATTTTGCCACAATATTAGGAAAATCCCATCAAAAACAGCTAAAATTTAGCAACAATGCAACATATTTACTATATATCCTGATCCCATAGAGATAGCAGCAGTATACAGATTGAGCTGGAAGAGAGAGATATAACTACTATATAGCCTAAATCCCATGGAGATAGCAGCAGCAGTATACAGATAGATCTGGGAGGAGAGGTGTCTGGGAACTAGCAGTAGCAATCTGATAGGTGATGATGTCATCTTGTAGTTCATATGAAATCAGCTGATCCAGGACTGACCACGTCCTCTGACACATTAAAGGGGAACTCAGGTGGAAAAAAAATGTTTTTCAAATCAATTGGTGCCATAAAGTTAAACAGATTTGTAAATTACTTCTATTTAAAAAATCTTAACCCTTCCAGTACTTATCAGCTGCTGTATACTACAGATATACTTAAGAGAAATTCGTGAAGTTCTTTTCTGTCTGATCACAGTGCTCTCTACTGACACCTCTGTCCATGTCAGGAACTGTCCAGAACAGGAGAGGTTTTCTATGGAGATTTGCTTCTAATCTGGACAGTTCCTGACATGGACAGAGTTGTCAGCAGAGAGCACTGTGGTCAGACAGAAAAGATCTACACAATTTCCTATGGAGCATTCAGCAGCTGATAAGTACTGGAAGGTTTTGAAATATAAGTAATTTACAAATCTGTTTAACTTTCTGGCACCAGTTGATTTGAAAACATTTGTTTTCCCCTTCTTTCCCCCAGAGTTCCCCTTTAAGCACTGTGATTTTCTGTTATGGGTCAGACTGGTGATCACATTACCCAGTTACAGAAATAAAAACCCATGGCTGTAGCTTTGCTGGAATAAAACAAATGACACTTTGGGACTAGAGATAGTGGTTTCTTCTTTAAGATCTTTTTGGTATTGAGTTGCATCAGGACACATTGAGGCAGAACGAGCAGCGAGCCAGGGAAAGAAGAGCACAGCAGCACGCTTCTCCCGGCTTTATCTTGCCATTGGTGGGATCACTAAGACCCTGACCCATCAAAGCTCCGCCGCACACATCTTATCCCCTATCCAAAGAATAGGGGATAAGATCTTAGATCGCGGGGGTCCCGTCGCTAGGGACCCCCGCGATCTCAGGGCTGGCAGCTACGGCATCCGCGTTTGGGATGTCATGCCGAATGACGGGTAACGGCTCAGAGATTGTGGGGGCCCCAAGCGGCGGGACCTCCGCGATCTAACATCTTATCCCCTATCCTGTGGATAGGGGATAAGATGTGTGCGACGGAGTACCCCTTTAACACCTCAAGCCAGTGTTTCCCAACCAGTGTGCCTCCAGCTGTTGCAAAACTACAACTCCCAGCATGCCCGGACAGCCGAAGGCTGTCCGGGCATGCTGGGAGTTGTAGTTTTGCAACAGCTGGAGGCACACTGGTTGGGAAAGACTGCTCTAGAGCTACAATGAGGCTGGGAGTTGTAGTTTTGCAACAGCTGGAGGCACACTGGTTGGGAGAGACTGCTCTAAAGCTACAATGAGGCTGGAAGTTGCAGTTTTGCAACAGCTGGAGGCACACTGGTTGGGAAAGACTGCCCTAGAACTACAATGAGGCTGGGAGTTGTAGTTTTGCAACAGCTGGAGGCACACTGGTTGGGAAACACTACTGAAAGCTGCAGCCCGAGTCTCTGATAAGTTGATTTTTTGACCGATCAGGGCAGGTAAGCAACTATAAAGCAGTTGTGACAACTAGTTCAGCTTTACTAGTACACTGAGATTTAAATGTGGGTTCCCCTTTAAAGGGGTTATCCAGGAAAAAACTTTTTTTTTTTATATATATGAACTGGCTCCAGAAAGTTAAACAGATTTGTAAATTACTTCTATTAAAAAATCTTAATCCTTTCAGTACTTATGAGCTTCTGAAGTTAAGGTTGTTCTTTTCTGTCTAAGTGCTCTCTAATGACACGTGTCTCGGGAACCGCCCAGTTTAGACGCAAATCCCCATAGCAAACCTCTTCTAAACTGGGCGGTTCCCGAGACACGTGTCATCAGAGAGCACTTAGACAGAAAAGAACAACCTTAACTTCAGAAGCTCATAAGTACTGAAAGGATTAAGATTTTTTAATAGAAGTAATTTACAAATCTGTTTAACTTTCTGGAGCCGGTTGATATATATAAAAAAGTTTTTTCCTGGATAACCCCTTTAACTATAAACGCTTGAGATGTAATAGACTGCTACACAATGTTTTACTTGATCGGTTTAATATTCTCAGCGTGGGTTCTCGGCCAGAACATGCAAATCCAAGAAGGTAACAGAGGAGCTCCGCACACAGTGTAACCTCTTCTTTCTGTTCCCCTCCAGGCTACAACGTTCTGCGGTGTGATCTCTCACTTCTGGCAGCTGCAGAGTTTCTCTCTCTCTCTCTATTACTATTCTTCCTCTCTATACCACCTGCCGGGTTGTTATTTTGTAACGTTGTGTAAGATTTGGAATGTAAGGAACAACCACGGAGAAAGTATCCTTCTTATTTTCTTCACAAGAGCCGAGGAGTACGCAGAACCGCAACGTCGTTCTCAAGGTCTTGGCGAAACGTCTGTACTTTCCATGCAAGATCACATGCGGCAATGGTGCAGCCCCAAGTGCCCACTGTTGTACTGCCACCAGTGTGTGTATAATTTACAGTTCAATAAAGTTCATATCACAGAAGAAAATAATGCGTCTATATGTTACTCACTAGGTCATGCAGATGCTTTACGTGTCTTTTTTTATGTGTCTGTTCTGCTGCTCACTCATTCTGACATCCACTGCCGAGAAAGGGGTGTGTCCGAGGCAAAAACTTAGCCCGCTCTCACTCACCATTCACTTCCTCCCTGAGTCTGCTGTGCTGTTCTGGGTCTCTTCATCCAATCACTTCAGGCTGCTCTGTAACCCCCTCCTTTCTGTTTTCATGCTGCAGCCTGATAGGACAGGAGTGAGCACAGAGGAGTGCTAACCCCGCCCTCTTGTGCTTCAGCTGGGACAAAGAGGATGTTACAGCCGGACAGGATTATATTCTTCATGGTATGGGGACCCCTAGTGTTTTTTTTATTTTTTTGTTTTTTTTTTAAGAGGAGTAAAACTTTTTTATGAAGTATATTAAAAGGTTAATGTTTTGCCAACATGTACAACATATAAAAAATTTTTGATTCCCACAATGTCTATTTAAAGGAACATTTAAGGTTACATGGACCAACACGTATCAATATTTGCTTCTTAAGCCGCAGGACATTTAAGCCCCACCCCTGATTGGCCAGGGAAACACCCCCTGCTTGATGCAAATGAGCATAAACTCTGTTCAAGTTCAATCAGGGCTGCAACTGGGATAAAGGCCTCTTTCAATAAGATTACACTAAAGGCCCATTCACACTACGTGTTTTCTGAGTAGGATTCCTCTTGAAAAATATGGTGCAGCAGCCTCCCATTGATCTCATGGTATTCTGCTGCACTATTCCCACTATGGAATTGTCACAGCAGAATGTAATTCAGGATCTCAGACTTTTTTTAATGTCTTTTTCCTTCGATTTTGGTAAGGTGTAGTTCAATAATGAGGGAGGACCTGGCCCGGCCGGAAGCCAATGTAGGCTTCAAAACAGGTTAAAGGGGTACTCCGCTGCTCAGCATTTGGAACAAACTCTTCCAAACGCTGGAGTCAGTGTCGGGAGCTTGTGATGTCATAGCCCCGCCCCCTCATGATGTCACACCCAGCCCCATCAATGCAAGTCTATGGGAGGGGGCGTGACAGCCGTCACGCCCCCTCCCATAGACTCGCATTGAGGGGGTTGGGCTATGATATCATGCGCTCCCGGCGCTGGCTCCAGCGTTCGGAACAGTTTGTTCCAAACGCTGAGCAGCGGAGTACCCCTTTAATGTAACCGGAAGCCTATGACATTACTATAAAAAGAAAGGTAGCATATGAGATCATATAGGACTAAATGGTGGACCTTCGGATGTTGCAGAACTACAACACTGTGAGGTTTTTTTTCAGAGTATGTATGAAGTGGAGTGCTCCTTTAAAGATCTTGTTTTTCATTTTTTTTTTTTTATCCTCCCAGTTCACTGCCCCCATCATGATAAACCACCCATTGCCTTTATTTTTTTTTATAATTTTTTAGTTTTCTACCTTGATATTGCTCTGTATTTTCTGCTCAGTCAGATTCACAGACTGGGAAGGGGCGTTCCCCAGCAGGCGTGGCATCATGACATCATCTGAAGCCATACAGGGGAGAACTTCCTCCCTCACTCTGCTAAACACAACCCAGAGCAGTTCAGTGTGAGATGAGCTATGATTGGCTAAGGCTGCACACACCCCTCTCAGCACTCCAGACTGCATTTCCTGATTTTGGACTTCTGCCAGGCTAGTAGGAGTCCAAAGTCTGTGCAAGAGATGGGGGGAAATGTACTCTGGACAAGTAGAGAGACACCTAGTGGCAGCTTTTTTAAAAACAAATAAAACATAGAAAACTTCATTTTATTTTTAAACAAAGTACATTAGAAAGATTTTTTCTTTACCATAAGGAGTGCAATAGCAAAAAATAGTTTTAATAAGAGTGCCCATTTAAATACATAGTTGCCAGATAGGTTACCAAGAACATAGCAGAAAGTCACTGCGAGTAAGATAATTTGCTAAAACTGTAATAATAGGAAATGCTGGGAAGTGTAGTTCAATAGTGACCTCAGTGAGGGAGGACCAGGCCCGGCCGAAGATAACTTAGGCTTCAAAAGAGGTTAATATAACTGGAATCTGATGACATAACTAAGTAAAAAGGAAGGTAGCATACAGATTTTTTAATCAAAACATTAAAGTGGTTGTCCAGGAATTGAAAAACAGAGCTAATTTCTTTCAGAAACCACTCCCCGTCTGTCTCCAGGTTGGGTGTGGTTCTGCAGCTCAGTTCCATTGAAGTGAATGGAGCCAAGTTGTAATACCACACCTAGCCTGGAGACAGACGGGGAGCGGTTTCTGAAATAAATTAGCTCTGTTTTTCGATTCCTGGATAACCCCTTTAAGCAATTGTATTTCTTATGCCAGTGGTCTTATGCCAGTGGTTATTTCAACCTCTTTTACAGCCTAAGTCGACTCCAGGCTGGGCCTAACCAGACCTTTAGGTCATGCCTAAGGCTGTGATGGCCTCGTCTAAGGTGTTTTTTTTTCCCCCTCAAATCTGGTCTAAAGTGGAGTTCCCCTTTAAGTAAAAGTTGCCAGCTGGGTTACCAAACACATAACATAACAGCTGGGATCTTAGTCACCGGGAGGCTTTTGTAAACACATAATGGAGAGAAACACAATGCTCGGCGACATCAAAACAAGATGCCGAATTAAAACAGGATCTGGATAATTTTTTTTAATTCTTCTTGGCCGCTCTCCGCAAGACAAGTACCTGCAAGACCGATACAAAGGAACCAAACATCAGCTGTGATCCAGCCGCTATAAAAGCCTCGATGACACCGATTGTTTCTGCTTCTATTGGCTCTATTGTCCTTTCTTGTGCTGGTTTATGTACATGTTATATTTTATGATTAAACCTATTAAAGGCTGCTGTCACGGGATGAGATGTCGGGATCCTTGTGTAGGCAAACAATGGGGGACATCACATGACACCAGCGGAGGAGAACATGGCGACAATAAAGGCGGAGCTTCGAAAAGAGATGTAACTTGTGGCAATGGGTGTTTATTTTCCTGCAGCACCTCCACAGGCAAAATGAAGTATTACACAGTTCCCATTAAAGGAGTACACCAGGGTCTGAAAACGTAGGGGATAAGTGTCAGATCGGAGGGGGTCAGACCACTGAGAACCCCCCGCAATCTCTCGTACGGAGCTCCAGCAGTCCGCAGAAAGGGGGCGTGTCGACCACTGCATGAAGCGGCGGCCAACATGTCCCCTCAATGCAGCGCTATGGCAGAGCCGGTGAAGTGAAAAAAACTGTGACCTGTAGTCGAATGTGACCTGAGTTCAGCGCTGATCGCTGTTAGAGGTGGGGATTAGGGTTAGGGGTTAGAATTAGGGGTGAGGATTAGGATTTAGGATTAGGGTTAGGATTAGAGGTTAGGATTAGGGTTAGGATTAGGATTAGTGGTTAGGATTAGGGTTCAGGGTTAGGATTAGAGGTTAGGGATAGGATTAGGGATAGGGGTTTGAATTAGGATTAGGGATAGGGGTTTGAATTAGGATTAGGGGTTAGGATTAGGGTTAGGATTAGTGGTTAGGATTAGGGTTAGGATTAGTGGTTAGGATTAGGGTTAGGATTAGTGTTTAGGATTAGGGTTAGGATTAGGGTTCAGGGTTAGGATTAGAGGTTAGAGATAGGATTAGGGATAGGGGTTTGAATTAGGATTAGGGATTTGAATTAGAATAAGGGGTTAGGATTAGGAATAGGGATTTCAATTAGGATTAGGATAGGGGTTAGGATTAGGGTAAAGGAGTGAGAAGGAGTCGGCTGTAAAGAAGAAAAGGGTGCCCCTGAGCGAAGGGTCTCATTTCACTACATGGATACAGTTTTTTTAATTTCACCGGACATTGCCGAATGCGGCGCTCCAGCTCTCCCATAGCATTGTATTGAGGGGGCGTCAGTCGCTGCTTCGATAGGTAGCTGACACACGCCCTTTGTGCGGACTGCCGGGGCCCCGTACAGGAGATGGGGGGGGGGGGGGGGGAGGGGCCCAGCGGTCAGACCCTGGGATCTGACATTTATCCCCCTAGGGTGTTCATGCAGCACCAGCCCTTAAGTGAAAAACTTTGGTGAGTTCCTACACTTTTTTTCCCCAGGACTTGACCCCTGTCTAGGCCGCTGTGTCGGTGAGATTTGTGCGGTAAATGGCTGCATAGATGAATAGAAGGATCTTGAGTAAATCCCTGAGGTCCCCTCCCTCCTTCTTACCTGGGAACATCTGTCTTTCCAGTCAGGGCTGTTGTAACATGTTCTCGGAATAACATCACTCAGCGCTGCTCCTGGAGATGGGTTTTCTGTAGTTTCCAAGGTGGGTAAGTAAATGTTTGCTCACGGCCCTGGTCTGAACTGGAGCTTAACACAGACGACGTCTCAGTCAGCACCGAGGATCCCAGTGGTCTCCAAAGATATTGCAAAACTACAACTCCCAGCATGCTCTGACAGCCTTGGGCTTGATCTGATGATTCGGTTAGGCCTGCTGGCCTAAAGTCAGTGTAGGCTACAAAAGAGGTTGGTATAACTGGAGCCTATGACATAAATAAGTAAAAAGAAAGGAAGTACATTATGTAAAGTGATTGTATTGTCTAAAGCAGTGGTCTCCAAACGGTGGCCCCCCAGATATGGCAAAACTACAACTTCCAGCATGTCCGGACCGCCGTTGGCGGTCCGGGCATGCTGGAAGTTGTAGTTTTGCAACATCTGAAGGAACACAGTTTGAAGACCGCTGTTCTAACCAGTGTGAACCAGTGGGATTAATCGTTCTGGAAAATTATTTATTAATAAGCACACGTACGACGGGTTTTGAGGGTGATACTACCCTCTTACTCAGGGCCATGACACACATTTCTACACCAGATGATCACTGGAGTACATTTGCGCAAGCAAAAAAAAATTTCGCGCAAGTGGTCAATTCAGTGCAAATGTGCAAAATAAAAACACACTGTGCACTTGATAATTTACCCCTACCCCCTAGTGTTTTTTTTATTTTGCGCATTGATTTGCGGTTGTCTGCGCTGGCTTCGGCATTTTTCTTAGGTCCGTGGTTAGCAGATGCACTGGTCGGTACAATGAATCTATCTGGTGCGCAAATATTATTTTTGTATTATTTATGTGTTCCAGTGTTTTCACCCTTTTTTTTTTTTGCACTATCCAGGGGGCTTTGTTACAGTCATGTACACAACATAATAAACTGGAAAACCATACATTTGCGCAGCTGGTTGCGGATTGCGCAAAAAATATGCGCTACCAATAAATTAATAAATATTTTAAATGTTTGTCCTTATTTTTACTCCCAGAATTGTATAGTGTTGCAGAATTTTGTTGCCGCTATATAAGTAAATATAATTATTATTATTAGTAGTAGTAGTAGTAGTAGTAGTAATAATACTACTACTACTAATTAGTATTATTATTATTAGTAGTAGCGGTATTATCACTAATAATAATAATTATTATTATTATTAGTTGTAGTAGCGGAATAATCACTAATAATAATAATAATAATAATAATAATAATAATTATTATTATTATTATTATTAGTTGTAGTAGCGGTATTATCACTAATAATAATAATAATTATTATTATTATTATTTGTAGTAGTAGTAGTGGTATTATCACTAATAATTATAATTTTGTTGCCATTTTGCGGAATTTTATTGGCGCTATATAAATAAATATGATTATTAATAATATTGTTATATAATAATAATTATTATTATTAGTAGTAGTAATAGTAGTAATACTACTACTAATTATTATTAGTAGTAGTATAGTAGTAGTAGCAGCGGTATTATCACTAATAATAATAATAATAATTATTATTATCCGTAGTAGTAGTAGTAGTAGTAGCGGTATTATCACTAATAATTAGAGATGAGCGAACTTACAGTAAATTCGATTCGTCGCGAACTTCTCGGCTCGGCAGTTGATGACTTTTCCTGCGTAAATTAGTTCAGCCTTCAGGTGCTCCGGTGGGCTGGAAAAGGTCGATACAGTCCTAAGTCCTAGGAAAGAGTCTCCTAGTACTGTATCCACCTTTTCCAGCCAACGGGAGCACCTGAAGGCTGAACTAATTTATGCAGGAAAAGTCATCAACTGCCGAGCCGAGAAGTTCATGACGAATCGAATTTACTGTAAGTTCACTCATCTCTAAGTAGTAGTAGTAGTAGTAGTAGTGGTATTATCACTAATAATAATAATAATAATTATTATTATTATTATTATTAATAGTAGTAGTAGTAGTAGTAGTGATATTATCACTAATAATAATTATTATTATGATTATTATTATAAATATTATGATTATTATTATTTACTGTCATACAACGCACAAATAACCGCACCATTCGGTGCCTAGTTTTTTTATTGTTTATTTATTTGCCCAGCAGAATCCAGAATTATTGGAATTTTCTAGTACATTATACACAGTGTCCTCTTCCTATTTGGGGAGGTCCTGGGACTTTATAGACGCAGCGCCTGTGCTGATCTTTCAGTGAATATTTACAGATCACTAAGTAAATGCTAACAGGTTCAACAAGCAGAAATTACGGCTGGGCCTAACAATAGCCGCCATCTCCAAGGCCAATATCTCTGCGCTTCAATGACTTTCTCACATCAGTGCATTAGTGTTACCCTGCTCTCTACCTGAACCCATCATCTTCTTCCTGCGTCGCTTCCTATTTGCCCAAACTGAGCTGTCTACAAATTTCAAGTAAATCAAGGGGTCAAATTGCTGAAACATCTCTTCTGGAAAAGCTGAGTGCCAACCAATATCTTTTCTAATATACCAGTGTTTCTCAACCAGGGTGGCTTCAGCTGTTGCAAAACTACAAATCCCAGCAGGCCCGGACAGCCGAAGGCTGTCCGGGCGTGCTGGGAGTTGTAGTTTTGCAACAGCTGGAGGCACCCTGGTTGGGAAGCACTGCATTATACCTTGTTATCTATGACTTCTCAATTAGCTTTCCTAGGGAGTCGTATCGCCGCATAACTGGACATCTTTGCCGCTTAGGATATTAGAAAAGCTGGGTTAAAACTCTTGCTAAATATAAAGGAATAGAGACTTATACTGCTGCTAGACAGGATAAATTTGCTGCTCAGGGGCAGTAGTGGCTGGGAGTTGTAGTTTTGCAACAGCTGGAGGCACCCTGGTTGGGAAGCACTGCATTATACCTTGTTATCTATGACTTCTCAATTAGCTTTCCTAGGGAGTCGTATCGCCGCATAACTGGACATCTTTGCCGCTTAGGATATTAGAAAAGCTGGGTTAAAACTCTTGCTAAATATAAAGGAATAGAGACTTATACTGCTGCTAGACAGGATAAATTTGCTGCTCAGGGGCAGTAGTGGCTGGGAGTTGTAGTTTTGCAACAGCTGGAGGCACCCTGGCTGGGAAACACTGCATTATACCTTATTATCTATCACTGCTCATCCAGCTTTCCTAGGGAGTCGTATCGCCGCATAACTGGACATTTTTGCCGCTTAGGATATTAGAAAAGCTGGGTTACAACTCTTGCTAAATATGAAGGAATAGAGGCTTATACTGCTGCTAGACAGGATAAATTTGCTGCTCAGGAGCAGTAGTGGCTGGGAGTTGTAGTTTGGCAACAGCTGGAGGCACCCTGGTTGGGAAACACTGCATCATACTTTGTTATTTATCACTACTCATCCAGCTTTCCTGGAATTTTAAATATTAGATATTAGAAAAGCTGGGTTACAAATTTGGCTAAATATGTAGGGATAGAGACTAACACTGCTGCTGGACAGGATACATTTGTTGCTCAGGAGCCTGGAAAAGCTTGGTTGCATCCTGGCCCTAATGCAAAGTCTGTAACTATCAAGCACTGTTTATAATGATGGTGTCTTCTTATGTATACGTAACTAGGCAGGGTTTGTTGCTCAGGAGTCTTGGAAAGTTGAGTGACATCCCCTATGGTGGTTAGACTGGTTTTCACACAGCTTTTCCTGAACAAAGCTTCAGATCTGGCTACTCATGCAGAAGTGCCGGAGCAGGGGACGAATGGCATAACTGGTCAGGAGTCTGGGAAAGCTGGGACCAATGATAAATTGTGAGGAACTGTGTTGGAACTGTGACAGACACACCGTGATTGTTACCCTAGGGGCAGATGGCATTAAAGCCCCTTGTTTCCTTAGTGATGTTGTATTATGGCCGGAGCCATGTTTTGTCATCTTTGTTGCCCATAGCAACAAATCACATGACAGCTTTCATTTTGTGTTCTGCTGTGGAAACCTGAAAGCTGCCCTGTGACTGGTTGCTAGGGGCAACAAAAAGATTTTTTTTTTTTTAAATTTCAGATAGTTTCTAATAAATCTGTCCCCGTGTCTTGCTTCCACCATTTTGGATCATTAGGACGTGTGACATCAATGATTTCACTTACCCTTATCATCCAAAATTGCAGAAGCAAGACACAGGGACAGATGGACGTAACGTCACTGGGTCCTGTCATGTAAGCTCTATGGGATAGATTTACTAATACTAGACAAAGTAAAACTTAAACTAGACAGTCTAGAAATGCGCCAAACCCTATGTTTAACACAATTTTGTCGCACAAAATTTTACGTTAACCCCGCCTTTTCTTGCTAAACTAAGCGCCCTTTTTGAGTGAGGCGAAACATTTCTACTAAGGGGGGTCATGTATTATCATTGTTTTGATGCAGCATGGTGCACGTTTCTGCGCCAGTTGGTATGTATTAGAAAAAAAATGCACCTCATTAAAAATGGCGGCAAATGTTAACATTAGACTTACAGTTGGCGATTATTGCACAAATTTGCGCACCTGGCCAGGAGAGCATAATAAATTTGGTTGTTAAGAATTAAGTAAATATGACGAGGGAGATTTGTCAAAACCTGTCCAGAGGAAAAGTTGTCCAGTTGTCCATAGCAACCAATCAGACCGCTTCTTTCATTTTGCAGAGGCCTTGTTAAAAATGAAAGAAGCGATCTGATTGGTTGCTATGGGCAATTGGGCACCTTTTCCGCTGGACAGGTTTTGATATATCTCTCCCGACACAGCTAGTCAGGGGTGGAATGGCCTTTGCACAGTTCTGTGAGACTTTTATAAAAAAGACAACCCCGAAGTGGACAGAATGGGAAAGGAGGGGGTCCATGACAGGGGACAGATCAGGAGCATGGTAGGGGAATGGGGAGTCATTGATAGGTCAGGCAGGTCAGGGGTCCAGGGGAGGAGCCTGGGTTCAAAGCGTGAAGAGAGCCATCAAGTAAGTCGTTGCCCGCCCGCCCTTGTAGATTTAGTCGATGGGTGGGGTTTGTTGTCGCAGCGGCAGGAGCTAGAGGGGGACTTGGAGACATTTGGAGAGAGTTTGGCGGTTAATGGGATGGTGAGGCTGGGGGCGGTACCCAGCCTTGTGTTGGTGAACCCTTGCGGGAGAGGCCCAAAAAGGCGTTGGTCTCTGAAAGCGGTGCCCTGGAGTCAGGTGAAGGGACGACCCAGGGCAAAGTAGGAGACCGAGGAAGAAATCGGAATGCCTCCAAGTCCCCCTCCGACTAGGTGGTAGAGTCGTGCTGAAAAATATGGTTTTGCACTATTTTGTATTTGTTAAGGATCGGGCAGGTAACGTTTACCTGATTATTTATAAATGTTATTTAATATATTGGTTTTGTTATTTAATAAAATGGGCGCTGTGGTCTTTCTACCCAAAAATTCCTGTGTCAGTGTGATGTCTGGTGGTGGGAGCGGGGTAGTTGGGCTCAGCGTATGTAGATGATACCCTAGTCTAGTCGTGCATCATAATTAATTTGCAAAACGGTACACCAATTTTTCACCACCAAACACGCCCATTTTCAAGGTAAAAAAGGCACTTGCACCATCGAAAACCGCATAGTACCTGCAACATGGGCTCATTCGACAGTCTAAGAGGCCTATGTGTACCTTTTTGCAGGTGGGCATGCCTTAATGCGTGACCACCAAAGTGTCTAAAACACATGATAAATATGGTGCAAAGAACAAAAATTTCAGCGTGGCAATGTTGCATAAGTTTATCCCAAAACTAACACCCAAAACGACATATTAGAACAGGAAAGGAAGCGGGCATCGTCGTTCATACATAGATCAACCTAAATGCTTGTTCACATAGTTTATTCAGAAAATTGATGGCTGCAAAAAACAAGAGCAAAAGGAAAAAGCAGGAAAAAAAAAAGTGGAGAAAACAAAGAAAAAAAAAGTGGAGAAAACAAAGAAAAAGAAATGGAGAGAAAACGCTTCAATGGGAACGGCAGCGTAATGTTGGAGCACTAAAATTTATACATCTCTATACTATATGAAGAAAAAAGGAATATATACATATTATGGAAAAAATTATTGAAAAAAAACTCCTTTAAAAAACGGATAAATAACTAGAGCTCCAAAACCACCACTTAGATATTGTTGTAAAGTGACCCTAGACATAGTTAGGCAAAAAAAAACAAAAAAAAAACCTCAACAGAATCCTATATATACAAGAAGGAAGAAAAAAATGTATATACCGTATTTGCATATAAGACGCGCCTAATTTTATAGGATAAAAATCTAGAAAATAAAGATTCTGAATCAAATGCAGTGTAAAGTATAGGACAGTGATCTTCAACCTGCGGACCTTCAGATGTTGCAAAACTACAACTCTCAGCATGCCCGGACAGCCGTTGGCTGTCCGGGCATGCTGGTAGTTGTAGTTTTGCAACATCTGGAGGTCCACAGGTTGAAGACCACTGGTATAGGAGGTAGTACTCACGTGTCCCTGCCGCTACGGACCCGTCACCGCTGCCCTGGATGTCGCCCTCCATCGCTGTCGCCACGTCCCCAGGGTGTCCCCGACGTCTCTGCTGCCAGATATCCTCGCTCTCCATCACCGCCATGACGTCGCTACGCACAGGGTGAGTGACGACATCATGACGACGAAGGAGAGCGCCGGACATGCAGGGGATCCCGGCACGGGGCAGACACCGAGGAGGCAGGTAAGGTCCCTCCTGGTGTCCTGTAAGCTGTTTGGGACGCCGCGATTTCACCGCAGCGGTCCCGAACAGCCCGACTGAACAGCCGGGTTAGTGTTATTTTCGCCTCAGGCGCGGCGATCAGCTTTGATCACCGTGGCTGAAGGGTTAATACAGGGCATCACCGCTATCGGTGATGTCATGTATTAGCCGCGGGTCCCAGCCCGTTGATGGCCACAGGGACCGCCGCGATAGGGGTGCATTCGCCTTATAAGATGCACCAACTTTTCCCCCCAGTTTTGGGGAAGAAAAAGTGCATCTTATATGGCGAAAAATACGGTATGTTCTATACAAATGAATAAAAATATTATTTAAATGTGGCACACTGAATATATATATATATATATATATATATATATATATATATATATTCTCAGGCATATTTAAGCAATTTTTTTAGCCCAATCTCCTTATAGTTGCACGTTTACCCTCTTTTTAATGATTCTTCCAAAGGGATGCCAGTCGCGCGTTCATCTATTGACTTCTTACCCCTTTATTGCCCCCTCCAGGCCTCTTAATATTTCAGGCCCAGGGTCATAGGTCGTCTCTGAAGAGCTGTTTTATGGGTACATTAGACCCCCCGATTGGCACAGTTGTTTTGGGAAGTCATAGTTAAAGTCACATAGACATGGTAATGATGTCATGGGAGATGTAGAACAATGGGGCATTACTGGGCCTGAAGGTCCCTCATACTGTGGTGGGCCCCTGTCTTAGCAGAGGTCTAGGGTCCGTCAGTGTTGTGGTGTCATTACATTATGGGGTCCTTTAGTGCTGCAGTTTTTTTTATTGCCATGTAGGTGATAATTAGACTCTCAAGCCCCCCACCTCGATGTGAACCATCTGCTGGCCCAGACCTCAGCTGTTAGAAGACTTATGACTTCCTCAAAGACTTTGTACCACTTAGTTCTGTACTTAGAGGTTCTTGTTCTCAGGCTGTAATCCATACCCCACCCTGGGCGCTGAGAGGGCTACTAAACCTAGTCGGCGACTAATACAACGGCAGCAGTGTTATAAGACAAGCGGAGGGCCTCCTGTCAATTATTCCCGTCGGACAGTGGTCTCACAACTACAACTCCCAGCATGCCCTGACAGCCATCGACTGTATGGGCATGCTGGGAGTTGTACTTCTGTAATTTCTTTAACTCCACAGTTTGGATTCCACTGCCATAGAAGAAAACTGCAGTTTGTAAACTTTAGGAAAAAAGCGAAAACATCTGCTGTGGAAATTTTGATTCCAGGCTCTGCAATGTGTCAATTCTTTCTGCGGAATGCGCTCAGAAATGCATTGCCATCTATGGAGAAGGGGCATCTCTGAGCTGTCCTAGTGCCAGCATCTTCTGCCTGACACCATCGGGTCCCGATGGATCCCACTGACTTGAAAGGGGTCTGTCAGGCATCCGGTAGTTTACCAGAGTCTCTGCTAAACTGCTGACGTTCTGATGGACTCGTCAACGTGCTCCAAATAACTGAGCCCGCCGGCAGTGTGAACGAGTCCTTAAAGGAGTAGTCCAGTAGTGAACAAGTGGTTAGGGGATAAGTTGAAGATCGCAGGGGGTCCGACCGCTGGGGCCCCCCGCGATCTCCTGTATGGGGCCCCGACAGCCCGCGCGAAGGGGGCGTGTCGACCCCCGCACAAAGCGGCGGCCGACACGCCCCCTCAATACAACTCTATGGCAGAGCCGGAGTGCTGCCTTCGGCAATCTCCGGCTCTGCCATAGCGATGTTTTGAGGGGGCATGTCAGCCGCCGCTTCGTGCGGGGGTCGACACCCGCTATCTGGCCGGAGAGCCTGGCCCCCGTACAGAGAGATCGCAGGGGGCCCCAGCGGTCGGACCCCCTGCAATCTCAAACTTATCCCCTATCCTTAGGATAGGGGATACGTTTTTCACCACTGGACTACCCCTTTAAAGCCCCCTAGACATCTTATCCCCTATCCAAAGGATAGTGGATAAGATGTCTGATCGCATGGGTCCCGCTGCTGAGGACCCCTGCGATCCCCGTGCTGCACCCGGCATCCATTAAGAGCATCGCGTTCAGCGCTGGAGGCTCATAATGTCACGACCGCGCCCTGTTCGTGATGTCACGGCCACGCCCCCTCAATGCGAGTCTATGGGAGGGGGCATAGCCGTGATGTCACGACCAGGGCGTGACCGTAACGTCACAATCCTCCGCCCTCTCATCGCCAGTCATCTAGCACAGAGCGATATTCGCTCCGTGCACCTGACGTCTGGTGTGCTGCAGCCGAGATCGCGGAGTACCCCTTTAAGGCTGCTTTATCCATCAGTGGATAAAGAATATAAGAAGAAACATCCAGCTCGAATCGAAAATCTAGTCTTAATTTTGTCATGATAAAAACTTAATTATCAGAAAAGCCGACGGGTTTCGGACTCAGAGTTCCTTAGTCATGGCTTTTATGCGATTACAACACACATATAGGGTGCATCCAAACAATTCCCAAACTATCTGGTAAAATCACACTGAATGGCCAGCACTTAGTATAAGCCTATGTGTCCGCTGACACGGAGGACACCATCCTCCCACGGGTTGTCAGGGAGGACTCTATATATTCAGTGAGATTTCACCTTACAGATCGGACTGTGGTATCCCGGTACCGTATTGCATACGATACCTAGTGTAGAGGTCCCCAAAGTCAGAGTAACTACGTTCAGGTGGGGTTCCTCAGGTGGGACAGCCCCTAGTCGCCTCTCTTTAAGTCTAACTTTAATGTTAATATATGTCTATATTTAATAATTATATCTATATTTCATAGGAATGTATAGTACTTACCTTGTTCAGCGTTGCAGGACCTTCGGTCATGTGACCATGCTAGTAACCTCTATGGTATGTGTCACGATTCGGCAGGCTGGAGGTGGATCCTCTGTGCCAGAGAGGGATTGGCGTGGACCGTGCCGGTGGACCGGTTCTAAGTTGCTACTGGTATTCACCAGAGCCCGACGCAAAGCGGGATGGTCTTGCAGCGGCGGGAGCAACCAGGTCGTATCCACTGGCAACGGTTCAACCTCTCTGACTGCTGAGAAAAGCGCGGTACAAGGGAGTAGACAAGAGCAAGGTCAGACGTAGCAGAAGGTCGGGGCAGGCGGCTAGGTTCGTAGTCAATGGTGATAGCAGATGGTCAAGAACACAGTAGAGGTAACACAGAGTAGCTTTCTCAAGGCACAAGGCAACAAGATCCGGCAAGGGAGTGCAGGGGAAGTGAGGTATAAGTAGGGAGTGCACAGGTGGAAACTAATCAGGAAGATTGGGCCAGGCACCATCATTGGTGCACTGGCCCTTTAAATCTCAGAGAGCTGGTGCGCGCGCGCCCTAGAGAGCGGAGCCGCGCGCGCCAGAGCATGACAGCCAGGGACCGGGACAGGTAAGTGACTTGGGATGCGATTCGCGAGCGGGCGCGTCCCGCTATGCGAATCGCATCCCCGCCAGCAATGTCAGTGCAGCGCTCCCGGTCAGCGGGTCTGACCGGGGCGCTGCAGGGAGAGAAATGCCGCGAGCGCTTCGGGGAGGAGCAGGGACCCGGAGCGCTCAGCGTAACAGTACCCCCCCCCCTTAGGTCTCCCCCTCTTTTTGTCGGGATGTCGCTCCACCTGGGACGAGGACATTGGGAGCGATTGTAGAGTCTCCTTCTGGGGGACAGTGAAGTCCTGGGCAGACCGGTCAGAAGGAGTGGGAATGGGGAGGGAGGGCAGAGGGTGAGGCTTGGCACAGTCCTGATAGGCCTTGGAGAGACCAGGCACAGGAGGGGACACTGAGGCCCGACAGACGGGGCTGGGAGCAGACGTGAGGCATTTCTTGCGGCAAGCAGGACCCCAATTCTCGATCTCCCCGGTGGTCCAGTCAAGGGTGGGAGAATGGTGCTGGAGCCATGGCAGACCGAGAAGGACTTCAGATGTGCAGCCGGGCAGAACCAAGAATTCAATCTTTTCGAGATGTGGTCCAATGTTCATAAGCAGAGGCACTGTGCGATAACGCACAGTGCAGTTCAACTTGACTCCGTTGACTGAAGCAATGTAGAGCGGCTTGATGAGACGGGTTACCGGGATGCAGTACCTATCAAGCAAAGAGGCCAGAATAAAATTTCCAGAAGAACCAGAGTCCAAGACGGCCACGGCAGAGAAGGAGGAGTTGGCAGAAGGAGAAATCCGTACGGGCACAGTGAGACATGGAGAAGCAGACTCCGTACCCAGAGACGCCAGACCCACATGAGCAGGTTGCGTGCGTGCATTTTCCAGACGTGGAGGACGAATCGGGCAATCCACCAAGAAATGTTTGGTACTAGCGCAGTACAGACATAGATTCTTATCCCTACGGCGAGACCTCTCTTCAATAGTCAGGCGAGACCGATCTACTTGCATAGGCTCCTCGGCGGGAGGCACAGGGGTAGATTGCAAGGGATACCGTGAGAGAGGTGCCCAGGGATTAAGGTCTTTTTCCTGGCGGAGTTCCTGGTGTCTTTCCGAAAAACGCATGTCAATGCGGGTGGCCAAATGGATAAGTTCATGCAGATTGGCAGGAATCTCTCGTGCGGCCAGCACATCTTTGATGTTACTGGATAGGCCTTTTTTAAAGGTCGCGCAGAGAGCCTCGTTGTTCCAAGATAATTCGGAAGCGAGAGTACGAAATCGGATGGCGTACTCGCCTACTGAAGAATTACCCTGGACCAGGTTCAGCAGGGCAGTCTCGGCAGAAGAAGCTCGGGCTGGTTCCTCGAAGACACTGCGAACCTCAGAGAAGAAGGAGTGTACAGTGGTGGTGACAGGGTCATCGCAGTCCCAGAGCGGTGTGGCCCAAGCCAAAGCCTTCCCAGACAGGAGACTAACCACGAAAGCCACCTTCGACCGTTCAGTAGGAAATTGGTCCGACAACATCTCCAAATGTAGGGAACATTGTGACAGGAAACCTCGGCAGAGTCTAGAGTCCCCATCAAATTTGTCCGGCAGGGACAAGCGGAGGTTAGGAGCGGCCACTCGCTGCGGAAGAGGTGCAGGAGCCGGCGGAGGAGATGGTTGTTGCTGCTGTAGCTGTGACTGAAATTGCTGTAGCTGTGACTGAAGCTGCTGTAGCTGTGACTGAAGTTGCTGTGTCATGGTGGTCAAGTACGACAGCTGGTGATCTTGTTGGGCGATCTGTCGGGCTTGCTGGGCGACCAGCGTAGTGAGGTCAGAGACAACTGGCAGGGGAACCTCAGCGGGATCCATGGCCGGATCTACTGTCACGATTCGGCAGGCTGGAGGTGGATCCTCTGTGCCAGAGAGGGATTGGCGTGGACCGTGCCGGTGGACCGGTTCTAAGTTGCTACTGGTATTCACCAGAGCCCGCCGCAAAGCGGGATGGTCTTGCAACGGCGGGAGCAACCAGGTCGTATCCACTGGCAACGGTTCAACCTCTCTGACTGCTGAGAAAAGCGCGGTACAAGGGAGTAGACAAGAGCAAGGTCAGACGTAGCAGAAGGTCGGGGCAGGCGGCTAGGTTCGTAGTCAATGGTGATAGCAGATGGTCAAGAACACAGTAGAGGTAACACAGAGTAGCTTTCTCAAGGCACAAGGCAACAAGATCCGGCAAGGGAGTGCAGGGGAAGTGAGGTATAAGTAGGGAGTGCACAGGTGGAAACTAATCAGGAAGATTGGGCCAGGCACCATCATTGGTGCACTGGCCCTTTAAATCTCAGAGAGCTGGCGCGCGCGCGCCCTAGAGAGCGGAGCCACGCGCGCCAGAGCATGACAGCCGGGGACCGGGACAGGTAAGTGACTTGGGATGCGATTCGCGAGCGGGCGCGTCCCGCTATGCGAATCGCATCCCCGCCAGCAATGTCAGTGCAGCGCTCCCGGTCAGCGGGTCTGACCGGGGCGCTGCAGGGAGAGAAATGCCGCGAGCGCTTCGGGGAGGAGCAGGGACCCGGAGCGCTCAGCGTAACAGTATGTTGTAGGACCTTAGGAGGTCCTTGGGTCACTTGTTACCCACAAATCTCTGTAAAGGTGATTGACATCCGTTTGGACCAATTAGCACTAGTCCAGCCCCTGCCCATATAAGGGAGCTGCATCCAATTATCGCTCTCTTGGGTTGCTGCTCTCGTTGATGCCGGACTAACAGGACGGTGCTACGCAACTTTCAAAGACACGCTAGGCCTCAAAACCTGCCGGCCTCAGCAGAACCAAAATCGTGAGTTCAAATCTAAATTCCTGCTCATGCTAGCCTGACTACTGGACCGCGACTAATTCCCCTAAATCCAGTGGAACCGCGCAATAGACTAAAAGACTCTGAATGCTAAAGTCCCAACCATTGTCAATCTCCAAAGAAAAGCAGTTGTTATGCTAAGAGACTGTTTGTTAATGAAGTGTACAGAAAATCTTCAGTAAAAATTAACACTTTTTACAGAAGCTTTCCGGTTGTGGACAATCCTTTACTATCTACCTCAAACCCATTGTCATCTACCTCCCTATCGTTCCTGGGAAGGGCGGCGGTAGGAAAAGCTTTATTGAGGAGCCCTCACCCTGGCGTCATGAATAGCAAGGGTTAACAAGCACCCTTTAATACCCGCACAGCTACACTCTCCATACCCTACATCCCCCAGGCTATCACAGGACAATGTTTGGATGCTTGCTTTTCCCATAATATTTGTGTGCACTAATTATATCACAGCCATGACTAAGGGACTCTGGGTCCGAAACACGTCGGTTTTACTGATCATGTTTTTGCCAGGACAAAGTAAAGATTGGATTTCTGATTGAAGCTTGACATCTCTTAGTTTGTGAATGGCAGTGGTGTTGAATGACATAGGAAACACTGCACAATCAGCCAAAATGAGTAGGCAAGCTCAGGGCTATCAGCTCTATAGCTGTGGTCCTTATCTTAATGGGACTGGCTTTGATGAGGCAGCTCCTTTAAGATAATGCACTAGAATGACACAAACTGCACATAACACAGTTTGCTACACATTAACAAACTCCTTATCGCTACGTTGACTGAACTCGAATTTGCTAGATTTGTATTGTTTTTGCTTCACTTATCTAAGGATTCTAATTCTCATCCATTTTTCTAGCATGTCTTCCACCGGTGGCCTTCTACTACATAGCAATGGTCTGCAAACTGTGAGCCTCCAGCTGTTGCAAAACTACAACTCCCAGCATGCCCGGACAGCCGTTGGCTGTCTGGGCATGCTGGGACTTGTGGTTTTGCAACAGCTGGAGGTCCACAGTTTGGAGAACACTGTATTAGACCATGCCCAAGGCTTTTTGGGCATGCTGGGAGTTGTAGTTTTGCAACAGTTGAAGGTCCACAGTTTGGAGAACACTGTATAAGACCATGCCCAAGGCTTTTTGGGCATGCTGGGAGTTGTAGTTTTGCAACAGTTGGAGGTCCACAGTTTGGAAACCACTGGGTGAGACCATGTCGGGCATGCTGGGAGTTATATTTTTGCACCATCTAGAGGTGACCACTACATTAGGCCATGCCCAAGGCTATCTGGGCATGCTGGGAGTTGTAGTTTCGCAACATCTGAAGTTTCACAGTTTGGAGACCTCTACATTAGACCGTGCCCAAGACTGTCTGGGAATGCAGGGAGTTGTAGTTTTGCAACATCTGGAGGTCCACTGTTTGTGGACCACTGCAATAGACCATGTTCCAAGACTGTCCGGGCATGCTGGGAGTTGGAGTTCACACTTTGGAGACCACTGCATTACACCATGCCCAAGGTTTTCCCAAACATGCTGGGAGTTGTAGTATTGCAACATCTGGAGGTAAACAGTTTAAAGATCGATGCATCAGTCCGTGCTCAAGGCTGTCCGGGCATGCTGGGAGTTGTAGTTTTACACCGTCTGAAGGTCTGTAGTTTGGAGACCACTGGTCTATAGGCATCTTTCGTCATTCTGAACACAAAACAGAACATGACCTATACAGCACTGCAGGAATTCTGCAGCCTCATCAGTATACAAGGTGCTCAGCCCTCTGTCTGGCCCACAGGCGGCCCCCCTGATCCTCACCTGGGGCCATCTGTCAATCATTTGTCCAGTAGAAGTGCTGGAGTCATTACCCTTCCCCACAGACTAGATAGAGTAAGATATCCCCAGGGAGGATTACAGATCAATAATATGAGGTCAGTGGGGGGGATTGGTATAGCCTCATACCTGATCCCCCCGGGGCCATAACGCCCCCTTTACTGTCGCTTACACAATGGGCTGGAGGACATAACATGCACACTGACCCTTTGTCTACCAGGACTTCATCAGGGGCTATTTTAACAGGGATTCTTCATTCTGTTTCATATGTTAATGTCCAAGAAGAAACATGTAGGGCCAGACGCGTGCATGACAGTGTGGTGGCCCAGTACAGGATATGTTGCCCCGTACCCTTGCTGTCCTGTCAGGCAGCCTCCTTCAGTGTCCCCAGGGCCCCTTGTACCTGTTTCCCCCCTGTACATATGTTCTGCAGTGTATTGTATTATAAAATGTCTTGTATCTTTAAGAGTTATGTCATGTGATTGTTACCCAGGAGGTACCAGTGACCAGGTGATCCCAAGAGTGACCTATGGGCTCCCTGCTAGTCTCCCCCATATAAGCCCTGGGTGGAGCTTCTCTCTCTCTTCTGCTGAGGTCCAGTGCAGTCTTGTCTAGTGTGTGTGTCCAGAGTGTTGGAGACCTCAAAGTCCAGTCCTGCAGCCACCATCAAGTCAAGTAAGATAAAGTCACAGCTTCATGAGTCAAGTCAGTCCCTGTCATCTGTCTAGTCAGCGTGGTCTGACGCTTAAGGTCTCTGCATCACTGGTCACCTCCTCGGGCCCTGGCTGAACTGTATAGACTTTACATCTGTCTACCCTCAGTAAAGCTACCGTTGTCCGTAACTTGGCGTCGGAGTCTTTATTGCCCCCGTGCCTAGCCCAGGATCCAGCAGTATACCTTCGAGTGGTTTTAGGCTAAAACACACCCTGGCATCACGAATACAAGGGGTTAATGCCATCTGCCCCTAGGGTAACAACATCTGCCCTCATCACACCCCGCTACCACAACAGTGCAGGCCATTGTTTTTGTAAGGCAGGGTCAAGATAACCGTATACATAAGATAGTGGTCAAGTGAACCTCACCATCCCTGATGCCCTCATTTATATGCAAATTGGGCTCATTATTGGGGGTACTGAAGTATATTAGAAATTAAGTCCTAATTGGGAGCCCAACCAGCCCCGATGCTGATTTTGCACTGACTTAAAGGGATACTGTATTTCAATGAGCCCACCGGGGGGGGGGGGGGGGAAACGCTGACTCCGGTCGGCTCATTTTTACACCGTATGCGGTTTTCCCACCGGACCTAAAACCGTGGCCTACCACGGTTTTAGGTCTAGTGGGAAATTCGCATATGGGGCAAAAATGTATCTACAGCCTAATTGTTGCTAGAAGATGCTTCCCATACATACTCAGTGCCCCATAGGGTGAAGTAGCCTTGATGACCCGACAGCAGAAGATGGATCTTTTCTAGATTGGTTAACCATATATATGCCCTGAAGGCCACCAAGGGCGTAAGGATAAGGAGGAACCAAATAAAAAAATAAAAAAATTATCTTCATTATATCTACGATGCTTAAATAATCAGCATTATCCAATTTGTCAAACTTTTTGGAAACCTTCATCCACTAGGACAAGCTTAGACTATTTTAACCTATGACCCAGTGGGGGCAGGGTTATATATATCTCACTTGAGAAGGTGTGCTGTAAATTAGAATACTGACATTAGGTGTCTGTAGAGTTGTTCCAACACCTTGAGGAGACAGCTTTGGTGTCAGGTAATAAATTATGGACATGAGGTGGTGGGTGCAATGTGTCTGCATAAGGTTTGAAGACTTAAAGGGGTATAAGGGTGGAAAAAAATGTCATTAAATCAACTGGTGGCAGAAAGTTATACAGATTTGTAAATTACTTCTATATAAAAATCTAAATCCTTCCAGTACTTATCAGCTGCTGTATGCTCCACAGGAAGTTGTGCAGTTCTTTCCAGTCTGACCACAGTGCTCTCTGCTGCCTCCTCTGTCCGCGTCAGGAACTGTCCAGAGCAGGATGTGTTTGCTATGGGGATTTGCTCCTACTCTGGACAGTTCATGACATGGACAGAGGTGGCAGTAGAGAGCACTGGGGTCAGACTGGAAAGAACTACACAACTTCCTGAAGAGTATACAGCAGTTTATAAGTACTGGAAGGGTTACCATTTTTAAATAGATTCCAAAGGATAGGGGATAAGATGTCTGACCGTGAGGGTCCCGTATCTGGGGAGCCCCGCAATCTTGCATTCAGCACCCACCTCTTTGAGCTGCACGCCATGCTGCCAGCCCAGAATCTGCCCTGTGACGACCACGGGACCAGAGTATCGTGATGTCACGACTCTGCCCCCGTGTGACATCACCCCCGCTATGCAAGTCTATGGGAGGGGTCGTCACGCCCCCTCCCATGGACTTGCATAGCGGGGGTGGGGCGTGACGTCACACGGGGGTGGAGTCGTGACGTCACGATACTCCGACCCAGTGGTCGGCACCCTGCAGTTTGTGAGCTGGCAGCGCAGCGTGCAGCTCAAAGAGGTGGGTGCTGAATGCAAGATTGTGGGGGGAACTCTGTGTCACGATGCCGGCTGGCAGGAGGTGGATCCTCTGTGCCAGAGAGGGATTGGCGTGGACCGTGCTAGTGGACCGGTTCTAAGTCACTACTGGTATTCACCAGAGCCCGCCGCAAAGCGGGATGGTCTTGCTGCGGCGGTAGTGACCAGGTCGTATCCACTAGCAACGGCTCAACCTCTCTGACTGCTGAAGATAGGCGCGGTACAAGGGAGTAGACAGAAGCAAGGTCGGACGTAGCAGAAGGTCGGGGCAGGCAGCAAGGATCGTAGTCAGGGGCAACGGCAGGAGGTCTGGAACACAAAATTGTTTTGCCAACTGAGGCGCAGAAGGAAGACCAGGAAGAGGGATGAAATGTGCCATCTTGGAGAATCGATCAACGACCACCCAAACAACAGTGTTGCCACGGGATGAGGGTAAGTCTGTAATAAAGTCCATACCAATCAGAGACCAAGGCTGTTCGGGAACAGGCAGAGGATGAAGAAGACCAGCGGGCTTCTGGCGAGGAGTCTTATCCCGGGCACAGACAGTGCAGGCTCGCACAAAATCCACAACATCCGTCTCCAGAGTCGGCCACCAATAGAAGCGAGAGATGAGTTGCACGGATTTCTTGATGCCCGCATGACCTGCGAGATGGGAGGAGTGACCCCATTTGAGGATTCCGAGGCGTTGGCGTGGGGAGACGAAGGTCTTCCCTGGAGGAGTTTGCCTGATGGAGGCTGGAGAAGTGGAGATCAGGCAGTCAGGAGGAATGATGTGTTGCGGAGAGAGCTCTACTTCCGAGGAACGAGAGAGAGCATCGGCCCTAATGTTCTTATCGGCAGGCCGAAAGTGAATTTCAAAATTAAATCGGGAAAAGAACAGAGACCACCTGGCCTGGCGAGGATTCAGCCGTTGGGCAGACTGGAGATAGGAGAGGTTCTTGTGATCGGAGTAAATAATAACTGGAAATCTTGATCCCTCCAGCAGATGCCTCCATTCCTCAAGTGCTAATTTAATGGCTAGTAGCTCTCGATCCCCGATGGAGTAGTTCCTCTCCGCCGGAGAGAAGGTCTTAGAAAAAAAACCACAAGTAACAGCATGCCCGGAAGAATTTTTTTGTAGAAGGACCGCTCCAGCTCCTACTGAGGAGGCATCAACCTCCAATAGGAAGGGTTTAGATGGGTCAGGTCTGGAGAGCACGGGAGCTGAAGAAAAGGCAGACTTGAGCTGTTTAAAGGCGTCTTCCGCTTGAGGAGGCCATGACTTAGAATTGGCATTCTTTTTGGTTAAAGCCACGATAGGAGCCACAATGGTGGAAAAATGTGGAATAAATTGTCTGTAATAATTGACGAACCCCAAAAAACGTTGGATAGCACGGAGTCCGGAGGGGCGTGGCCAATCTAAGACGGCAGAGAGTTTGTCTGGATCCATTTGTAGTCCCTGGCCAGAGACCAAGTATCCTAGGAAAGGAAGAGATTGACATTCAAACAGACATTTCTCCATTTTGGCATAAAGTTGATTGTCACGAAGTCTCTGAAGAACCATGCGGACATGCTGGCGGTGTTCTTCTAGGTTGGCAGAAAAAAATCAGGATATCGTCCAGATACACAACAACACAGGAATATAAGAGATCACGAAAAATTTCATTAACAAAGTCTTGGAAGACGGCAGGGGCGTTGCACAGGCCAAAGGGCATGACCAGATACTCAAAGTGTCCATCTCTAGTGTTAAATGCCGTTTTCCATTCATCCCCCTCTCTGATGCGGATGAGATTATAAGCACCTTTTAAGTCCAGTTTGGTAAAGATGTGGGCACCTTGGAGGCGATCAAAGAGTTCAGAGATGAGAGGTAGAGGGTAGCGGTTCTTTACCGTGATTTTATTAAGACCGCGGTAGTCAATGCAAGGACGTAGGGAGCCATCTTTTTTGGACACAAAGAAAAATCCGGCTCCGGCAGGAGAGGAGGATTTGCGGATAAAGCCCTTTTTTAAATTTTCCTGAATGTACTCAGACATAGCAAGAGTCTCTGGGGCAGAGAGAGGATAAATTCTGCCCCGGGGTGGAGTAGTGCCCGGGAGGAGGTCAATAGGACAGTCATAAGGCCTGTGAGGAGGTAGAGTCTCAGCTTGTTTTTTGCAAAAAACATCCGCAAAGTCCATATAGGCCTTAGGGAGACCGGTTACAGGGGGAACCACAGGGTCACGGCAAGGAGTACTGGTAACCGGTTTAAGGCAGTCCTTGAAACAAGAGGGACCCCAACTCTTGATCTCCCCTGTGGACCAATCCAGGGTTGGGGAATGGTGTTGAAGCCAGGGTAGTCCAAGGAGAATTTCGGAAGTGCAATTGGAGAGGACCAAAAACTCAATTTTTTCGTGGTGAGGTCCGATGCACATTAGGAGGGGTTCCGTGCGGTAACGCACGGCACAGTCCAATCTTTCATTGTTAACGCAATTGATGTAGAGAGGTCTGGCGAGACTGGTCACTGGGATGTTGAACCTGTTGATGAGAGAGGCCAAAATAAAGTTTCCTGCAGATCCGGAGTCCAAGAAGGCCTTAGTGGAGAAGGAGAAGGTAGAGGCAGATATCCACACAGGCACAGTAAGACGTGGAGAAGCAGAGTTGACATCAAGGACTGTTTCACCTTTGTGCGGAGTCAGCGTACGTCTTTCCAGGCGGGGAGGACGGATAGGACAATCCTTCAGGAAGTGTTCGGTACCGGCACAGTACAGGCAGAGATTCTCCATGCGGCGTCGTGTCCTCTCTTGAGGTGTCAGGCGAGACCGGTCAACTTGCATAGCCTCCACGGCGGAAGGCACAGGAACGGATTGCAGAGGACCAGAGGAGAGAGGAGCCGGGGAGAAAAAACGCCTCGTGCGAACAAAGTCCATATCCTGGCGGAGCTCCTGACGCCTTTCGGAAAAACGCATGTCAATGCGAGTGGCTAGATGAATGAGTTCATGTAGGTTAGCAGGAATTTCTCGTGCGGCCAGAACATCTTTAATGTTGCTGGATAGGCCTTTTTTAAAGGTCGCGCAGAGGGCCTCATTATTCCAGGAAAGTTCTGAAGCAAGAGTACGGAATTGCACGGCGTACTCGCCAACGGAAGAATTACCCTGGACCAGGTTCAGCAGGGCAGTCTCAGCAGAAGAGGCTCGGGCAGGTTCCTCAAAGACACTTCGAATTTCCGAGAAGAAGGAGTGTACAGAGGCAGTGACGGGGTCATTGCGGTCCCAGAGCGGTGTGGCCCATGACAGAGCTTTTCCAGACAGAAGGCTGACTACGAAAGCCACCTTAGACCTTTCAGTAGGAAACTGGTCCGACATCATCTCCAAGTGCAGGGAACATTGTGAAAGAAAGCCACGGCAAAACTTAGAGTCCCCATCAAATTTATCCGGCAAGGATAGTCGTAGGCCTGAGGCGGCCACTCGCTGCGGAGGAGGTGCAGGAGCTGGCGGAGGAGATGATTGCTGAAGCTGTGGTAGTAGCTGCTGTAGCATCACGGTCAGTTGAGACAGCTGGTGGCCTTGTTGCGCTATCTGTTGTGACTGCTGGGCGACCACCGTTGTGAGGTCGGCGACAACTGGCAGAGGAACTTCAGCGGGATCCATGGCCGGATCTACTGTCACGATGCCGGCTGGCAGGAGGTGGATCCTCTGTGCCAGAGAGGGATTGGCGTGGACCGTGCTAGTGGACCGGTTCTAAGTCACTACTGGTATTCACCAGAGCCCGCCGCAAAGCGGGATGGTCTTGCTGCGGCGGTAGTGACCAGGTCGTATCCACTAGCAACGGCTCAACCTCTCTGACTGCTGAAGATAGGAGCGGTACAAGGGAGTAGACAGAAGCAAGGTCGGACGTAGCAGAAGGTTGGGGCAGGCAGCAAGGATCGTAGTCAGGGGCAACGGCAGGAGGTCTGGAACACAGGCTAGGAACACACAAGGGAACGCTTTCACTGGCACAATGGCAACAAGATCCGGCGAGGGAGTGCAGGGGAAGTGAGGTATACATAGGGAGTGCACAGGTGAACACACTGATTAGAACCACTGCGCCAATCAGCGGCGCAGTGGCCCTTTAAATCGCAGAGACCCGGCGCGCGCGCGCCCTAGGGAGCGGGGCCGCGCGCGCCGGGACAGGACCGATGGAGAGCGAGTCAGGTACGGGAGCCGGGGTGCGCATCGCGAGCGGGCGCCACCCGCATCGCGAATCGCATCCCGGCTGGAGGCGGTATCGCAGCGCACCCGGTCAGTGGATCTGACCGGGGCGCTGCGGGAGCGAGAGTGTAGCGAGCGCTCCGGGGAGGAGCGGGAACCCGGAGCGCTCGGCGTAACACTCTGCAGTCAGACATCTTATCCCCTATCCTTTGGATAGGGGATAAGATGTCTTAGGGCTGGACTACCCCTTTAAGTCTTGACTGTCACATGATCTTCTAGAGAAGTTTTTGAGTTCCTCCTAAGAAGGGATACAATGGGAAGTCTTATTCCCAGTTATAAAGGACGTCATCCCAGACCAGATCCTCACTCAGTGTCTTAAAAAATCTGTCACGCTCATGTACGGTGAAAAAAAGACAATGACCACATTCTCTCACCAAACTGCGAACCTCACACATATGGCTGGAGACCAATTGAAGGGAATTATTAATGCAGATTCCTTCCTGTCAGTCACTTTGTAGACAGAGAATCATTAAACAGGTAGTTCAGCGTAACTGGGTCAATTCCCGGGAGACAAATGCATTTGCATCTGTAATTAGCCGATATATTTTGGAGGGTTCCTCTAGCGGGAGCTCCATGGTGAGGCCGGCGAAAAAATGATACCGCGTCCGATAAATTCATAGAGCGCAGATTACCAGGAGCCGAGGGAATTAACTCTGCAGAGAAGTTCATTTAGTTTAGGAAATCATTAGCAATTCAAAGACGAAACCGCAGCAAGAGTCAGGGTGGTGAAAAGTCCCTCGCAGGTCTGTTCTACCGCGCTGTGATAACGCTGTACTATGATCTACGACTCCTATATAGTTACCTTGTCTCTTGGCTTATAAAACTTCTGGTAACTTCTAAAGAAACAAGAAGCAATGTTATAGAAGTAATGTACTTAAAAATAGGAGCAGTATTATAGTAGTTATATTCTTGTATATAGGAGCAGTATTATAGTAGTTATATTCTTGTACATAGGAGCAGTATTATAGTAGTTATATTCTTGTATATAGGGGACAGTATTATAGTAGTTATATTCTTGTATATAGGAGCAGTATTATAGTAGTTATATTCTTGTATATAGGAGCAGTATTATAGTAGTTATATTCTTGTATATAGGAGTAGTATTATAGTAGTTATATTATTGTATATAGGGGCAGTATTATAGTAGTTATATTCTTGTATATAGGAGTAGTATTATAGTAGTTATATTCTTGTATATAGGAGCAGTATTATAGTAGTTATATTCTTGTATATAGGGGGCAGTATTATAGTAGTTATATTCTTGTATATAGGAGGCAGTATTATAGTAGTTCTATTCTTGTATATAGGGGCAGTATTATAGTGGTTCTATTCTTGTATATAAGAGCAGTATTATAGTAGTTCTATTCTTGTATATAGGAGCAGTATTATAGTAGTTATATTATTGTAATTATTGTATATAGGAGCAGTATTATAGTAGTTATATTCTTGTACATAGGAGCAGTATTATAGTAGTTATATTCTTGTACATAGGAGCAGTATTATAGTAGTTATATTCTTGTATATAGGAGGCAGTATTATAGTAGTTATATTCTTGTATATAGGGGCAGTATTATAGTAGTTATATTCTTGTATATAGGGGGCAGTATTATAGTAGTTATATTCTTGTATATAGGAGCAGTATTATAGTAGTTTTATTCTTGTATATAGGAGCAGTATTATAGTAGTTATATTCTTGTATATAGGAGCAGTATTATAGTAGTTATATTCTTGTATATAGGAGCAGTATTATAGTAGTTATATTCTTATTATAGGAGCAGTATTATATTAGTTATATTCTTGTACAAAGGAGGCTGTATTATAGTAGTTATATTCTTGTATATAGGAGCAGTATTATAGTAGTTATATTCTTGTATATAGAGGCAATATTATAGTAGTTATATTCTTGTAGATAGGAGCAGTATTATAGTAGTTATATTCTTGTATATAGGAGCAATATTATAATAGTTTTATTCTTGTATATAGGAGGCAGTATTATAGTAGTAATATTCTTGCATGTAGGGCAGTATTATAGTAGTTTTATTCTTGTATATAGGAGCAGTATTATAGTAGTTATATTCTTGTACATAGGAGGTAGTCTTCTAGTAGGAATATTCTTGTACATAGTGACAACCCACATCTACAGGTGAAACTCGAAAAATTTGAATATCATGCAAAGTTTATTTATTTTAGTAATGCAACTTAAAAGGTGAAACTAATATATGAGAGACTCATTACATGCAAAGCAAGATAGTTCCAGCCGTGATTTGTCATAATTGTGATGATTATGGTTACAGCTCATGAAAACCCCAAATCCCCAATATATGATATGATTTGGGAGCCATGTCATCTGCTGGTGTTGGTCACTGTGCTTCATTAAGTCCAGGGTCACCACATCCGTCTACCAGGAGATTTTGGAGCACTTCATTTCCTTTTAAGTTGCATCAATGAAATAAAATGGAATTTTGCATGATATTATTTTTTTTTGAGTTTCACCTGCATATGCCCTGTATTTGCCTATATGCAAGTAGGGTATATAGTAGGGTATGCTAGTAGGGTATGCTAGTAGGGTATATAGACCTCATTTGTAATAATGAAGACCTAAGTAAAAGCTTCTTACATTGTAATTGATGCTGGAACTAAACCTGCAGGAATCACATTATCACTGCAACTGTTATCTCCAATGACAACCACCATGATGCAGGTAATATACATAATAATAAAAGAAAAAAATATATCTACCAGGGATGAGCAAATCGAATCTGACGAATCCGAATTCATTACGAATTTCAGGAAAAATTCGATTTGCAATGAATGCAAATATCGCCGCGATTCGATTGCGCAAATCTCTTCATTAAACTCCATTTAGTGCGGTCCACGCTCCAGGGCATCTAAAATGGTGGATCCACTTATCAGTGCATGGGGCAAGGAATCCTGGGAAGGCGGAAACAAGGGTAGGCCGGATGACCCTGAATCACATGCAGCATGCAGCCCATCAGCAGCCAGTCACCCCTGTGATGTCACAGCCCTATATAATTGGCAGCCATATTGCTGCCAGTCACTTCAGCCTTTCACTGCAGAGAGATAGAGAGGGACAGAGAGCAGTGTGTGTTGGCCAGAAAAGCATTTTTCCAGCAGCGATTCACCTCCTAGTCACATCAGCACAGAGAGGAGTGTGTGTTTAATTGAAAAATCATTCTTACTGCAGCGAATCACCTCCCATTCACTGTCTACACCGTTCTATTACAGAGAGGAATAGAGAGCTGAGTGTTCACAGAAGAACAGCAGCAATGCATCTCAAGCCCAAATCCTGCCTAGAAGCACTGATAGGGAAGAGAGTTAGATTGAGAGAGTGCAATTTTAGGTGTAGGACACAGCGACTGTGTGCTGCAGCACTGGTGTGTATTGCTGGTGTTGTACACAAATACTTTTTTAAGCATACTGGAGTGCATTGTTCTCCCCTCATAAGTGCATACCCCATATGTACATCTAAGTGGTGTACCATTTTGTTCCTGTTAAAGTCTTAAGGGCCTAATTACTGTAAAAGGCCAGCCAAAAGTACACACCTGCCCAAAAGTACACATCTGCGGCTGTTCTAGACAAATAATGTTTTGAGCATAGTGAAGCATATTGTACTCCCCTCACATATGCACTAAGTATGTCAGGCAGAGAAGTGCCAGGACAAGCACAGAGGAGTGGAAGAGGCCTAAATTCATCAGGTGCAGGCAGAGGTCGCAACAGACTAGGGGCAAGTGGCAGCAGGAGTCGCAGCGAGAGGCCTGAGCTACTGGTATCTGCTGGCGGTGGTGTCTCGACCAGCAACCCATCTGTTTTCATTGACTGGTCAACTCGGTCATCCACTTCATAACAAGTGACCTCTGACACCCCCCAGTCAACCGTCGGTGGGTTCCTCAGGCACAACCATCAGTTGGCATGGCTCGGGAGCAGTCCCTGTCCTCCAATTGCCTCTGTCCTATGCTGTTCCCACCCCATATAAGTATCCTATGCTGTGGGTTCAGCTCCACTTTTTAGTCAGGAACATCTAATAGAGGACAGTCAGCAGCTACTGCCCAGCCAAGATGTGGAGGAGACATCCCCGGCTTCCTTCGCTAGGTGGGCAAGTAGTGATGAGGAGAGTGACGTGGTAGGTAGTGTTGGGAGCGTTCAGGCTCCTGAAGTAGACACTGTTGAGGAACCTGAGGAGGACATCAGTGACGGGCTGGCACAACTCGATGATGATGAAGCCGATCATACTTGGGAGTCAGGTGCAGAAGGGGCTTCATCATCAGGAGAAGAGGGTTGCAGGTTGCCCGTGAGGCAGCAGTTGAGCCAGCAAGGTGGTAGCATAGTTTGGAGTCAGCATGGTAGCAGCAGTGAGAAGTCTGGAGCCAATCGTGCCCATGGTAGACCACCTGCTTTGCGGCAGCCTACCTGCCCGGGGGGTAGTGGAACAGGGGCCCAGGAGTCGGCGGCAGTAACAGTCAGTCAGTGCAGACTGTTGGGGGGAAAATCAGTTACTCTGCGGTGTGGCAGTTTTTCATCAAGTATCCGGAGGATGTTAACATGGCCACATGCAATTTTAAAAAATATCTTTAATCTGAGGCCCTTTGGTCTGGTCAGGCTGCTGCCACCTCCAGGCTGTGTCATTCTGTCACATTTTGGTCTCCTCATGCTGGTGCCCCCTCCAGGCTGTGTCATTTTGTCACCACGTGGTTTCCTCATGCTGCTGGGACAATACCTAAAACATTTTATGGTAGCACTAGCTATTTAAAATCTTCAATTAAAATTTGATAATTTATCTTTTAATCTTAGAAATTATGAGGCCCTATGGTCTCATCATGCTGCTGGGACATTACCTAAAAATTTTTATGGTAGCACTATCTACCATAAATCTTCAATTTAAATTAAAAAATGTATTTTTTAATCTTACAAAGTATCTTTAATCTTTTCTATTGTGAGGCCTTATGGTCTCGTCGGGCTGCTGCCACCTCTAGGCTCTGTCATTGTGCCGCCATGTTACTCCTTGTTAGATCGGGTTTTGTGGTCATATAGTATTAGTTCAAAGTAAACGCCAGGACATTAAACTTGGGAATCTAATATAAATCTCAAATTTAAAAAATTGATGTAATCTTTTCAATACTGAGGCCCTATGGTCCTCAACGTCATATTACCTGTGGAATTATCACAAGAATCCAATGAAACAGATGAAGCCATAACAATGAATCATAACTGATTAAATGAAACATTCGCACTTTCTCAGTCAGGGGGGCGCTGAGAGGCAGGGGCTGGAACAGGTGGTATCTTGCCTGGTGGAACAGGTGGTATCTCGCCCTGCTCGATTTTAAGAAACAAGTACAAGCTTTTTCACTGCAGCCACTTCTAGCTTTATGCGCCCACTTATCCAACGGCACAGAAGCTGAATGTGCTCCTGTCAAAGTTACTAGTACTGCAGTCCCTCCCTTTTCAAGTGGACACTCAGAGTATGGGGGTGCGCTGAAAGGCAGGGGCTGGGACAGGCGGTAGCTGGCCTTGCGGCGGACCGCCAGCTCAATGCTGACCAGAATGGGTATTCAAAAAATTTTAATGAATTCAAATTAAATAAAATAAAGATTACATAAAAAACTCTTTATTCTCTTCAATTTTGACGCCATATAGTCTCCCTGCTGCCACATTCAGATGCTCTGCGACAGTGATTCTAATAGCGATGCCTGTAATCTGCATGTCATACTGAAAAACAGTATTATTTCACTAACACAGCACACTCCCTATGCGTGTTACGACAAGGCAAAGTGTTCTACATCCCTATTGAGGCTCTATGTAGCCCGAAAATAGCCATTTTTAATAGTGATTTGTCACGAATAAATTCAAATAGAACCAGATTTGTTCGAAAATTCGGCAAATCGGCCGAATCGAATTAATTTTTTTTTTTCTAATCTCTAATCTACTTTACATATGTTTAACATACTTAACATTACCCCCTTACAATATATAGATAGATAGATATATAGACATACAGTCATGGCCGTAAATGTTGGCACCTCTGAAATTTTTCTAGAAAATGAAGTATTTCTCACAGAAAAGGATTGCAGTAACACGTTTTGCTATACATATGTTTATTCCCTTTGTGTGTATTGGAACTAAAGCAAAAAAGGGAGGAAAAAAAGCAAATTGAACATAATGTCACCAAACTACAAAAATGGGCTGGACAAAATTATTGGCACCCTTAACTTAATATTTGGTTGCACACCCTTTGAAAAAAATAACTGAAATCTGTCGCTTCCTTTAACCATCAATAAGCTTCTTACACCTCTCAGCCGGAATGTTGGACCACTCTTCCTTTGCAAACTGCTCCAGGTCTCTCTTATTGGAAGGCGCCTTTTCCCAACAGCAATTTTAAGATCTCTCCACAGGTGATCAATGGGATTTAGATCTGGACTCATTGCTGCCACTTCAGAACTCTCCAGCGCTTTGTTGCCATCCATTTCTGGGGGCTTTTTGACGTATGTTTGGGGTCATTGTCCTGCTGGAAGACCCAAGATCTCGGACGCAAACCCAGCTTTCTGACACTGGGCTGTACAGTGTGACCCAAAATCCTTTGGTAGTCCTCAGATTTCATGATGTCTTGTACACATTCAAGGCCCCCAGTGCCAGAGGCAGCAAAACAACCCCAAAACATCATTGACCTCCACCATATTTCACTGTAGGTACTGTGTTCTTTTCTTTGTAGGCCTCATTCCATTTTCGGTAAACAGTAGAATGATTTGCTTTACCAAAAAGCTCTATCTTGGTCTCATCTGTCCACAAGACCTTTCCTACAGAAGGATTTTGGTTACTCAAGTTCAATTTGGCAAAATGTAGTCTTGCTTTCTTATGTCTCTATGTCAGCAGTGGGGTCCTCCTGGGTCTCCTGCTATAGCGTTTCATTTCATTTAAATGTTGACGGATAGTTCACGCTGACACTGATGCTCCCTGAGCCTGCAGGAAAGCTTGAATACCTTTGGAACTTGTTTGGGGCTGCTTATCCACCATCCGGACTATCCTGCATTGACACCTTTCATCAATTTTTCTCTTCCGTCCACGCCCAGGGAGATTAGCTACAGTGCCATGGGTTGCAAACTTCTTGATAATGTTGCGCACTGTGGACAAAGACAAATCTAGATCTCTGGAGATGGACTTGTAACCTTGAGATTGTTGATATTTTTCCACCATTTTGGTTCTCAAGTCCTCAGACAGTTTTCTTCTCCTCTTTCTGTTGTCCATGCTTAGTACACACAGACAGACAATGCAAAGGCTAAGTGAACTTCTCTCCTTTTTATCTGCTTTCAGGTGTGTTTTTTATATTGCCCACACCTGTTACTTGCCCCAGGTGAGTTTAAAGGAGCATCACATGCTTGAAACAATCTTATTTTTCCACAATTTTGAAAGAGTGTCAATAAAGAATATATAAAGAAATACACTCCAATGCAGCACGTACAAGTCTACAAAAAAGAGTAAAAGAATAAAAGTTTGTCAGCCTGGCCTTTTACTAGAGATAACAAGTGCTATTTTTTTTTCGGTATGTTCTGTTCACCGCTATCTTCCAGGAAATCTGACACACACACCCAGGAAGTACAATTCTAAGAAAATTGACACTTACACTTTACTTATGTGTCTTGTGTGTGACTTGTGTGATGTCATTTCCGTTCCCTGGATGGAGAAAATTATGTTTATTTTTTATTTTTATAGTATAAATAGTTGATGGAATCCATAGTGGAACTGAATGGACTCTCTGCATGTAAGTGAGTAGGCCTTGTATCCGCCATCCACCACCTACTCCATTGGTACTATGTCATTATTATTACTATTGAACCTATACTACTGCCCACACCAGGGGTGACTCCTACAGGAAGGGAAAGAATTATTTGATCCCCTGCCGATTTTGAACATTTGCCCCCTGACAAAGAAATGATCGGTCTATAATATTAATAGTCGGTTTATTTGAACAGTGAGAGACAGAATAACAACAAAAAATCCAGAACAATACATTTCCACATAAGTTATGAATTGATTTGCATTTTACTCAGGGAAATAAGTATTTGACCCCCTTTGCAGAACAGGACTAAATACTTGGTGACAAAACCCATGTTGGCGATGACAGAGGTCAGATGTTTCATGTAATCTCCACCAGGTTTTCTCACATCTCAGGAGGATTTTGTCCCACTCTTCTGCAGATCTTCAAGTCATCAAGGTTTCGAGGCTGACGTTTGGCAACTTTAAAGGGGTACTCTGCCCCTAGACATCTTCTCCCCTATACAAAGGATAGGGGATACGATGTCTGATCGCGGGGGCTACCACTGGCCAGCGTTCTGAACTAAATGTTCCGAAAGCTGTTTTCACGCTAAGGGGGTTGGCCACGCCCCTTGTGACATCATGGTCACACCCCCTCAATGCAAGTCAATGGGAGGGGGCGTGACGGCCGTCACGCCCCCTCCCATAGACTTGCATTGAGGAGGCGTGGCTATAACATCCCGAGGGGCGTGGCCGACCCCCTCAGCGTAAAAACAGCTTTCGGAACATTTAGTTCAGAACGCTGGTCAGTGGTAGCCCTGTGTGTCTGCTCATAGGAGAATGCCCTGTGTGTCTGCTCATAGGAGAATACCCAGTGTGTTTCCCGCTTACAGTATTTGCGATGCGTGACCCTACTAAGTTTCGGACTGCCAATCTACTTTTCCTTGACAGGATTTTGTTTTCGAAAGTTTACAAAAAAAATGTTGCCAAATAAGCCTCATACGAATGAACTGCGGCTACATGACCCAAATTCGAGTGAACTGCATTTAGCTCACTATGGTGACTACAGAGTTATCTGCACAATGGCCGCCGTACACATCTCGTTCCTGTCGTTTTTTCCCCGTTTCTATCTGAATGCATCTTCCTGGGGAATAATAAGGACAATTAGCAGCAGCTGGTCGGGTAATCAAGGGGAAAATTGCTTTGTCTCTGGATGAAAGAGGAGGCGCCGCGCTGTAAATCTCCGCACTGTATACAGCTCACAGCTACTTATTATGCAAATACTATACAGTCAGCATTGTGTGAGGAGAGTCCTACAATGCACCCATGCCTGCTACAAATTATATATATATATATATATATATATATATATATATATATATATATATATATAAATATATATATATATATATATATATATATATATATATATATATATATGTATATATAATATATTAGGAAATACACACTATAAGGCATACAAGTAAGTTAAAGAGCATTTTCCCCTTAAATAAGGTGACAGCCAATCATTATAGACAATGGTGTGCTACCCAGCTTTTCACAAACCCTGAAGAGCACCTAAATCCATATTGGTATAGAATTATTCTTACCACATATTACCACATCTTCCACATCTTAACCCTCCAACCCACCTCATATCGTGCTCCATGACCAGTCCTACAACGCCGTTTGTTTTATTCCAGCACAGCTGCATCCATGCGCTTCATTCGTGTAACTGGGTCATGTGATTACCGGTCTGACCCACTGTAAATTGCATGGCTTAATGTGTCAGAGTAAGTGGTCAGTCTTAGGTCAGCTGACTTCCTGTGAAATAGAGGATGACATCATCACCTATCAAATCCCCTCCTAGCAGCTCAAAGTCACTCCCCCTCAAAGCTCTATCTGTATACTGCTGCTATCTTTATGGGATCAGGATACATAGAAGTTATACACCTCCTCTCAAGCTCTATCTGTATACTGCTGCCATCTCTATGGGATCAGGATATATAGAGGTTATACACCTTCTCTCCAGCTCTATATGTATAATGTTACTGCTATCTTTATGGGATCAGGATATATAGTAGTTATATACCTCCCCTACAGCTCTATCTGTATACTGCTGTTACCTATATGGAATCAGGAAATATAATAGTTATACACCTCTTCTCCAGCTCTATCTGTATATTGCTGCTATCTTTATGGGATCAATATGTATATATATATATATATATATATATATATATATATATATATAAATAGTAGTTATATGCCTCCCCTCCAGCTCTATCTGTATACTGCTGCTATCTCTATGGGATAAGGATATATAGTATTTATGCGCCTCCCCTTCCACCTTTATCTGTATACTGCTGCTGCTATCTTCATGGGATCAGGATATATAGCAGTTATACACATCCTCTCCAGCTCTATCTGTATACTGCTGCTATCTCTATGGGATAAGGATATATAGTAGTTAAGCACCTCCCCCCAGCTCTCTCTGTATACTGCTGCTGCTATCTCTATGGGATCAGGATTCATAATAGTTATTTACCTTCCCTGAGGCTGTGTTCACACATTGCGTTCACCCATATCATTCAGAACATAATCCTGTCCGGCTGCAGCATCATCTTTCTCCCAGCTGACGCACAGACTGGGACAAAGTTCAGGAACTGAGGGCGGGACTAGAATTCCTCTGTTCTCACTCCTGTCCTGTCAGACTGCAGCATGAAAACAGAAAGGAGGGGTTTACAGAGCAGCCTGCAGTGATTGGATGAAGAGACCCAGCACAGCAGACTCAGGGAGGAAGTGAACGCATGGTGAGTGAGGGCGGGCTCAGTGCTTGCCCCAGACACACCCTTTCCTGAGCATTGGATGTCAGAATGAGTGAGCAGCAGAACAGAGGGATTTGTGAGCCAAATACAGAAGCTAGACACATAAAAAAGACATGTAAAGCATCAGTGTGACCTAGTGAGTAACATATAGAAGCATTATTTTCTGTGATATGACAGGTACACTTTAAGCCTTAGGATCCATTCACACTACGGAATTCCCGCAGAATTCACGAACGGAATTCCGCAGTGTGAACTTAACATTAGTGTGAATGGGTCTCCGCGAGACCCATTCACACTGCGGAATTTCCGCGGAGGACAATTCCGCCACTGAAATTGTTCCGCGCAAAGAAAGAAAGTGTTAATTCTTTGCGCGGATTCCGCGAGCACTGCATAGCCAACAATGGTGATGGCGAAGTGCCCCGCGGCCCCAGCGCCAAAGCAGAATTCAGCGAGTGGAGATTCCGCAGTGTGAACGCACCCTTAGGGGGAGGAGATTTATCAAAACCAGTGGATAGGAAAAAACTTGCCCAGTTGCCCATAGCAACCAATCAGCTTCCTTCTTTCATTTTTAGGAAGGCCTGTGAAAAATGAAAGAAGCGATCCGATTGGTTGCTATGGGCAACTGGGTACCTTTTCCTCTGCACAGGTTGCGATAAATCTCCCCCTAGGTGTGTAAAACCACAGGGGTTAAAGGGACTGGTCTGTTTAGTCAGTATGACAGTGTTTCTCAACCATGGGGCCTCCAGCTGTTGCAAAACTACAACGCCCAGCATGCCCGGACAGCCTTTGGCTGTCCGGGCATGCTGGGAGTTGTAGTTTTGCAACAGCTGGAGGCACCCTGGTTGGGAAACACTGCAGTATGATGTGGGGTAACATGTAGTATATATATTTTTTGGATATGGAGTATGTTGACAGGCCCGGAGCTATCTGTTGGCGGTGCTGCTCATACCTGGCTGTCACCGGACAGGATGTTCCACTTTCCTTCCAATTACTGTTGGGAATTTACATTCAATAAACAAAGCGGCTGCGGCTCCTCATGGCTCGAGAGGTTCCAGATGACTTCTCCTCACAAGGAGCTGTCACCTTTAACATGAAGGCTACGTGATCATCATAAGGCTCCTTTCACACTATGGGGGAGATTTATCAGAACCTGTGCAGAGGAAGAGTGGTGCAGTTGCCCATAGCAACCAATCAGATCGCTTCTTTCATTTTTCACAGGCCTCTTTAAAAATGAAAGAAGCGATCTGATTGGTTGCTATGGGCAACTGCACCGCTCTTCCTCTACACAGGTTTTGATAAATCTCCCCCTATGAGTATTCATCCGTCATTAAACATTCGTTTTCTGTGTAAAAACGGACGTATAATAACGGATGAATAACGTCCGTCAAAATAACGCCCCCGTTAAGACCCGTTACAACGTCCGTCATGTACGGCCGTTTTAACACCTCTGCCTACAGACTCCCACAGCCGGGAATACTACTACTCCCATCATGGAACAGAATTGTTTCCATGATGGGAGTAGTAGTTCCCCGGCTGCGGGTGTCTGACGGTGGCCGGGGAGGCTAGATTAGTGTTTGTACTACTACATGGGATATGAGGTGAGATATGAGTAGTGATGAGCGGCAGGGGCCATATTCAAATTTGCAATATTTTGTGAATATATGGACGAATATTCGTCCTATATTTGCAAATTTTGCATATTCGTTATATTCGTTGTGTATTCGTGTAATCGGGATATGAGGACAAGTTATGAGGTCATGATATGAGGATTGGATATGAGGACGGGATATGAGGACGGGATATGAGGATGAAATATGAGGACGAGATATGAGGTCGGGATATGAAGTTGTGATATGAGGACGGGATATGAGGACGGGATATGAGGACGGGATATGAGGACGGGATATGAGGACAGGATATGAGGACGAAATATGAGGACGGGATATGAGGACGGGATTTGAGGATGGAACATGAGGACGGGATATGAGGACAGGATATGAGGAGGAAATATGAGGACGAGATATGAGGAGAGCATATGAAGTTGGTATATGAGGACGGGAAATGAGGATAAGATATGAGGATGGGATATGAGGACAGGATATGAGGACGGGATATGAGGATGGGATATGAGGTCAGGATATGAGGACGGGATATGAGGATGGGATATGAGGTCAGGATATGAGGACGGGATATGAGGATGGGATATGAGGTCAGGATATGAGGACGGGATATGAGGATGGAACATGAGGACGGGATATGAGGACAGGATATGAGGAGGAAATATGAGGACGAGATATGAGGAGAGCATATGAAGTTGGTATATGAGGACGGGAAATGAGGATAAGATATGAGGATGGGATATGAGGACAGGATATGAGGACGGGATATGAGGATGGGATATGAGGTCAGGATATGAGGATGGGATATGAGGACGGGATATGAGGACGAAATATGAGGATAAGATATGAGGATGGGATATGAGGATGGGATATAAGGTTGGCATATGAGTATGGAATCTGAGGTCGGGATATGAGGACAGGATAGGAGGACAGGATATGAGGACAAGATATGAGGATGGGATATAAGTACGGGATATGAAGATGGAATATGAGGACAGGATATGAAGAGCGGATATGAGGCTGGCATATGAGGTCAGCATATGAGTATGGGATGGGAGGATTGGGTATGAGGATGGGATATGAGGACAGGATAGGAGGACAGGATAGGAGGACAGGATATGAGGATGGGATATGAGGTAGCTTTGGTCCAGTGCTCTCAAAACTGTAGCCCTCCAGATGTTGCGAAACTACAACTCCCAGCATGCTCAGACAACCCATGGCTGTGAGGTGTAGTCTTGCAACAGCTGGAGGGCCACAGTTTGGAGAGCACTGCCATAGGAGAACATACGACCAGCCTCTACCCAGCCTGAAATGTCTGATACCAGCACAATGAATGACGGTCATATAGAAGTCCAGTGTCTCTTTAACTACGAGCTTCTCCCTGTATATATTACTCATATCCACTTATCAGATATCACAGGAAGAATTTCTAATGATTCCCGGTCAGGGCGAGGCCGGCGGATGGAAAGAAGTAACAGGCCGAGGAGATTTCTACATTTTTACAGAATTAAGTGATTGAGTCTCATTGTGTGGAAATCACTGACCGTGTGATCTGTGAGGAATTATTAACAGCACCGTACAGAGAAGGGAAATATATCAATGTGTACGGTCAGTGACAGGGGAGTAGATAGAATCATTGATGATAGATAGATACATAGATACATAGATAGATAGATATGAGATAGATAGATAGATAGATAGATAGATTGAGAGACATGAGATAGATATGAGATAGATAGATATGAGATAGATAGATATGAGATAGATAGATAGATAGATAGATAGATAGATAGATAGATATGAGATAGATAGATAGATATGAGATAGATAGATATGAGATAGATAGATATGAGATCGGTAGATAGATATGAGATAGATATATACATAGATAGATAGATAGATATGAGATAGATATATATGAAATAGATAGATAGATATGAGATAGATAGATAGATATGAGATAGATAGATAGATATGAGATAGATATGAGATAGATATAAGATAGATAGATATGAGATAGATATGAGATAGATAGATAGATATGAGATAGATAGATATGAGATAGATAGATAGATATGAGATAGATATGAGATAGATATGAGATAGATAGATAGATATGAGATAGATAGATAGATATGAGATAGATAGATATGAGATAGATATGAGATAGATAGATAGATAGATAGATAGATATGAGATAGATAGATAGATATGAGATAGATATGAGATAGATATGAGATAGATATGAGATAGATATGAGATAGATAGATAGATACATATGAGATAGATATGAGATAGATAGATATGAGATAAATAGATATGAGATAGATAGATAGATAGATAGAAAGATATGAGATAGATAGATAAATATGAGATAGATAAATATGAGATAGATAGATAGATAGATATGAGATAGATAGATAGATAGATAGATAGATAGATAGATAGATAGAAAGGTATAGATTAAATTAGAAGAGGTCAAGAATAATATCCAAGGATGGGTGTAGTTCATAGGTATATAAGAAAAAATATATTTCACATCTAAGAGGGAATGGTCTGACATCTACGTGGGGCACAACCCTGACTGGACTGGCCCACTACAGTATCCTCCGCCCAGGTACCCACTAGGATGAGGGCCTACTAGGGGTTCCAGCCATATTGTGGTGGTTATATGTGATTATGGTGTTACAGTATTATTAAGTGTATGGGGTATTATCCAGTCATTTTATGGTGATTATATTTGGTCATGGTGCGTTGGTATTATTTAATAAGCGTATGGTGTATTATTTAGTCATTAAATGGTGATAATATGTGATCTTGGTGTGACAGTATTATTTATCAATTGTGTGTTGTATTATTCAGTCATTATATGGTGGTAATATGTATTCATGGTGTAGCGCTATTATTTATTAAGTGTATGTTATATTATTCAGTCATTATATGGTAGTAATATGTATTCATGGTGTAGCGGTATTATTTATCAAGTGTACGTTGTATTATTTAGTCATTATGTGGTAGTAATATGTATTCATGGTGTAGCAGTATTATTTATCAATTGTATGTTGTATTCTTTAGTCATTATGTGGTGGTAATATGTATTCATGGTGTAGCGGTATTATTTATCAAGTGTATTTTGTATTATTCAGTCATTATGTGGTGGTAATATGTATTCATGGTGTAGCGGTATTATTTATCAATTGTATGTTGTATTATTCGGTCATTATGTGGTGGTAATATGTATTCAATGTGTAGCAGTATTATTTATCAATTGTATGTTGTATTATTTAGTCATTATGTGGTAGTAATATGTATTCATGGTTTAGCGGTATTATTTATCAATTGTATGTTGTATTATTCAGTCATTATGTGGTGGTAATATGTATTCATGGTGTAGCGGTATTATTTATCAAGTGTACGTTGTATTATTTAGTCATTATGTGGTAGTAATATGTATTCATGGTGTAGCGGTATTATTTATCAATTGTATGTTGTAATCTTTAGTCATTATGTGATGGTAATATGTATTCATGGTGTAGCGGTATTATTTATCAATTGTATGTTGTATTCTTTAGTCATTATGTGGTGGTAATATGTATTCATGGTGTAGCGGTATTATTTATCAAGTGTATTTTGTATTATTCAGTAATTATGTGGTGGTAATATGTATTCATGGTGTAGCGGTATTATTTATCAATTGTATGTTGTATTCTTTAGTCATTATGTGGTGGTAATATGTATTCATGGTGTAGCGGTATTATTTATCAATTGTATGTTCTATTATTCAGTCATTATGTGGTGGTAATATGTATTCATGGTGTAGCGGTATTATTTGGTAAGTGTATGACTATTACCTGCACAGACGCTTCTGCAGTAAACATGGAGCACCTGGTTGGGGTCTCTCTTGGATGTGTCATCTCACTTTGCTGAACCCCCCAGCTACACCATTTTTTCCCCCACCGGAATACCCCTTTAAGACAGTGTTTCCCAGCCAGAGTGCCCCAGGCTGTCCGGGCATGCTGGGAGTTGCAGTTTTGCAACAACTGGAGGGGTACTCTGGCGGAAATTTTTTTTTAATTAACTGGTGCCAGAAAGTTAAACAGATTTGTAAATTAAGTTTTATTTAAAAATCTAAATCCTTCCAGTACTTACAAGCTGCTGTATGCTCCAGACTAAGTTGTCTTTCTTTCTGGAGTTCTTTCCAGTCTGACCACAGTGCTCTCTGCTGACACCTCTGTCCATGTCAGGAACTGTCCAGAGCAGGAGCAAATCCCCATAGCAAACCTCTCCTGCTCTGCACAGTTCCTGACACGGACAAGAGGTGTCAGCAGAGAGCACTGTGGTCAGACTGGAAAGAATTACACAACTTCCTGTGAAGCATACAGCAGCTGATCAGTGCTGGAAGGATTAAGATTTTTTTTTTTTTAATAGAAGCAATTTACTAATCTGTTTAACTTTCTGGCACCAGCTAATTTTTCCACCGGAGTACCCCTTTAAGATAATGCAATAGGATCTCATCAAACTCTCCCAGATCACTGCAGAGACATTGTGAGATCACATAAGCTTACAATGGACAAACTCAGCTCTGCTACTCCTGGATGTAGGCCCCTTCTTTGCAGAACAGATTAGCAGAGCTGTGTATTGTTTGCTACATATCCAGTGGGAGTAGGAATTTGGTTTGTGCTCCAGGTAAAACTAAGTGATGGAAACGTTCCAGATCGAGGAGAACATCCGTTGAGGCTCCTCCCGGCGGCACTTTCATGGGGATCTCATGCTTGACGTGCAATCTGTTCTGTGCGGACAACACGCGGTAGAGAGATGTATCACCCATCAGCTGCAATGATTGATGGGAAACGGTGGATTTGGGTGAAACCACTGTGGTGGCCCAGTACGGGATATATAAAAAAAATGTGGGAGCTCAACGTAAAAAGAGAAAACCTATACCGAGGATACTGCGTTGCACATACCCATGTGCCAAGAAAGAGTACTAATAGTGTAAAAAGGGGAGGCAGTCCTGCTAGGCTAGGTCAGAGTAAAAGATATAAGGTCAAAAATTAGAAGAAAGAGAGAGAGAAAAGAAAATGTGTCTAAAATAGCATCAAATGATAACATCTATTTGGAAAAATGATGTGAGGTCTGCGGCAGGGCCCTTGTCGCAGGGTTGTCTTAACACCAGACGCGTTTCGGGGAACTGCGTCCCCTTTTTCAATGGTGGAGGTTCAGGAAGACTGTAACAATCTGATACAGTCTTCCTGAACCTCCACCATTGAAAAAGGGGACGCAGTTCCCCGAAACGCGTCTGGTGTTAAGACAACCCTGCACATCATCTGAGACAATCGTTACCGCATTGCCGGTCCTCGCCTACTCACTCACCTGCTCCCCGTGCCGTTGGGGTAGAGAGGATACCTCCAGCGTTGCCATACGCTGCTACGACCTCTAGGCTTCACAGCGCATCCACACGCTGCTTCCCAGCCATCATCTCCGACCCCCAGCACCGGATCATATCACCCCTCCTACATTTCTCCAGTGCCGCCGGGACAGAGGGACGTGTATCCGGATCGCAAGCACAGCCGCACTCACCGGACTGTGCACACTGTAGCCGGTAAGAGGCACTAAGTGCCTGAACTGTATAGCGATTGCCCTCTTGCATTCAGTCCCCGTGCCGTCGGGGTAGAGGGGGCATCGCCTGTATCTCTGCACCTAAAAACGTTTATAGTGGGCCCCAATCTGGGAGGCTCCAGAGCTACTGAAAATTTGCCTTATTGGATTATCAACTTTTTTGCTATGTACTTTCATCTGGATTAATCCCGGCTCCTATAATATAACTAAACAGATACTGTTCGCACTGTCCCATTGCCGCACTTTCATTGTCTCATTGTCCAATTAGTGAAGTGCAATACCACTGTGTATATTTTATATTTTTAGCATTTTATACCATTGTAACCATTTTATCTAGTGACCAGTCTGGGACAAGGGCCCTGCCGCAGACCTCACATCATTTTTCCAAATAAATGTTATCATTTTATTGCCATTGTACACACGTTTTCTTTTTTCTCTCTCTCTTTCTTCAAATTTTTGACCTTATATCTTTTACTCTGACCTAGCCTAGCAGGACTGCCTCCCCTTTTTACACTACCAGTACGGGAGATGTTACCCCGTACCCTTGCTGTCCTGTCAGGCAGTGTCCCCAGGGCCCCTTGCACCTGTTTCCCCCCTGTACATATGTTCTGCAGTGTATTGTATTATATAATGTGTTGTATCTTTAAGAGTTATGTCATGTGATTGTTACCCAGGAGGCACCAGTGACCAGGTGACCCCAACAGTGACCTATGGGCTCCCCTGCAGTGTCTCCTCTGCTGTTACTATAATGTCATTTATTGTAATAGGATTGTAGTCAGTGGCCCTCATTTACTATTGCAAACACAAAATGTTTTATTGCGGGTTGTGCGACAGATTCTGACGCATTGCACCACAAATTCTGTCTGGGCCAGAATTTGCACCAGAATTGAAAAAGCCCAACTAACTCTCCATTTTAGTGAGAAAACCAAAAAAATGGGGGTGGCCCCAGGAAAAGGGAGTGTGGTCACCGGAAAGGGGCGTGTTCCCGACATTTTCACAAAAACCCAACATATTTACTAAGGTTTCCGCAGAAAATGTGGTGGATTTAAGATGAGGAAAACCCCACAGATCAGAACAGGTGTAAAAAAAGCAAAATGTAGGGAAACCTTACTAAATACCGTGGAAAAAAATTTTAGGGAATTAAAACCCACAAAGAAACCTACACAACACTCTTAGTAACTAAGGACCAGTGTCCCAATGTATAGTTAGTATAAAGGAGTAGTGTTGCTCGCGAATATTCGCAATGCAAATTCTATTCGCGAATATAGCACTATATATTTGCAATTACGAATATTCGTTTTATTTGTTTTTTTTTCACAGTACACATCACAGTGATCACCCCTCTCTGCTTCCAGCTTGTGTGGTGTAAAGAAGGCTCTAATACTACTGTGTGAGACTGGTGTGCGAATTTTCGCAAATGCTATTTTTTCGCATGTGCGATTTTTCGTTTATGCAAATTTTAGCATATGCGAAAATAAAGCGCGAATATTACGAATGTGCGAATTTAGCAATATCTGACGAATATTCGTCCATATATTTGCGAAATATCGCGAATTCGAATATGGCCTATGCTGCTCAACACTATAAAGAAGCTGTGAGATGTCACATGTTATGTTATCACATGAGATAGATAGATATAATATAGATAGATATGAGATAGACATGAGATAGATATGAGATAGATAGATAGATATGAGATAGATAGATAGATATGAGATAGACAAATAGATATGAGATAGATAGATATGAGATAGACATGAGATAGATATGAGATAGATAGATATATATGAGATAGATAGATAGATAGATAGATAGATAGATATGAGATAGATAGATAGATATGAGATATATAGATAGATATGAGATATATAGATATGAGATAGATAGATAGATATGAGATAGACATGAGATAGATATGAGATAGATAGATATATATGAGATAGATAGATAGATAGATATGAGATAGACAAATAGATATGAGATAGATAGATAGATATGAGATAGATAGATATGAGATATATAGATAGATATGAGATATATAGATATGAGATAGATAGATAGATATGAGATAGACATGAGATAGATATGAGATAGATAGATATGAGATAGATATGAGATAGATAGATATGAGATAGATAGATAGATAGATATGAGATAGATATGAGATAGATAGATATGAGATAGATAGATAGATAGATATGAGATAGATAGATAGATAGATATGAGATAGACAAATAGATATGAGATAGATAGATATGAGATAGATACATATGAGATAGATAGATATGAGATAGATAGATATGAGATATATAGATATGAGATATATAGATATGAGATAGATATGAGATAGATATGAGATAGATAGATAGATAGATAGATAGATAAATAGATACATAGATAGATAGATATGAGATAGATAGATAGATAGATGGATAGATATGAGATAGATAGATGGATAGATATGAGATAGATAGATGGATAGATATGAGATAGATGGATAGATAGATAGATAGATATGAGATAGATAGATAGATAGATAGATGGATAGATATGAGATAGATAGATGGATAGATATGAGATAGATAGATGGATAGATATGAGATAGATGGATAGATAGATAGATAGATAGATAGATAGATAGATAGATATGAGATAGATATATAGATAGATAAAAAATGTGTGGTTTCTCCTTAATGATATATACACAGGTTCTCACACACAGAATTATCTCATCAATTTTCTTCACTTCCTCTGAAGTCATTGGACAGAATCGTCTCGTACGGATTTCTCCCCACGGAGAACTTCAGTTTCTTCTGGGGAAAATCTCTTTAATCCTATCACAATGTGCAACCATTGCAGCCCCACAGAGTCCATTGACAAATTCATCTGTGCGTTATCTGTAGTAACCACTGTACTTCTCCCATCTTCTGTTCTCACGCAGCTCTCCATCTATAGACATGTCCTCTGCCTGCAGATCCAGATTGCAGAAGTGGGTGCATCCTGTGAGAAGGGAGAAGTGGACACGGTGACTAGTCTGCGGCCGAGGGTTGTCTCCTAGGGAAGAGCATACACAGCGGTGTCCTCGGCTGATACTCTTACAATCCGTTTTATGAATGGGACCTACAGAATGGAAACCACAAGTTTCTGTGTATGGGCTGAGGACACGGATCTGTTCCTCATCCCGGTTGCTGCATGAGGTGTGTCCAATTCAGAATCTGCGATAGGCCTCAATCAGATCAGGAAAAAGGAACTAATGAATTAGAATGGGTTAAAGGGGTACTCTGATGGAAAACAAAAGTTTTTAAATCAGCTGGTGCCAAAAAGTTATACAGATTTTTAATTTAAAATGTGCAGGAAAGCATTAGAAAATAAGCGGCACTCACCACGTCCAAGCTGGTGACAACTTCTTTATTTCTTAAACGTGCAGTAAAACATACAGGTGCAGGGAGACAGGAACGCCGGAGAGTCCGGCAGACAGGTCACAGCCGTATTGTGCTTCCGCACTTCGTCAGACCATCTCGTCCACTGAGAGCTCGCCAGGTAAGTACCTGTTAGGCTCCACCCGTGGGCGGTCATTTCTGTGTTACATGAAAGTGCAAAAATACAAAAACGTATAAAAACATTTAAAAACTGAAACTAGCCAGGAGTCACTATACTGTGGCAAAAACAGGGTTAAAGAAATATACTTAAATCAAGTTTATGGTTCAAGCCGAGGTCCTCTTGTGCGTTCGTGCGCATTATCCAATCCGGCCTCTCTCTTCTCGATCCAGACCCATGTAGCAGCCTATTCCTGTTTTGGCTTGATGCCCTTTTTAATGCCTTATCCAAAACCGGTTTAGGGTACCCCCTGTCCTCCAACCCAGCAAGTGATTCTTGGGCTTAAATTTTGAAACTTTCTTCAGAACTGTTAAAGGGGTATTCCAGGCAAAAACTTTTTTTTTTTATATATCAACTGGCTCCGGCAAGTTAAACAGATTTGTAAATTACTTCTATTAAAAAATCTTAATCCTTCCAATAGTTATTAGCTTCTGTAGTTTTCTTTCTAACTGCTCAATGATGATGTCACGTCCCGGGAGCTGTGCATGATGGGAAAATATCCCCATAGGAGCTGGACAGCTCCCGGCAAGTGTTCGGAACATGTAGTTCCGAATGTTGTGTACGTGCTGTGGTTGCCGTGCCCCCGCCCATAGACGTGGCCTGACGACACATGGGGGGGGCGGGGCTGACCCCCGCAGCATGCACACGTTGTTCAGAACTAAATGTTACGAACACTGGCCAGTGGAGTACCCCTTTATGGTGACGAACAAGTAGACAGTTTCCACTCCACTTATCAGTTTAGCTATGGTCAGATTGGGTGCTCAGGGGTTCACTCCTCCACTGAGAACCTCAAGAAAACTTTAAATTGTTCACTTTGTAGTGATAAGCGGCAGGGGCCATATTCGAATTTGCTATATTTAGCGAATATATGGAGAAATATTCGTCCTATGTTCGCGAATTTCGCATATTCGCTATGTTCGTTTCCTTTTTTTTTTCATGCGAAAATCCATAATGAAATTTGCATAGTGCGCATGCGCGATTATATCTTTCACCTAAAAGAAGGGAGGGATCAGTGTCCTCTGGAAGTGCCGATATTCGCGAATATTTGCATATAGGAAATGTTCGCGCTCCACACCGACTCACACAGTAAATCATATTGGAGCTTTCTTCGGACCATAAACTGGAAGCAGGGAGGGATGATGACTTTTTATTTACACAGTACATATCATTGTGATAAAAAAAATCCCAATATTCGTCATTACGAATACCGTATTTTTCGCCGTATAAGACGCACTTTGTCTTTGGGGGGGGGAAAGTTGATACGTCTTATACGGCGAATACACACCTATCGGGTCGGTCCCTGTGGCCATCAACGGCCGGGATCCGCGGCTAATACAGGACATCACCGATCGCGGTGATGCCCTGTATTAACCCTTCAAAGCTGACCGCCGCGTCTGAAGCGAAAGTGACACTAACCCGGCTGCTCAGTCGGGCTGTTCGGGACCGCCGCGATTTCCCGAACAGCTTACAGGACACCGGGAGGGACCTTACCTGCCTCCTCGGTGTCTGCTCCGGGCCGGGATCCCCTGCATGACCGGCGCTCTCCTTCAACGTCATCACGTCGTCGCGCACGCCGTCCCGTCATCCAATAGGAGCGGCGTGCGTAGCGACGTGATGACGGCGACGGAGAGCGTGGATCCCAGGGAAGAAGACGTCCGGAGCGGCGGGGACAGGTGAGTATTACCTCCTATACCAGTGGTCTACAATCTGCGGACCTCCATATTGTCACGATGCCGGCTGGCAGGTAGTGGATCCTCTGTGCCAGAGAGGGATAGCGAGGGCCGTGCTAGTGGACCGGTTCTAAGACACTACTGGTTTTCACCAGAGCCCGCCGCAAAGCGGGATGGTCTTGCTGCGGCGGTAGTGACCAGGTCGTAACCACTAGCAACGGCTCACCTCTCTGGCTGCTGAAGATGCTGAAGATGCTGAAGAAAGGCGAGGTACAAGGGAGTAGGCAGAAGCAAGGTCGGACGTAGCAGAAGGTCGAGGCAGGCAGCAAGGATCGTAGTCAGGGGCAACGGCAGGAGGTCAGGAACACGGGCTAGGAACAGACAAGGGAACGCTTTCACTAGGCACTAAGGCAACAAGATCCGGCAAGGGAGTGCAGGGGAAGTGAGGTAATATAGGGAAGTGCACAGGTGATCACACTAATAGGTAATTGGAAGATTGGGCCAGGCACCAACATTGGTGCACTGGCCCTTTAAATTGCAGAGACCCGGCGCGCGCGCGCCCTAGGGAGCGGGGCCGCGCGCGCCGGGACAGGACCGACGGAGAGCGAGTCAGGTACGGGGACCGGGGTGCGCATCGCGAGCGGGCGCCACCCGCATCGCGAATCGCATCCCGGCTGGAGGCGGTACCGCAGCGCACCCGGTCAGTGGATCTGACCGGGGCGCTGCAGCAACGAGGATGAGGCGAGCGCTCCGGGGAGGAACGGGGACCCGGAGCGCTCGGCGTAACAGTACCCCCCCCCTTGGGTCTCCCCCTCTTCTTGGGGCCAAAGAACCTGAGGAAAAAAAAGTAAATTTTTCCGTGATGAGGTCCGATGCACATTAGGAGGGGTTCTGTGCGGAAACGCATGAGACAGTCCAATCTTTTATTGTTAATACAATAGATGTAGAGGGGTCTGGCGAGACTGGTCACAGGGACGTAGAACCTGTTGATAGGAGAGGCCAAAAAAATTTTTCCTGCAGATCCGGAATCCAAGGAGACCAAAGTAGAGAAGGAGAAGGTAGAGGCAGATATCCGCACAGGCACAGTAAGGCGTGGAGAAGCAGAGTTGACATCAAGAACTGTGTCACCTTTGTGCGGAGTCAGCGTACGTCTTTCCAGGCGGGGAGGACGGATAGGACAATCCTTCAGGAAATGTTCGGTACCGGCATAGTACAGGCAAAGATTCTCCATGCGGCGTCGTGTCCTCTCTAGAGGTGTCAAGCGAGACCGGTCAACTTGCATAGCCTCCGCGGCGGGAAGCACAGGAACGGATTGCAGAGGACCAGAGGAGAGAGGAGCCGGGGAGAAAAAACGCTTCGTGCGAACAAAGTCCATATCCAGGCGGAGCTCCAGACGCCATCCGGAAGAACGCATGTCAATGCGAGTGGCAAGATGAATGAGTTCATGTAGGTCAGCAGGAGTCTCTCGTGCGGCCAGAACATCTTTAATGTTGCTGGATAGGCCTTTTTTAAAGGTCGCGCAGAGAACCTCACTATTCCAGGACAACTCGTAAGCAAGAGCACGGAACTGAATGGCGTACTCGCCAACGGAAGAAACACCCTGTTCCAGGTTCAGCAGGGCAATCTCGGCAGAAGAAGCTCGGGCAGGCTCCTCGAAGACACCATGGACCTCAGCGAAGAAGGACTGGACTGTGGCTGTGGCAGAATCATTGCGGTCCCCATCAAACTTGTCCGGCAGGGACAAGCAGGGGTTAAGAACGGCCGGTTGCTGCGGAGGAGTTGCAGGAGCCGGCGGAGGAGATGGTTGTTGCAGCTGTAGCTGTGACTGAAGTTGCTGTATCTGCGGCAGCAGCTGCTGTGACTGAAGTTGCTGTATCTGCGGCAGCAGCTGCTGTAACTGTGACTGAAGACGCTGTGTCTCGGAGATCAAGTATGCCAGCTGTTGATCTCGTTGGGCGATCTTTACGCCAAATTTGTCCGGCAGGGACAAGCAGGGGTTAGGAAGGACCGGTTGCTGCGGAGGAGTTGCAGGAGCCGGCGGAGGAGATGGTAGTTGCAGCTGTAGCTGTTGCTGTATCTGCGGCTGCAGCTGCTGTATCTGTGACTGAATACGCAGTGCCTCGGAGGTCAAGTATGCCAGCTGTTGATCTCGTTGCGCTATCTGTTGCGACTGCTGGGCGATCTGACGAGCTTGCTGGGCGACCAGCGTAGGGAGGTCAGCGACAACTGGCAGAGGAACTTCAGCGGGATCCATGGCCGGATCTACTGTCACGATGCCGGCTGGCAGGTAGTGGATCCTCTGTGCCAGAGAGGGATAGCGAGGGCCGTGCTAGTGGACCGGTTCTAAGACACTACTGGTTTTCACCAGAGCCCGCCGCAAAGCGGGATGGTCTTGCTGCGGCGGTAGTGACCAGGTCGTAACCACTAGCAACGGCTCACCTCTCTGGCTGCTGAAGATGCTGAAGATGCTGAAGAAAGGCGAGGTACAAGGGAGTAGGCAGAAGCAAGGTCGGACGTAGCAGAAGGTCGAGGCAGGCAGCAAGGATCGTAGTCAGGGGCAACGGCAGGAGGTCAGGAACACGGGCTAGGAACAGACAAGGGAACGCTTTCACTAGGCACTAAGGCAACAAGATCCGGCAAGGGAGTGCAGGGGAAGTGAGGTAATATAGGGAAGTGCACAGGTGATCACACTAATAGGTAATTGGAAGATTGGGCCAGGCACCAACATTGGTGCACTGGCCCTTTAAATTGCAGAGACCCGGCGCGCGCGCGCCCTAGGGAGCGGGGCCGCGCGCGCCGGGACAGGACCGACGGAGAGCGAGTCAGGTACGGGGACCGGGGTGCGCATCGCGAGCGGGCGCCACCCGCATCGCGAATCGCATCCCGGCTGGAGGCGGTACCGCAGCGCACCCGGTCAGTGGATCTGACCGGGGCGCTGCAGCAACGAGGATGAGGCGAGCGCTCCGGGGAGGAACGGGGACCCGGAGCGCTCGGCGTAACACATATGTTGCAAAACTACAACTCCCAGCATGCCCGGACAGCCAACGGCTTACAGTTTTCCTTTAAGTCCTGCAGGAATACGTGAAAACTGAGTTCCTGCACTTTTTCAACAGCAGGAACACCATTCCTATTAGTAGGACCAGCCCTTGAGTGGAGATCTTGGGTGAGTCCCTGCACTTTTTCCCCCTAAGTATTGCCCATTGTCATCTGTGTCTGTCCGCACCGATCTGTGCAGATCAGGTGAGAGAGAGGCTTGGTTTTTCCTTAGGGCGGCAAGATCAAAGTCCTTAAAGGGCTGTGTCATGAACTTCGTATTACATAACGTCTTACATAACTAATTACGCAAGATTTATTTTTTTTCTCCAAGAACTAAGCAAAATTTGACAAGGTCATTCAAGATAATGGTGACTTTCTGTTCCTCCTGGAGATAAGGAACATGAACAAGAACATCGGATGTTAAATTCTGATAGCCCAAGTGTCTCCGAAACGAGACCAAAAATGTCAACTCATCCAGTCAGTGACATCTCGTCAAGACTTATATTTGATCCTACATGAGATATTTCATCTTTGATGAGTGGTGTTTCTTTTCTCAACTCTTATCAATGATGGTGCCGGCAATGGAAGATTAGATCCAACTCTAGTCAATGGGTCCAGACTGGGTATGACTTTATGATATGGGTTAAAGGGGTACTCAGGAGGGAAACTATATATACATTTATTTATTATTATTATTTTTTTTTTTTTTTCAAATCAACTGGTGCCAAAAAGTTAAACAGATTTATAAATGACTTCTATTAAAAAACCTTAACCCTTCCAGTACTTTTCAGCTGCTGTATACTCCAGAGGAAGTTGTGTAGTTCTTTTCAGTCTGCCCACAGTGCTCTCTGCTGACACCTCTGTCCATGTCAGGAACTGTCCAGAGTAGGAACAAATCCCCATTACAAACCTCTCCTGCTCCGGACAGTTCCTGACATGGACAGAGGTGTCAGCAGAGAACACTTCCTGTGGAACACAGCAGCTGTTGGGTGTGTCTGATTTCCAGGGCTTTCCAGAGAGAGGGGATTGAAGCAGATTTTCCTACAGCCTTTTTCCCAGGAGGGTGGCAGCCTCCTTGGGAGAACCTCCTGCTATGGAGCCCCAGACTTCCACCCCTCGAACTAGGCCGGAGGGGGGTGGGAGTGAGAGAGCTACGGCCGATTCTCAGGACGGGGTGAGAAGATCCAGCAGGCTCCGCAGAAATGTGGAGCCCACTCCCCCGTCCGTCGCTGGAAACCGCAAGGCGTCCGGTAAGAAAATTACAGTTATGTCTTCAGGGACTGTTGTTATGGAACCCCAGCAATGGGGGGTGAAGGGACCCAGGGAGTCGCTTGCCACCTTTGGATCCCGCATGCAGGCAAAGCTGGTGGAATATGAGCAGCTGGGAAAGAAGCTGAAGGTGTTAAGGGAAGATCTGAAGTTTGCTCGCTACCAAACAGATAACTCTGCCAAGGCCATGAGGGCTAAGTTTGCTGCCAGGGTGTGTGAACTGAAGGCAGAGGAGCAGGAGGTGGTGAGAGCCCGAATGCAGATCGTAGAGGGAGCGGGTATATTTAAGGAAAAGTTAAAAAATGACGACCGCTATAAAATCATGAAGACCCCTGTGAAGGAGGAAGAGGATAGTCAGGGGGAGGAAGAATGCCTGTTTGATACAGAGGAGAAGATGGAGGAAGGTGGTGAGGGAGATGGCGGCAGTGAGGGTGATGAGAGTGAGGGGGATGTGTGTGATACCCCATGTACCCCTAAGACCTCTGTCACCCCAAGTGCAGAATATATTAACCCTGCCCAAGTCGCCTTACCAACCACCTCAGAGGAAAGTGACAGCAGTGATGGCGGTGACAGCAGCCCGGTCGGTGGGGGGCTCCTGCGGGCCATAGTGATGCAGGAGTCACCCACCCGTCTTGAAAATTTCAGTTTTGGCCAGGACCTGGGCCCTGAGGAGAATAAAAGGAAGAAAAAGAAGAAGAAAAAGGCTGGGAAGCAAGTGAAGTTTGTTTTCTCTCCTATCCAGCAGTCTGGGCTACCTGAAAAGTTGGTTCAGGCTGCTGGGCCCCCCACCCTGCCAGATCCCGCTTCTGCTGTGGAACGGGACCAGCACGGGGGGTACAGTGCTGCATCCAACATGGCCGCGGGTGCTACAGTCATGCGTCCTGCTGGTAGGGAAGAGCAGGACGGGCTAATGGTGGGCAGTAGTTATGCGGCAGTGTGCAAGGGGAGCGGTTCCCCGAGTATTGTGGGCAATGTCACCAGCTCTGCAGGGCACTCCCCTGAGAGGGGGGGGGAGTGTCCAGGCACCGGGACCTACTGCTGAGCCTGTGCGGTCGGGCGCAGTGTGTAGCGCGGATGCTGCAGGGATCTCCCCTGATAGGGAGGGGAGTCCCTGCACATCAGTGGCAGAAGGAGGGGTGGAGGTGCGCCCGGAGGGGCAGCCTCGGGATTTGACGTCTACGGTGGCGTCTCGTATAGAGGAGGAGTCAGTGTCGGCAGCCGCCGGTGACCTAAGAAGGAGCAAGAAGCCCAAGCTAAAACACATCCAGGCCAGCCCAGAGGTAGTGGGTGAAGCAGCTGCTGATCCCATATATACTGTAAATGAAAGCAATGTAAATACAAAGAGTGTGAATGATGAGAGTGGTAGTGCTGTGGATGAGAGGGGTGTATGTGGGAGTGGTAGTGGTGTAGATGGGAAGAGTGGTAGTGGTGCAGATGGGAGGAGTGGTAGTGGTGCAGATGGGAGGAGTGGTAGTGGTGCAGATGGGAGGAGTGGTAGTGGTGCAGATGGGAGGAGCGGTAGTGGTGTAGATGGGAGGAGTGGTAGTGGTGCAGATGGGAGGAGTGGTAGTGGTGTAGATGGGAGGAGTGGTAGCGGTGTGAATGGGTGGAGTGGTAGTGGAGTGAATGGGAGGAGTGGTAGTGGAGTGAATGGAAGGAGTGGTAGTGGTGTGAATGAGAGGAGTGGTAGTGGTGCAGATGGGAGGAGTGGTAGTGGCTTTTGTGGCAGTACAGGTGGCCTAGGCAGGGACATAGGGACGGTGTCTGGTCCGGCTGCCCCCCCGGTCGCCAGGAGTTATGCGAGTGTGGCGGCTGGGGGTTCAGTGGGATCTTTACCTCCTGCATCTGGTGACGGTCAGTTGCAACGGCGCCTCCTGGAGGCACTGAAGAGAGGAGAAAGGACGCTCCAGGTAGAGGGAAAGGAGATGGACCTGTCTTTTTGGGTGGAGAGACATGGTCTGGGAGCGTTCCGAGAGAGGAATGGGGAGACCGTATGGTCCCTCCAGACACCCGGGCAGGAGATAGGTCGCAGGAATGTGGCCCGTCTGGTCTGGAAAGGCGAAGATGCGTGCCCCCAAAGGGGCAAGGTGGTGGAGCTTCTTTTCCAGATGGGTTTCAGGGCTAGGGACATCTTTGCCCTGATTCACCCCTTCGGCTCCTCCGAGTTTGACGTCAGCTTTGTTAGGCCGGAGGGACTAGATCTCTTTTGGTCTAATTATGAGCTGATGAAAAACGAGCCCGGATGGCGAGATTTCGCTGTAAAAGCGGTATCTCGCCAGAGTATGGTAAAGAAAGTGACCGTTTTGACACGTAACGAGTCACTTTCTTGTTATGACATTATGACCTGGTTGGGCAGGTACGGGGAGGTGACGGACATCCCCCGGAAGAACTTTGATGAGCAAAATATATGGTCAGGGGCCTGGACGTTTTCCGTCCGTCTCAGGCGTTCAGGGAACACGGTCACCCACATCCCTTCGGCCGCCTTCCTGGGACGCGACAGGATTCAGATCTTCTACCAGGGGCAGCCGAAGCTGTGCCACAGGTGTGGTGACCCAAACCACTTTAGTGCCAACTGCACTCAGCAGATATGCGCCCTCTGCTGTGGGGTGGGTCACCTGGCGGCCACCTGTGGACAGATTCGGTGTAACTTGTGTGGTGACTTAGGTCACCCGTTCAGCCGGTGTCCGCGCTCGTTCTCTAATGCTGTGACCGCCCCGGCTGGGGAAAGCCTAACGGTTGCCCCGGCGGGGGAAGGGACCAGTGGAGGAGAGGGGGCACCAAAGCCAGTGAAGGAAAAACATAAGACCCCCTCTATGCGGAGGCGAGAGGAGAAGCGCAGGTTGGAGAGGGCCCTTGAGAATGCCCAGGTGCCAGGGGTAGCTCGGGGTCCCACTCCAGACACTGGCTCAGAAGGAGGTCAGAATAACTCTGAGGCTTTGGGTGAGGCCAAACTGGACGAGGAGATGGGGAGACTGCGTAGGGAAGAAGGTCAAGATGCTCCTTCCTCCAGTCATGCCTCTGAATCCGAAACTGTGGATGAGGAGGAGGAGGAGGGGCAGACAGTAAATGGTGGCCAGAAAAAGAAGAGGAGGAAAAAGGGTAAGAGTAAGGTGGCGCCATCCTCCTCTTCAGTTGTAGCCTCAGACCATAGAAGGAACAATTCAGTCTCCGACCCTCTGATCGTCCATTCAAATCGGTATGAGGCCCTCGGGGATACTACCTTCCCTCCTCCTCTTGAGGTTCAGGAAGCAGTGCGGCCTCCAGGAGGTGCCGAGCCTCCTTCCTCTGGGACAGTTTCCTCAGGGGTGGAGGTAACACCAGATGCCAGAGGTAAAGATCCTGGGATGGATATGTCTCTGAGCCTAAAAAGGGGTAAAGGGTCTTCCTCTGATTCAGATGGGGATAGAGGGAAGGAGAGGAAGAAGGTATAAGGGGTGAGGCCATCTAACTCAATCACCCAGGATGGCGGCACTCACCCCACTGACGCTGGCATCTATTAACTGCGCCAGCATTAAGTCGGATACGGCTAGATTCGCTGCCTTTGATTTTCTCGGCCGTGTTGAAGCCGACATTTTCTTTTTACAAGAGACCAGGTTGTCAGATCTAGCCTCTCTGGTAAAAGCCAGAAGAGAGTGGAGGCGCGGTCCCTCCCACTGGTCTCTTGCGGCTGAGCCGTATAGTGGGGTGGCGGTCCTTTTTACCGCTCCAGTTGAATGCAGACGGGTTATTGAGTTAGAAATGGGGAGGTGCCTGATCTTAGATGTCCTCATGAAGGGACAAGAGCTCCGGCTCATTAACATCTACGCCCCACAAACCAAGTGGGGCCGCAAAGATCTCTTTATGAGGATTAAGCCCTTTCTTTTTACGAGTCGGCAAGTGATCTTTGGAGGGGACTTCAATAATGTCACGAGGTCCCAGGATAGGAGAGGCTCCAATGGTCCGCTGACTTGCGATAGTGTGGCACTGATTAGCATAGCTAGAGAAGCTCGCCTAGAGGACGCCCACATCCGGAGCCCCTCGGGCCACGCGGGTTTCACCTATCATCAAGGTAGTCGCAGGTCTAGGATAGATAGGTTTTATTTAAAGGAGGAAGCCGTCTCTTCCGCAGTGTCCGTGGTTGAGGTGGAGTTCTCCGATCACTGTATGATTTTGTTTTCCCTGAATGTTTCAGAGACCCCCCGGATGGGTAAAGGTTATTGGAAGCTGAATTCGTCCCTCCTGGAGGAAGCAGAGGTGAGACAGTCCTTTGAGGATTTTCTTCAGAGTCAGGTACCTTTACTGGGCCTCTGTAGTAATAAGCTGGAGTGGTGGGAGATATTCAAGAAGCGGGTTGCGGGGTTCTTCCGCCAGCTCTCGAGCCTCAGGTCCCTGAACAGGTATCGCCTGTATCAGGGTCTGAGGAGGAAACTCGAGCTCCTTGTCTCGACTGGAGGTAGCCGAGAGGATATCTCCAGAGTGAAATCCTTGCTGATGAGGTGTCAGTACGATAGGCACGCATCTTTGGTTTTTGAGAGGGATTTCGGGAAGTACCGCTCGCCCGACCCTTACAGAAACTGTAAGATGTCAGTGAGTAGTAAAGTCATTTCAGGACTGATTGATAGTACAGGATCTCTGAATCGGTCCAGATCAGGGATCTTGGAGGTTGTCAGATCCTTCTACTCGCACCTCTTGGGGAGGAAGGATCTGGATCGAGACAAGATGTCGGTTTTCCTGGCTGAAACCATTCCTGAGCCAGGGGTAGACCCTTCTCTTGATGTTTTGGCAGTAGAAATCAGGGAAGAGGAAGTGAGACTGGCGATCGAGGGGCTCGCCCCTAAGAAGTCGCCAGGTCCGGATGGCTTAACATCCGAGTGGTACAGGACCTTTAAGGAGTCTTTAGCTCCCCTCTTGACTGAGGTATTCAATGAGTGTCTCTCCTCGGGCACTCTGCCGAAGTCAATGAGGAGGTCAGCCCTGATTCTCCTGTCAAAGGGTAAAGATCCCAGCCGTATTGAGAATTGGAGGCCCATAGCTCTTCTCAATACGGACAGGAAACTTCTGGCCAAGATACTGTTTAATCGGCTGGTGAAGTTTGCACCCCGGCTCCTTTCGGGGGCCCAGCACTGCTCTGTTCCAGGCCGAAGCACCTTAAGTGCGGTCCTTAGTGTCAGGGAGGCAGTGGAGCGGAGTAGTGCGGGTCTCTGGAAGGGGTACTTGCTGTCCTTGGATCAGGCCAAAGCATTTGATCGGGTGAACCATGAGTACCTCTGGTCTGTCCTCCTGAGATATGGCTTACCGAGTACTTTTGTTAATTGGCTTAAGATCTTGTATGCAGGGGCAGAGAGTTTCCCGCTAGTGAACGGGTGGTCTGGCCGCTCTTTTGAGGTGGGGTCCGGAGTCCGTCAGGGTTGTCCTTTGAGCCCGCTTTTATACGTGTTCGCAATCGATCCCTTCGTCAGGAGGGTAGATTGTGGGCCGTTGGCGGGAGTCGGGATGAGTCTGGTGGAGCTGGATGTCCCCCAGAGAGTAGTGGCGTACGCTGATGATGTCACCATTTTCGTGTCCTTGAGAGAGGAGGTCGATGTGGTGATGTCAGAAGTGGACCGCTACTCGGAGGCATCCGGGTCTAAGATCAACCGGGATAAGTGTGAGAGTCTCTGGCTGGGAGGGGGAGATCCCACGTTTGATCTCCCGGACACCCTTCCAGGGCCCCAAGAGTCAGCAAAAGTTTTGGGCATCACATTCGGTCAGGATGATTATTCCACCAAAAACTGGGATGGTAAGCTCCAGGATGCCACTCAGAAGGTGAACCAGTGGAAGGGTTGGTCTATGACCCTCAGGGAAAGGGTACACCTGATCAAATCGTACCTGCTCCCCTTGTTTATCTATCTGGGCAGCGTATGTATCTTGCCAGAGGCTTACTACACTAAGATCTACAGCCTGTTTTTCCAACTGTTATGGGGAAACAGGATGAACCTAGTCAAGAGGGAGGTTACGTACCGCACGAGGAGACTAGGGGGTTTATCTATGGTAAACCCTGTGGTGTTCTTAACAAACACCTTCTTGAAAGCTAACATCTCAAACCTCTGGTCAGAGAGGGCTCCTCCGTGGGTACTCTCCTGCAGGGAATGGTTTCGGCCTTTCTTCCAGGAATGGGAGAGAGGAGGGCGAGTGAAGGACCTCCGTACGCCACACGGATATCTTCCGGCTTATGCTACCCCGACTCTGAAGGCGATACGTCGGTGGGGTCTGGGAGTGTGGGAGATCAGGACCCAGTCAAGGCAGTTCCTTGACAAACGGGTTCTGTTGACCCACTTCCAGAAGCCTCTGGCGCTCAGGGACTGCCCAGGTCGGGATCTGAGGGTGGGGTTGTACCTTTTAAACATGAAAAGGATCCCCCAGAAGTTTTGGGACTTGGCCTGGCGCTGCTTTCAGGGGAAGCTATATGTAAAGGACAATTTGAAGTGTAGGAGCTCTGATGACCATGGATGTCCCCGAGAAGAGTGCGGGGACACGCTGGAAAGCATGGACCATTTCCTGCTTCATTGTCCTTTTAATGTAGGGGTCTACAACCGGGTGGGCGCTTCCATTGGCTGGAGTCACCTTGCTGGCCTTACCTATCCGGAGTGGGCTTATGGGGCATTCAGGAACCTGGGTGGCCGAGACCGGGGCACTTTATTTGTAGTCAGTTTAGTGGTTAGGTACTACACGTGGAATGCACGGTGTCTAGTATCTACACAGCGGAAAGTCCTCTCCGAGGTGGAGGTCTGTAGGAACATCACCGGTGACCTCGGGAAGATCAGGTCTTTGGAGTATGGCAGTCTTGGTAACAGTAGGGCTTCTCTCCTGTGGAGAGGTTTTTCATTTGATGTGCCCTAGGTACTAGACCTCTTGGGTAGAGTACCCCTGTTTCTGGTTAGGGATAGCAATATAGGGACAGAGAGAGGGTGAGTGCAGGGTCAGTTTGTTGAAGGGATAACGGTAGGGTGAGTCGAAGGGAAACGTTAGTGGAGAGAGTTTAAAAAAGTAATATCAGGATTGCCATCCTTCTTCCTGGTGGTGGGCTATGCATGTACACCCTAGTATTTTTGTTTTGTTTTCAGAATATGTATTGCCTAAAGGGCTTACAGGCGACAGAACTTGGGCCTAAGGTGGGTTGTATTGTTTTGTATTTGTATATGATGTTATGTTGTGTTTTGAAGTTGTATTTGTATAGTTGGTTTGGGTATAGATTAGGTTGGGTGGGGGAATTGGTGGGTTGGTGGATGTTTGGAGGGGCTTGCATGGGTCAGTTATGGACTGGACTGGATATCCATGGACTATGGACTCTGACCCATGTCAAGGTGGGTGGTTGTGTGGGTGATGGGTTAGACTAGTGTAGGATGTCATGTGTTTTGTAGATGTATAGTTTGGTTTTTGGTGTATATGGTTTATGTATATATTTGCATTTAGGTTATGTATTTGTATTTTTATATTTGTATTGTATATATTATTATATAGTATGGATTGATTATTTTATTTTATGAGGGGATGGGGATAGGCAGTCGGATCAGATTTAGTTAGCATTTTTATATTACTTTAAATATTGGTTATATTATGGTAGTGTAGATAAAAAAAAAAAAAAAAAAAAAAAGTATATGTATGTATATGTATGTGTAGGTGTGTGTATGTATATATATACATATATATATATATATATATATATATATACATGTGTATGAATAAAATAAAAAAGTAAAAAAAAATAAAAAAAATTATAAAAAAAAAAAAAAAGTGTATGTGTGTATATATATGTATGTAGATATGTGTATGTATGTATATATATATATATATATATATGTGTGTATGAATAAAATAAAAAAGTAAAAAAAAAAAAAAATTATAAAAAAAAAAAAAAAAAAAAAAAAAAAAGGGTGGATGTTAGTTGTGAATGTAATGTGCAGTTGAGTTTTTACCAAGTTTGGTTGTTTAGTTTAAAGCTAAGTAAAGCTATTTTTATGTTTATGTAAAGAATGCGTGGGTATGTGTGTGTGTGTGTGATAGTATTTTTCATAATTTATATGTAGGTAATTTATATGTAGGTATAATGTTATGTGTTTTGTTAGATTAGCTAAGCTGGGCTGGCCGGTTAGGCAGGTTTTGTTGTGTTGTGCTTTGTTATTGCTAGTTAAGCCTGTTTTTCGGTTTTGTTAAGTTTTATATATTTATAATAAAAAGAGTGTCAGCAGAGAGTATTGTGGTCAGACTGGAAAGAACTACACAACTTCCTCTGGAGCATACAGCAGCTGATAAGTACTGGAAGGATTAAGATTTTTTTTTTTATCTTTAAAATAAACCCAATGACATGTATTATTAAAACGGTCAAAGTATAGATCTCTTGAAATTACTCAGCAAATGTGGACATTTGAAACAAAAGAGTGCCCTCAAGTATCATCCAGATCGACTTACGTTGAGATAAGTGAATCAAATCAGATTTAGACAGAATTTATAAAAAAAAAAAAAATAATAATAATAATAATAATTACAGTAGGAACAGAAGAATATGCAGGTAGCACTACTGTTTTAAATGAGAAGAGACAAAATAATTATATATTAAAATATAATATGCAAATATTCGCGAATATCGGCACTTCCAGTCAGAGGACACTGATCCCTCCCTTCTTTTAGGTGAAAGATATAATCGCGCATGCACGAACATAATGAATATGTGAATTTCATGAACATAGGATGAATATTCGTCCATAGATTTGTGAAATATTGCAAATTTGAATGTGGCCCCTGCCGTTCATCACTAGCCCTAATGGTTCTGGATGGGCTTTGTGGCTCTAAATTAGGATTGAAAGATATGGAAACTATAGACCAGTGGTCTCCAACCTGCGGATCTCCAGATGGTGCAAAACTACAAGTCCCAGCATGCTCGGGCAGCTGTTGGCTCTGTATACTGAGGACAAGCAGGGCTCTGTACACTGAGGACAAGCAGGGCTCTGTACACTGAGGTCAAGCAGGGCTCTTTACAGCGAGGACAAGCAGGGCTCTGTACACTGAGGTCAAGCAGGGCTCTTTACAGCGAGGACAAGCAGGGCTCTGTACACTGAGGACAAGCAGGACTCTGTACACTGAGGACAAGCAGGGCTCTGTACACTGAGAACAAGCAGGGCTCTGTACACTGAGGACAAGCAGGGCTCTGTACACTGAGGACAAGCAGGGCACTGTACACCGAGGACAAGCAGGGCTCTGTACAGTGAGGACAAGCAGGGCTCTGTACACTGAGGACAAGCAGGGCTCTGTACACCGAGGACAAGCAGGGCTCTGTACACTGAGAACAAGCAGGGCTCTGTACAGGGAGGACAAGCAGGGCTCTGTACACTGAGGACAAGCAGGACTCTATACACTGAGGATAAGCAAGGCTCTGTACACTGAGGATAAGCAGGGCTCCGTACAGCGAGGACAAGCAGGGCTCTGTACACTGAGGAAAAGCAGGGCTCTGTACACTGAGGACAAGCAGGGCTCTGTACACTGAGGACAAGCAGGGCTCTGTACACTGAGGACAAGCAGGGCTCTGTACACTGAGGACAAGCAGGGCTCTGTACACTGAGGTCAAGCAGGGCTTTGTACACTGAGGATAAGCAGGGCTCTGTACACTGAGGACAAGCAGGGCTCTGTACAGCGAGGACAAGCAGGGCTCTGTACACCGAGGACAAGAAGGGCTCTGTACACTGAGGACAACCAGGGCTCTGTACACTGAGGACAACCAGGGCTCTGTACACTGAGGACAAGTAGCGCTCTGTACACTGAGGACAAGCAGGGCTCTGTACACCGAGGACAAGCAGGGCTCTGTACACTGAGGACAAGCAGGGCTCTGTACACTGAGGTCAAGCAGGGCTTTGTACACTGAGGATAAGCAGGGCTCTGTACACTGAAGACAAGCATGGCTCTTACACCGAGGACAAGCAGGGCTCTGTACACTGAGAACAAGCAGGGCTCTGTACAGCGAGGACAAGCAGGGCTCTGTACACTGAGGACAAGCAGGGCTCTGTACACTGAGGACAAGCAGGGCTCTGTACACTGAAGACAAGCAGGGCTCTTACACAGAGGACAAGCAGGGCTCTGTACACTGAGGACAAGCAGGGCTCTGTACACTGAGGACAAGCAGGGCTCTGTACAGCGAGGACAAGCGGGGCTTTGCCCACTGAGGACAAGCAGGGCTCTGCACACTGAGGACAAGCAGGGCTCTGTACACTGAGGACAAGCAGGGCTCTGTACACTGAGGACAAGCAGGGCTCCGTACACTGAGGACAAGCAGGGCTCTGTACACTGAAGACAAGCAGGGCTCCGTACACTGAGGACAAGCAGGGCTCTGTACACTGAGGACAAGCAGGGCTCTGTATATTGAGGACAAGCGGGGCTCCGTACACTGAGGACAAGCGGGGCTCCGTACACTGAGGACAAGCAGGGCTCTGCACACTGAGGACAAGCAGGGCTCCGTACACTGAGGACAAGCAGGGCTCCATACACTGAGGACAAGCAGGGCTCTGTACACTGAAGACAAGCAGAGCTCTGTACACTGAGGACAAGCAGGGCTCTGTACACTGAGAACAAGCCGGGCTCTGTACACTGAGGACAAGCAGGGCTCTGTACACCGTGGACAAGCAGGGCTCAGTGTACTGAGGACAAGCAGGGCTCTGTACACTGAGGACAAGCAGGGCTCTGTACACGGAGGACAAGCAGGGCTCTGTACATTGAGGATAAGCAGGGCTCTGTACACTAAGAAAAAGCAGGACAGTCTGCACTGAGGCTCTATAACATGCTCCTGGCTCCTACATCAGGATGATTGACAAGCCAGCAGCCTGCACAGATCCCTGCTTGTCCCGACTTCACTTCCTGTATTTGGACTCCTCATAGAGACACACAGACAATGAGGACAAGCAGGGCTCCATACACTGAGGACAAGCAGGGCTCTGTACACTGAAGACAAGCAGAGCTCTGTACACTGAGGACAAGCAGGGCTCTGTACACTGAGAACAAGCCGGGCTCTGTACACTGAGGACAAGCAGGGCTCTGTACACCGTGGACAAGCAGGGCTCAGTGTACTGAGGACAAGCAGGGCTCTGTACACTGAGGACAAGCAGGGCTCTGCACACTGAGGACAAGCAGGGCTCCGTACACTGAGGACAAGCAGGGCTCCATACACTGAGGACAAGCAGGGCTCTGTACACTGAAGACAAGCAGAGCTCTGTACACTGAGGACAAGCAGGGCTCTGTACACTGAGAACAAGCCGGGCTCTGTACACTGAGGACAAGCAGGGCTCTGTACACCGTGGACAAGCAGGGCTCAGTGTACTGAGGACAAGCAGGGCTCTGTACACTGAGGACAAGCAGGGCTCTGTACACGGAGGACAAGCAGGGCTCTGTACATTGAGGATAAGCAGGGCTCTGTACACTAAGAAAAAGCAGGACAGTCTGCACTGAGGCTCTATAACATGCTCCTGGCTCCTACATCAGGATGATTGACAAGCCAGCAGCCTGCACAGATCCCTGCTTGTCCCGACTTCACTTCCTGTATTTGGACTCCTCATAGAGACACACAGACAATAGCTGTAGGGACAGCAGTTTTTCACCCAAAAATATACACAATTTTTAACCAATGTATATTACAAATATACATATGATGATATTGTCTATAATATATAAAAATGTTTTTGTTGAAGACAGGTACACTTTAAAATTATTCTTCAGTGACTTGACATATTCCGCCTTATCCATTTACAAGGACAAGTTAAAGGACATCTGCAATGTAAAAACACGTATCCCCTGTCCCCAAAGTCTACCACACATCCACAAGTCCACTACCCCACAGGTGAACGCCAAAACCTGGTAAGCTACAAACGGGGTGAAGTCTGTCTAGTCAGTCCCAGTCAAGTCAGTCAAAATCAATCTGTGTCAAGTCAGCGTGGTCTTGCATCAAACTGTTCAAGTCCACTACAAGTCCCAGCGAGCCCTGAGGTCTCTGGAGTCACTGGCCACCTCCTTGGGCCTGGCTAAGCTGTTAAGACTATCTCACCTGTCTAATTCAGTAAAGCTGCCATTGTTCCGTAACTTGGTGTCGGAGTCATTATTTGCCCCCGTGCCTAGCCCAGGATCCAGCGGTATACCTTTGGGTGGTGAAGAGGTTAACCACGCCCTGGCGTCACAAATACAAGGAGTTAATGCCATCTGCCCCTGGGGTAATTTCATCTGCCCTCATCACACTCTCACCACAGAGTTATGATCTCAACACACAATGTTTTCAACATACAATGATGATATGCTGCAAGTTTTCAGGGTTATTTAGTCTCTTCATCAGGTGTAACACAATTCACGGGTCCTAATTTTCTAACTTTAGGGACCCCTGTATTGTTTTACACCTGATGCCTGATGAAGTAGTCATGAAAACTTGCAGCATGGTATTAGCTTTATTAGTTAGCCATTAAAAGGTACTAACTAATGAGAACTCTCAATTTTTTTATTATTCTTAATCGAGAGGCGAAATCCTTTCAAATTTTAATTGGAACCCTAGAAATAAGTCAGGAACATGTAAATTGAAGAATATGTAGAGTAGGAAGGAAATCAGGCTATATATGACTTGTCTGGAGGCAGTATACGTTGGTTGGAGAGCTGCCCATATAGATATTTGTCAAATTAAAGTGTAGATATCCTCTAAGTCATCCGACCTTGTACAACCTCATCTTGTTCTTCCAGTTTTGGAAACAGATGTCATAAAGGAGTACTCCGGTGGGGGGGAAAAAATAATTATCAACTGGTGCCAGAAAGTTAAATAGATTTGTAAATTACTCGCATTTAAAAATCTTAACCCTTCTAGTACTTATCGGCTGCTGTATGCTCCAGAGGAAGTTGGGTAGTTCTTTTCAGTCTGACCACAGTGCTCTCTGCTGACACCTCTGTCCATGTAAGGAACTGTCCAGAGCAGGAGCAAATCCCCATAGCAAACCTCTCCTGCTCTGGACAGTTCCTGAGATGAACAGAGGTGTCAGCAGAGAGCACTGTGGTCAGACCGAAAAGAAATTCAAGCAGAAAAGAACTTCTTCTGGAGCATACAGCAGCTGATAACTACTGGAAGTAATAATAATTTTTCATAGAAGTAATTTACAAATCTCAGTGTCAGGTTAGGGACCCACTCTAAATAGGTGGCCTTAACTTGGTGAGTGGGCTTGTACTTTTTGATCGAAATGTATACTAAGAACCTGTTAGTTTTTGAAATTATGCTGAGAAGCAAATAGATCAAATTACAAATGGTGGCTGTGTTTCTCTATTTGTGTTGCACTAATTTACAAATACCCCTTTAAAGGAGTAGTGCAGTGATATAAAACTGATCGAGGTGGTCCGACCGGTGGGAACCCCCACGATCTCCTGAACGGGGCACCGGCAGTCTGCCAGAAGCAGCTGTTCTGACACCTGCAGGAAACATGGACCTATAGGATACATGGAGGGGGGGGGGGGGTGTCGGCTGTTGCTCCATGCGGGGGTTGGCAGCCTGCGCCCAATTCAGGAGATAGGGTCAAAGGGGGTCCCAGCATACCATATCCCCTATCCTTTGTATAGTGGATAAGTTATTTTTCACTACAGAACTTTTCTTTTCTAGTTCATTGGTATTTTTAGGGTTAAGTTGGTCACAGATCAAGTCAATGTCCCCCCCCCCCCCCCCCCCCCATCCAACCAATCAACATTTCCTCTGAGCTGCATTGATGACAATTCTCTAGTCAACAATGGTGATGGCACAACTTTTGGGGTAGTGCGTTGTTTCCCAACCAGTGTGTCACCAGCTGTTGCAAAGCTACAACCCCGAGCATTCAGCAGCTGATAAGTTCTGGAAGAGTTAAGATTTTTACATAGAAATAAAATTTCAAATCTGTATTACTTTCTGGCTATACCGCTACCTACCTGGCTACCAACCTGCATAGCTACCTACCTGGCTACCTACCTGGCTACCTACCTGCCATGATATTGACCTACCTGACTACCTAGCTGCCTACTTACTTACCAAAATATTTACTTACTTGGGAAGGGGGGGAGGACTACCTAATAAGGTGACTAACTGCTGTGGGACATACCTACCTGTCTACTGTGGGGGATATAACTACTTAATAGGGTACCTACTTAGCTTCAAATTTTTACTGTTCGGGACACCAAGGGAGGGAAGTTTTTTTAATTTTCTCTGAAATACCCCTTTAACCCTAAAAGAACATAGTGAATGGCATCTAAATGAGTAGAATAGGTAATGTTTAGAAAGAGAGTAAACCAGTGTTTCCTCAACCAGAAGGCCTCCAGCTGTTGCAAAGCTACAACTCCCAGCATGCCCGGACAGCCGTTGGCTGTCCGGGCATGCTGGGAGTTGTAGATTTGCAACAGCTGGAGGCACACTGGTTGAAAAACACAGTATTAGACGCTGATTGAGGAGCCTTATGCTTGCACAGATAAAAAAGATGCAATTCAAGTTGAATCTTTTAGCCAAAGGCAGGGCCAACAGGAGGAGATGAATGGAAGAGACACCAGTCTGCATTGCCCGGAGCCACGTTGTAAATGCATGTGACCATGTGTGCGGCTGGTTTCAGTGGTGAGAGGGTCCGAAAGATAGACAGGGGACAGATAAGGAGCCTTTCAATAAGACGCCACATTTGGCGAACGTATGATCCCCTTCATCCTGTGCCGTCATGTCGTAAATCCCATGGGCTGGAGAGCAAAGATAGTCAATTAATTGCCGATTACCAGAATTTAAAGGGTACCTCTAATAAAAAAAAACTTTTGATATATTATAGATTAATATATGCAGAATAACTTCACAATTGCATGTTATTAAAAAATATTCTTCTTTCTATTTAATTTTCCACTTTGAAGAAATGACCACTAGGGGTCTCCCTACCAGTCCTGGCAGCAAGCATTTCAGACTCATGCTGGAGTCCTAAACACTACGAGCTGCCAGTCTCCTTTGTTCACAAAGGAGAACACTCAGAGCTGCCAGCCTGCTTTGTTCACAGCCTGTTTGGCTGTGAACAAAGCAGGCTGGCAGCTTTGAGGGTTTAGGACTCCAGCATGAGTCAGAAATGCTTGCTGACAGGACTGATCGGGAAAAATACAATAGAAAGAAGCATATTTTTCATTAACATGCTATTGGAAAGTTATTCAACATTCATTAATCTAAAATATATCAAAAGTTTATTTGATGAGAGGTACCCTTTAAAATTAAATTACAATTAAGAAGAAAAAAAAAGCGCACTACATAGAAATTTTTTAATTTTGAAGTTGCCAAAAATTCTATTTTTTTTAGGTAGCATAGTGACAACCATTATTATTATTATTTGTTGTTGTTGATGATGATAATAATTATAATAATAATAATAATAATAATAAAAATCATCATAATAATGATAATAGAACCTTAAAGGGGTACAGGAAAACTTAAAAAAAAATAAAAAAAATAAACTGGTGCCAGAAAGTTAAACAGTTTTATAAATTACTTCTATTGAAAAATCTTTACCTTCTAGTACTTTTTAGCAGCTGTATGCTACAGAGGAAATTCTTTTCTTTTTGAATTTCTTATTTTTTTGTCTTGTCCACAGTGCTCTCTGCTGACACCTCTGTCCGTGTCAGGAACTGTCCAGAGCAGCATAGGTTTGCTATGGGGATTTTCTCCTACTCTGGAGAGTTCCTGATACGGGCATCAGGTTTCAGCAGACAAGACAAGACAAAACAGAAAGACAACAACAAAAATTCAAAAAGAAAATAATTTCCTCTGTAGCATACAGCTGCTAAAAAGTACTGGAAGGGTAAAGATTTTTTTTAATAGAAGTCATTTACAAATCTGTTTAACTTTCTGGCACCAGTTGATTTAAAAAAAAAAAAAAATGTTTTCCACTGGAGTACCCCCTTTAATCTCTTAATCATGCGGCCAATTTTGGCCTTAAAGGGGTACTCTGGTGGAAAACTTTTTTTTTTTTTTAAATCAACTGGTGCCAGAAAGTTAAACAGATTTGTAAATTACTTCTATTAAAAAATCTTAATCCTTCCTGTACTTATTAGTTGCTGAATACTACAGCGGAAATTATTTTCTTTTTGGAACACAGAGCTCTCTGCTGACATCATGAGCACAGTGCTCTCTGCTGACATCTCTGTCCCTTTTCGGAACTGTCAAGAACAGCATATGTTTGCTATGGGGATTTCCTTTTACTCTGGACAGTTCCTAAAATGAACAGACATGCCAGCAGAGAGCACTGTGCTCATGATGTCAGCAGAGAGCTCTGTGTTTCAAACGGAAAATAATTTCCACTGTATTTTTCAGCAGCTAATAAGTACAGGAAGGATTAAGATTTTTTAATAGAAGTCATTTACAAATCTGTTTAACTTTCTGGTACCAGTTGATTTAAAAAAAAAAAAGAAAAAAGTTTTTTACCAGAGTATCCCTTTAACCCCTTCACGACGAGTGACGTACATGTACGGCGCCGCGAAGTGTCACTTGGCGCGCGGCGACGTACATGTACGTCGCGGGGGTTCCGAGAGCGCCGCGTCACCGGTAGCGGTGATCAGGCTGGGATGACTGCTGTTATCTAACAGCAGGCATCCCGGCACATCGCCGAGGGGGGTCCTGAGACCCCCCCATGACCGCGATGCGCGCAAATCGCAGTTCAATTCAGACCTGCGATCTGCGCGATTCCGGGTCATACGGGTCACTGGTGACCCGGTGACCCTGAAAATAAGAGGGATCGGGGGTGTCCGAGACACCCTTGATCCCCCTAAAGGGATAGGAGTTTGGTGGCAGGGGTGCCACCCCTCCTATCCCTGCTATTGGTCGGCCGAGCGATCGACCGATAGCAGACCGGGGGAGGGGGGGTTAAAGTTCGGTTCCCCCGCTTTGCCCACCTATCGGTGTCCGGGCAAAACAGGGGAACCGTCCAGGGAAGGTCGGCGCAGAAGGTCCCTACCTGGATCCAGGATCCCCGTTCGCGATCCTCCCCCACGCGCGGCGGCGGCGGCGGCAGCAATACTTCCGGGTCCTGCTAGGTGAGTTGTTGCCTTGCAACATCCGGAGGGCCACAGTTTACAGTGGTCTCTAAACCGTGGCCCTCCAGATGTTGCAAAACTACAACTCCCAGCATGCCCAGACAGCTGTTTGCTGTGTGGGCATGCTGGGACTTGTAGTTTTGCAATATTTAGAGGGGTTCAGGTTGTAGATCACTAAGTGGTCTCAAACTGTAGCCCTCCAGATGTTGCAAAAATACAACTCTCAGCATGCCCAGACAGCAGTTTGCTGTCTGGGCATGCTGAGAGTTGTAGTTTTGCAACATCTGGAGGGCCACAGTTTTGAGACCACTGGACAGTGATTTACAACCTGAGCCCCTCTAAATCTTGCAAAACTACAACTCCCAGCATTCAGGAACAGCATAAGGCTGTCTTGGCATGCTGGGAGTTGCACTTGCGTGCCTCCAGCCATTGCATAACTACATCTCCCAGCATGCCCTTCCGCAATCAGTACATGCTGGGAGTTGTAGTTTTGCAACAGCTGGAGGCACACTGGTTGGAAAATACTGAGTTAGGTCATAGAACCTAACTCAAGGTTTTCCAGACAGTGTGCCTCCAGCTGTTGCAAAACTACAACTCCCAGCATGCATGGTCTGTCAGTGCATGCTGGGAGTTGTAGTTTTGACCCCCCTCCCGTGTGAATGTACAGGCTACATTCACACTGGCGGCAGATTACAGTGAGTTCCCCGCTACAAATTTGAGCTGCGGCAAATTTTCCGCCGCAGCTCAAACTCCTAGCGGGAGACTCAGTGTAATCCGCCGTCAGTGTGAATGTAACCTAAAAACACTACACTACACTAACATAAAATAAAGAGTAAAACATTACATATACACACATACACTGCCCCCCCCCCCCCCCCACCACCCCCCTCCCCAATAAAAATTAAAAACGTATTGTACGGCAGTGTTTCTAAGATGGAGCCTCCAGCTGTTGCAAAACAAAAACTCCCAGCATTTCTGGACAGCAATTGACTGTCCAAGCATGTTGGGAGTTTAGCAACAGCTGGAGGCACCCTGTTTGGGAATCACTGGCATAGAATACCCCTATGTCCACCCCTATGCAAGTCCCTAATTCAGGCCTCAAATGCGCATGGCGCTCTCACTTTGGAGCCCTGTCGTATTTCAAGGCAACAGAATAGGGTCACATATGGGGTATCTCTGTACTCGGGAGAAATTGCCTAACAAATTTTGGGGGGCTTTTTCTCCTTTTACCCCTTATGAAAAGGAACAGTTGGGGTCTACACCAGCATGTTAGTGTAAAAAAATAAAAAATTTTACACTAACATGCTGGTGTTGCCCTATACTTTACATTTTCACAAGAGGTAAAAGGGAAAAACGCCCCCCAAAATTTGTAACACAATTTCTCCCGAGTACGGAGATACCCCATAAGTGGGCACAAAGTGCTCTGGGGGCGCACAACAAGGCCCAGAAGGGAGAGTGCGCCATATACATTTGAGGTGATTTGCACAGGGGTGGCTGATTGTTACAGCGGTTCTGACAAACGCAAAAAAAAAAAACACACCCACATGTGACCCCATTTTGGAAACTACACCCCTCACAGAATGTAATGAGGGGTGCAGTGAGAATTTACACCCCACAGGTGTCTGACGGATCTTTGGAACAGTGGTCCATGAAAATGAAAAATTTTGCACAGCCCAATGTTCCAAAGATCTGTCAGACACCAGTGGGGGGTAAATGCTCACTGTACCCCTCATTACATTCTGTGAGGGGTCTAGTTTCCAAAATGGTATGCCATGTGGGGCTATGTTGCGGTCCTGGCACCATAGGGGCTTCCTAAATGCAACATGCCCCCCCGAGCAAAATTTGCTCTCAAAAAGCCAAATATGACTCCTTCTCTTCTGAGCATTGTAGTTCGTCCGCAGTGCACTTCAGGTCCACTTATGGGGTACCTCCATACTCAGAAGAGATGGGGTTACAAATTTTGGGGGGTCTTTTCTGCTATTAACCCTTTGAAAAATGTGAAATTTCGGGGAAAACCAACATTTTTGTGAAATATTTTTTTTTTCTCACATATGCAAAAGTCGTGAAACACTTGTGGGGTATTAAGGCTCACTTTATTCCTTGTTATGTTCCTCAAGGGGTCTAGTTTCCAAAATGGTATGCCATGTGTTTTTTTTTTTTTTTTGCTGTTCTGGCACGATAGGGGCTTTCTAAATGCGACATGCCCCCCAAAAACCATTTCAGAAAAACGTACTCTCTAAAATTCCCTTGTCGCTCCTTCGCTTCTGAGCCCTCTACTGTGCCCGCCGAACAATTTACATAGACATATGAGGTATGTGCTTAGTCGAGAGAAATTGGGCTACAAATGTAAGTTTACATTTTCTCCTTTTACCCCTTGTAAAAGTTCAAAAATTGGGTCTACAAGAACATGCGAGTGTAAAAAAGAAGATTTTGAATTTTCTCCTTCACTTTGCTGCTTTTCCTGTGAAACACCTAAAGGGTTAAAACGCTGACTGAATGTCATTTTGAATACTTTGGGGGGTGCAGTTTTTATAATGGGGTCATTTATGGGGTATTTCTAATATGAAGACCCTTCAAATCCACTTCAAACCTGAACTGGTCCTTGAAAAATTGCGAGTTTGAAATTATTTTTTAAAAATTGAAAAATTGCTGCTGAACTTTGAAGCCCTCTGGTGTCTTCTAAAAGTAAAAACTCGTCAGTTTTATGATGCAAATATAAAGTAGACATATTGTATATGTGAATCCCAAAAAAAATATTTTGGAATATCCATTTTCCTTACAAGCAGAGAGCTTCAAAGTTAGAAAAATGCTACATTTTTTCATCAAATTTTGGGATTTTTCACCAAGAAAGGATGCAAGTTACCACAAAATTTTACCACCATGTTAAAGTAGAATATGTCACGAAAAAACAATCTCGGAATCAGAATGATAACTAAAAGCATTCCAGAGTTATTAATGTTTAAAGTGATTTGCAAAAAAGGGCTTCGTCCTAGAGGTGAAAATGGGCTCCGTCCTTAAGGGGTTAAAGGGGTATTCCAGGCAAAACCTTTTTTTATAGATATATAAACTGGCTCCGGAAAGTTAAACAGATTTGTAAATTACTTCTATTAAAAAATCTTAATCCTTCCAATAGTTATTAGCTTCTGAAGTTTTCTGTCTAACTGCTCAATCATGTTCTCACGTACCGGGAGCTGTGCATGATGGGAAAATATCCCAATAGGAACTGCACAGCTCCCGGGACATGAGTCATCAGAGAGCAGTTAGACAGAAACAGCAACTCAACTTCAGAAGCTAATAACTATTGGGAGGATTAAGATTTTTTAATAGAAGTAATTTACAAATCTGTTTAACTTTCCGGAGCCAGTTGATATATAAAAAAAGGTTTTGGCCTGGAATACCCCTTTAACCTCTTAGGTTTATAGGTTTTATTTTCTTTTGCTACATTTAAAAATAACAAAAACTTTTTGTAAGGAAATTAGTTTGCTTCAAATTGTCCTCTTCTGCCCCCTATGACACTTTTATTTTTCCGTATACAGGGCAGTGACCAATATGAACAATATATTTCAATGGTTGAGACGTCCGCGTGCAGCGATACCAAATATATTTTTTTTATTTGAAAAAAAGGTAAAAGTGGGATGATTCAAACGTTTATGGGGGGGGGGGGGATGGAATTTAGATTTATTATGTACATACATTATTTTTAGCTTAATTTTTATAACTATTTTTTAGTCCAATTAGGGGACTATTACTTGCAATTTTAGATTGCTAATACTGTTCAATGCTGTGCTATATTATTAGTATTATTTTCAAATGATCAGTATTATTGGTGCTTCACTTCTTCAGCCTGGAGAAACAGAACAAAGCTCGAACAGCACAGAGGCAGGTAGGGGGCCGTCGGCGGTCATGTCAACTGATCAGGACCCCGCAATCACACTGGGGGGTTCCTGATCATCTTGACTAAAGGACAGGCACCAGTATTTTACTGGATTTAGGTCCCGTGATCGAATTTGAGAGTGGGATCTAAAGGGTTAATGGCCTTGCAGTGGCAATCGGCTCTGCCCGCTATTAGCTGTGGCCCTTGACTATCGACACCAGCCGGGGTCCACTCAGTGCAGAGTGGGATTAGGTCAGAATCCCACTCCAAGGCAGCCCCCCCCCCCCCCATTTGTACTCGAAATGGAAAGGGTTAAGCATCAATATGCCTACTATATGTCACCTGATAAAGGGGGGGGGGGGGATTTTCACAGCTCTGTAGCTGCCCTATGACAGCTAGGAGCTGGTGCAAAATTCAGCTAAAAAATATGTCCATTTGCTGGCGTAAGTATTAGTAAATCCAGCAGACGTGACCTCTTTTCATTAAGCCCCACCCATTATTTCAAAGGTGGTGCAAATCTTACTTTTTTTTATTTTTATCATTTAATACATCCCATTTAACCATTACACCTTTGTAACACAAAAAAAAAACAAAAAAAACATTAAAGGTGCAGTACCCAACACAGCCATATGAAATAGTGGCGCTGCTTCTTGGAGAAAAAAAAAATTCTAAAAGAAGATAAAATAATAAATGAAAAAAAATGAAAACATTTTCCTCTTTTTGTTCCCCCAATGAATTCCCATAGTCAGGAGGATGATAAGTCGAATGTTAGTCCAGGGAACATTTCTGTGGTCTATCTGGTCGCTGACAGTCTGCACTTGGCAAAATAACATCCCAAAATTACATTTTGTCCTCTATGTATTTCCCGTAACTTACATCCATATGCAAGTAATGAGCTTTAATCCATTTTATTTATGTAGACTGATAGAAGAGATGAAAATTGGGAAAGACTGTCTGAAATTTTTAGGAAAAGTATGAATCATTAACTGTTCCCCCCCCCCCCCCCCCCCCAGAGGGAACAGTGGATTGTATGAATTATAAGTGAATACAATATTACAACAAAGTTACAGTTTGTGGAAGGTACGATCCTAGGATCATGACATGGTGCAACCGTCTTACCCTATGCTGACTTCCCTTTTGCCCCCACCATGGGGTTGTTTGGGGTAAGAGAGAGCGATAAAAGAATATGTTCAGGATATACTGTATGATCTGGAAATGTTCACCAGAAGTACATATTCTAGGATATAGAACAGTGTTCTTAAAAATGTGGACCTCCAGATGTTGCAAAGCTACAACTTCCAGCATGCCCTGACAGCCAACGGTTCTTTTTGCCCCAACCATGGGGTTGTATTGGGGTAAGAGGGAGCTATATAAGAGTGTGTTCAGGATATAGGATCTGGAAATGTTCACCAGAAGCACCTATTCTCCTATATAGAATATGGCTACAATGTGACAACCATGTAAGTTGTCACTTCCTTTCCCTAACTCCGCCTGGTAACTAATACAATGTGAATTAGTCAGCAGGGGCGACAATTCTGCATCTATGTCACCTATGAAGAAGTATAGCGGCATAGGCCATATTTGAATTCACGAATATATGGGCGAATATTCGTCATATTCGCGAATATTCGCACATTCGTAATATTCTCGTTTTATTTTCGCATATGCGAATATTCGCGTGTGCGAAAATTAACATATACGAAAATTTTCATATACAAAAATTAGCATAAGGGAAAATTCGCATATGCGAAAATTCGCACACCGGTCTCACACAGTAGTATTAGAGCCTTCTTACACCACATAAGCTGGAAGCAGAGAGGGATGATCACGGTGATGTTTACTGTGAAAAAAAAAAAAAGAATATTCGTAATTACGAATATATAGCGCTATATTCGCGAATATTTGCGAATATGCGATATTCGCGAATAAAATTTAAATTGCGAATATTCGCGAGCAACACTAGTGAGAGCCTGTCCTGAAAGTCTCATTCTAGTGGTCTCCTCTTGCGTGCCATACCATCTATGTCAGTGGTTTTCAAACTGTGGACCTCCAGATGTTACAAAACTACACCTCCTAGCATGCCCAGACAGCCAACAGCAGTCCCGGCATGTTGGGAGTGTAGTTTTGCAACATCTAGAGGTCCTCAGTTTGGGGACCACTGTTCTTTATTAGAGAATAGTTGTTTCTGGTGAACATTTCCAGATCATATATCCTGAATATACTATTACATAACTCCCTCTAACCCCAAACAACCCCATGGTCGGGGCAAGAGGGGCCATTTCCTGTCCAGGCATGCTGGAAATTATAGTTTTGCAGCATCTCGAGGTCCACAGTTTGGAGACCACTGACATCGATGCTATGGCACACAAGAGGAGACCACTAGAATGAGACTTTCCAAAGTAGGAAAACAAAAGTAGGGAGCGCCCAAGAAATACTGTGCGTAAATGAGGAGTTAAAAGACTTGCAACTCATTTTGGTTGTTATTGTGTCTTGCCCAAGGTAAGTATCAGGGTTGTGATGTTGGATGAAAGCAATATGTTGGATGGAAGCAATAGCAAGATTCTCCAATGCTCATTGTCGTCCCCTGCTACCAAGAGAAGTAAGGGAAGAGAAGTGAGAACTTACATGGTTGTCACATTGTAGGCATACTTGGTCTGAAAAGCTAAGTTCATTAACTTTACTTGCAGTTGCAGTACCACATAATGTAAGTACTAGTGTTGCTCACGAATATTCGCAATTCGAATATTATTCGCGAATATCGCATATTCGCGAATTCCGCGAATATAGCGCTATATATTCGTAATTACGAATATTCGGTTTTTTTTTTTTTTTTTTTTTCACAGTACACATCACAGTGATCATCCCTCTCTGCTTCCAGCTTGTGTGGTGTAAAGAAGGCTCTAATACTACTGTGTGAGACTGGCGCGCGAAAATTCGCATATGCGAAAATTAGCATATGCGAAAATTAGCACATGCGAATTTTCACATATGCGAATTTTCGCGTATGTTAATTTTGTATATGCTAATATGCTCATATGATAGTTTTCGCATACGCGAATGTTCGCATATGCGAAAATAAAACGGGAATATAACGAATATGCGAATATTCGCGAATATATGACGAATATTCGTCCATATATTCGCGAATATTCGCGAATTCGAATATGGCCTATGCCGCTCAACACTAGTAAGTACCACCATCCAGTGTTCATATAATAGCAATATACAGTGACCAGATAACCACTTCAGGCAAAAAATAACAGCAGTGCCATACAAAGTTAATATAATACCAGTAAAGAATTTATATTAAGTAGGCCCCATACCCTAAGGCCAGCTCTGGCAAACATATGTCTATAATCAAGCACCAACTCTCATAGAACCACATTCACCTCAAGAACTAGAGAGAAAACATGAGCGCATAAAGGGTTTATGGGTGCTTTCCTGAATGGGTCAGTGATGAGAGGCCATTTGGTGAAGGACTTATACATTTCATGCAACATCTGCATGCATCACTTTCCCTCACTATCCTGTGATATTTGAACGCTACATTGATGATGTAATTTTTTTGAAAATCATTGTTCAGCTTTTATATGACTCCATAATAGATAAGTAAGTAAATAATGCGGGGGTGAACTGCTGAGGAGAAAGTTCTCTAGGTATGATTCATTTGCTCAAAAGTCAAGGTCATCAAGACACCTTAGCAGAGATGGCTTTGTTGACAGATGAGTGAAAGATGCCTATTCCACTTGTCAGGTGGAGATGAAGATGCCTTGTTAGTGTGGACGGCTGGATTGGGTTAATCCCTTGAGTGCTTGGGGAGACCAAGGAATGTATCACAATGGGTTAAAGGTCACCATTGAAGGATTCCTCTATGTTATGAATAGCCCCATAGAGATGAATATTTTGAGAAGTGTCTTGATGGTTCAATGATTTTAACTTCTGTTAATTAAGAATTCAAAACAACTGAAATAATTGAGAAATTGAGAATAGCTAATTCCCGAATTTAGCCACAACATGTGCGTCCTTCTTTTGGTGGGCAAGATGTTTCATTAGTGAAGAACAGGTGTCTTATGAAGTGGAGTTGTATAGCCATAGCTAAGTTGGGATTTGACATCCAGATCATCTTTTCAAAGAGGCCCATGTTACACAAGCAATGTATGGGGCCCATTGGAACTGGGAGCCAAGCTCAAGCCAGCACTATAACCCTTTAAGAGCCTTTGGCAATGGATATTAACCAATCCAGACACCCATTTGTAAAACTCCATACACTGCTTGATCTACTCAGTGAAAACCATTACCCTACCCCCCATCCTTAGGGCTCCATTAGTAATCAAGAGAAGGGGTGGGGGTCAGAAAGTAATGTCAGGATGGATCATGACACAGGAATGTCAAGTCTAAGGTGTCAGAAGAAAGACCACTAGAAGGGCAACATATTCATACTTACTGTCTTGCTCCTTACTCATCTTCCCACCTTGACAAGTTGATACTCTGCCACCATAATGCTCACTGCCATCTTCCAGTACTCTGCCTTGGCATCTACATCACCACAACTCTCCTCTTGGTGGCCATTTTTAAGTGATCATGCCGGTTCCTGGGCTCTTAATCGGCCAGTGTGTGCTGAAGAGCTTCTTCCTTCACAAATGCCCTTTGACTATAGCCTACTTAAAGTATCATCACCTCATTATATCCTCAATGTTCTTCTGATCAGTGTTCCCCATTCCTGACCTGGCTAGGTTCTTGGCCAAGTCTCTTCATTTGTTGCCTGTCCTGACCTACTGCTGGTTCCTTGGACTGCTGGAAGTCCACTTGCTCTAATCTCTGTCTATGTATCAAGTTCTTTATTTACTGCCTTTTCAGACCTTTCTAATACAAGAAGAACTTCACCTCCCCTTACCTTGGCCGGCCTGCACACTATATATATAAACCAGATACAGGCGCAGCACTCCAACAAAATAGGTGATTTAATATCTCATGTCAGCATTACAACGTTTCAGCTCCTACTGGAGCCTTTTTCAAGCATATATATATATATTATAATAACCTACAGCAATACAGTGGGTTGGTCTGTTCCAACCTAGTACCAGAGGATTCCCCAGATGGCTTACAATCTGACTCTAACAGACCCCAAAAGTCAAGTACAAGACTACTCCATTTGTCAATTCTTTCTATTTCTCTGGTCTCCTTCCCTACCCCATGATGTCTTCTGGCAAGTCTTTTGACTCCTCCTTTACTCACAGTATTTCTTGGCACTTCCTTTCCCTTACTGTTCTTGGTAACTAATATAATGTGAATTACTCAGCAGGGGGCGACAATGGGCACCGGAGAAGGCCCTACCCAGGGCAAAATAATTCTCTATACACCTATGAAGGGAATTGTTGGAAATAGAGTAGAGTAAGAGCGTATCCAGAAAGTCTCATTCTAGCGATCTCCTCTTGACTGAATGTATCCTATACTAGAAGAACTCCCCCTGCCCTGACCTTGGCCTGCCTGCCCACAATATATATAATAACCTGTAGCAATATAGTGGGTTGGTCTGTTCCAACTTAGTACCAGAAGATTTCCCAGTGGGCTCAGAATCTGACTCTACCAGACCCAAAAGGTCAAGTAAAAGACCACTCTATTTGCGAAGTCCTTCTTTTTCTCTGGTCTCCCAACCCCCACCCCATGATGTCTTCTGGCTCCCTGTGTATCATTCTGCTTCCTACTTCCAAGATGGACCCGTCTCGGTATCTAAAGCCTGATCATATGAATATATAGAAAAAAAGACCAGCTCCCCGCCCTTTAGTTTCTTTAAATTGAAGGAGCTTCTGTGGTTATTTGGAAGCACGGAACCGATGGCCAAGCCACATACTTAGTATAAACAGGTAACAAAAAATTGGTGAAAATTCCAGCGCCCAAAAATAGGATAAAAGTCCAAAATTTATTTCACATAATTAAAATTGATGAAAAAATGAAAACCAAAAAGGTGGTTTTAAAAGCATGGCAGAAACGCTGACGCATTTCGAACCATCATGGTTCTTAGTCATCAGGGTTTAAAATGCGTCTGAGTTTCTGCTATGCTTTTAAAACCATCTTTTTGGTTTTCATTTTTTCATCAATTTTAATTATGTGAAATAAATTTTGGACGTGTATCCTATTTTTGGGAGCTGGAATTCTCACCAATTTTTAAAGCCTGATCAGCCAATCACTAATTTAAGAGAGGAAGAGTCCAGCAAAGGGACAAGCAGTAGCCCCAATACATAACATGGGGTGCCCTGGGGGAACAAAGGAGGTGGGGATGGACCATATAAAGAATAAATGTATCTAAACCAGTGGTCTCAAACTGTGGCCCACAAGATGTTGCAAAACTTCAACTCCCAGCATGCCCGGACAGCCGTTGGCTGTCCGGGCATGCTGGGAGTTGAAGTTTTGCAACATCCGGTGGGTCACAGTTTAAGACCACTGATCTAAACTACTATCCCTTTAACCATCAGACTAGTTAAAGGGACCTAAGTCCTAAGACCACCTGAGGACATCAGACCTAACAAACGTCATAGAAATAGTGGGTATTATAGGTGACATAGTGCCATCCAATTGGTATTAAAGGGATCATATCAATTCGATATAGGGGTCGCCAAAAGCCACCATAGCAATTCTTTCCAACACGTAAAGGCTTTCTGATGGTGTAGACTTTCACTCCCATATTTTATTATCTATGTCCTGTGGGTTGATGACAACATCGCATATTGCAGTATATTGACACAAACAAAGCAGCTGTAATGACCCAGAACTAATAAACTCTCCACTAATGTGATATCACCGACCTGATACATTACTGCTGCAAAAAGACATTCCTGGCTGATAAATACACAACCATGGTGATTATGAAGAACATATGAGTAATCTGTAACCAATCCTTTATTGACTGTGCGGCATATAAAGATTTATAGGCTGAAGTCTTAAAGGCACTCTGTACCTTTTTAAGAATGGTAAACTAACTCCTTTGTTTTTGTGAATGATGATAAAACCCACAAGAAAAACACATATCCAGGAGAATTACCAACATTCCTGATATGTATAAAACTCTTTTTATGACTTTGGACAAATATATGGCTACAATACTATAATACTGCCACCTATGTACTAGAATATAATTACCATAATACTGCCCCTATGTTCAAGAATATAACTACTATAATACTGCCTCCTATATACAAGAATATAACTACTATAATACTGCTCCTATATACAAGAATATAACTACTATAATACTGCCTCCTATGTTCAAGAATATAACTACTATAATACTGCCTCCTATATACAAGAATATAACTACTATAATACTGCTCCTATATACAAGAATATAACTACTATAATACTGCCTCCTATGTACAAGAATATATCTACTATAATACTACCTCCTATATACAAGAATATAACTACTATAATACTGCTCCTATGTACAAGAATATAACTACTATAATACTGCCCCCTATATACAAGAATATAACTACTATAATACTGCTCCTATATACAAGAATATAACTACTATAATACTGCCTTTTATATACAAGAATATAGCTACTATAATACTGCTCCTATATACAAGAATATAACTACTATAATACTGCCTCCTATATACAAGAATATAACTACTATAATACTGCTCCTATATACAAGAATATAACTACTATAATACTGCTCCTATATACAGGACTATAACTACTATAATACTGCTCCTATATACAAGAATATAACTACTATAATACTGCTCCTATATACAAGAATATAACTACTATAATACTGCTCCTATGGACAAGAATATAACTACTATAATACTGCTCCTATATACCAGAATATAACTACTATAATACTGCTCCTATGTACAAGAATATAACTACTATAATACTGCTCCTATATACAAGAATATAACTACCATAATACTGCCTCCTATATACAAGAATATACCTACTATAATACTGCTCCTATATACAAGAATATAACTACTATAATACTGCCCCCTATGTACTAGAATATAATTACCATAATACTGCCTCTTATGTACAAGAATATAACTACTATTATACTGCCTCCTATATACAAGAATATAACTACTATAATACTGCCTTCTATATACAAGAATATAACTACTATAATACTGCTCCTATATACAAGAATATAACTACTATAATACTGCTCCTATATACAATAATATAACTACTATAATACTGCTCTATATACAAGAATATAACTACTATAATACTGCCTCCTATATACAAGAATATAACTACTATAATACTGCTTCTATATACAAGAATACAACTACTATAATACTGCTCCTATATACAAGAATATAACTACTATAATACTGCCTCCTATATACAAGAATATAACTACTATAATACTGCCTCCTATATACAAGAATATAACTACTATAATACTGCTTCTATATACAAGAATACAACTACTATAATACTGCTCCTATATACAAGAATATAACTACTATAATACTGCCTCCTATATACAAGAATATAACTACTATAATACTGCCTACTATATACAAGAATATAACTACTATAATACTGCCTCCTATATACAAGAATATAACTACTATAATACTGTTCCTATATACAAGAATATAACTACTATAATACTGCCGCCTATATACAAGAATATAACTACTATAATACTGCTTCTAAATACAAGAATATAACTACTATAATACTGCTCCTATATACAAGAATATAACTACTATAATACTGCTCCTATATACAAGAATATAACTACTATAATACTACTCCTATATACAAGAATATAACTACTATAATACTTCTCCAATACACAAGAAAATAACTACTATAATACTGCTCCTATATACAAGAATATAACTACTATAATACTGCTCCTATATACAAGAATATAACTACTATAATACTGCTCCTATATACAAGAATATAACTACTATAATACTTCTCCAATACACAAGAATATAACTACTATAATACTGTTCCTATATACAAGAATATAACTACTATAATACTGCTCCTATATACAAGAATATAACTACTATTTTGGTTTTATTCCTCTCCATTGTTTTACAGTACACGGTGTTATGTTTTGCATGGTTTAAATCGATACATTTCGTAAGTCAAGTATCAGTATGTAACAATGGACCCGGGCATGTCTCGCCACGATAACAATCTCATTAATATGCAGGAATTTTAACGGAAGCCATTCATTATAGGAATTCTCTTGTTGTTGTTGCTTTTTTTCCCCTTACATGTTTGGGTGACTCCATCATTTTATCGTTTCATAACAGGCTCTTGTCTTCAGCAACCGATTGGTGCCAGGTATGCGGGGTTGTCCTGCCCTTGTTATTTGCCTGAGTTAATGCGGTTATTCATTATGTAAAGATGGTGCCAACTGGCATTCCTAGCCCGTCGCACCGTACTGCGGCTCCTGCATCAATGAGACGGTTCGTACGGCTCTGAACTGCAAGCAATGGCGGGACACGTCAGATTAAAGGTGGCCCCCGAAGCCTCGGCCTGTTATATAGAGGAGAACACCAATAAAAGGAGCAATAATGACACAATAACAATGGTTACACAGAGAGGCCTTTGTCTGCAGATGTAGCAGTCCGGGGAGTTATGCAACAATGTATCTCACTTATATAACTGTCATTACGCAACATTTCTATGAGCTAAAGAGACCAGCGGAGGCTTCGCCGGCCGGTAATGGTGAAATAAAGGAAACGGCAAAGGGGTAGTCAGAAAATGGTGAAGGTTTACTGCACTGTTTCCTGATTAGTGTGCCTCCAGCTGTTGCAAAACTACAACTCCCAGCATGCCCGGACAGCCGTTGGCTGTCCGGGCATGCTGGGAGTTGTAGTTTTGCAACAGCTGGAGGCTTTCTGGTTGAGGAAACACTCTTTCTAAACATTACCCATTCTACACTTTCGGCACATTTAGATGCCATTTACTGTGTTCTTTTAGGGTTAAAGGGGTAGTCCGAAGGAGATAAAAAAAAAAAAAAAAACTTCCCTCCCTTGGTGTCCCGAACAGTAAAAATTGGTAGGTAAGTAGATAACCTATTAAGTAGTTATATCCCCCATAGTAGACAGGTAGGTATGTCCCACAGCAGTTAGTCACCTTATTAGGTAGTCCTCCCTATAGGCCGGTATTTAGGCAGGTAGGTTAAAGGGGTTATCCAGGAAAAAAAAAAAAAAAAATTATTTCAACTGGCTCCAGAAAGTTAAACAGATTTGTAAATTACTTCTATTGAAAAATCTTAATCATTCCAGTACTTATCAGCTGCTGAAGTTGATTTGTTCTCTTCTGTCTAAGTGCTCTCTGATGACACGTGTCTCGGGAACCGCCCAGTTTAGAAGCAAATCCCCATAGCAAACCTCTTCTACTCTGTGCAGTTCCCGAGACAAACAGAGATGTCAGCAGAGAGCACTGTTGCCAGACAGAAAACAACAACTCAACTTCAGCAGCTGATAATTATTGAAAGGATTTAGATTTTTTAATAGAAGTAATTTACAAATCTGTTTAACTTTCTGGAGCCAGTTGATATATAAAAAAAAAAAGTTTTTTTCCTGGAATACCCCTTTAATACACTCCCCCCCCCCCCCCGCCCCCCTTCTCAAGTAGGTAAATATTTTGGCAGGTAGGTAGGCAGCTAGGTAGTCAGGTAGGTCAATATCATGACAGGTAGGTAGCTATGCAAGTTGGTAGCCAGGTAGCTGTATAGCCAGAAAGTAATACAGATTTGTATTTTTTTTTTTTGCTATATAAAAATCGAAACCTTTCCAGTACTTATCAGCTGCTGTATGCTCCAGAGGAAGTTGTGTGGTTCTTTCCAGTCTAACCACAGTGCTCTCTGCGGACACATCTGTACATGTCAGAAACTGTCCAGGGACAGTTCCTGGCACGGACAGAGGTGGCAGCAGAGAGCATGGTACCATAACTTTTTATACACTGTGTCCACTGATGCCAGCTTTTCCCATACACTTTAATACAACACTTTATTTAGCAAAAAATAAAAATAAAATACTGCCATTTTATTAGGGATAAATTTAAGGGTGTATTTTTGAAGAAAAAAAATATTGCTCATTTTACACTGTATGGTCTAAAGTAAAATTAGACTAGACAGTCTGAAAATGTCCGACCAGATTTATTAACATCACCATTGCTCAGGCTAATTTGTTGCATATTTATACTGTCTAGTCTAAGTTTACATCAGGCAATAGGTGGTGACGACCATGTTCACACACATCATTCATCTGATACAGTAACGCACAAATATTAAAGGGGTAATTCAGGAAAAAAAAAAAATTATTATTTTTTTTTTTATATCAACTGGCTCCAGAAAGTTACTTCTATTAAAAAATCTTAATCCTTTCAATAATTATCAGCTTCTGAAGTTGAGTTTTTGTTTTCTGTCTGGCAACAGTGCTCTCTGCGGACATCTCTGCTTGTCTCGGGAACTGCACAGAGTAGAAGAGGTTTGCTATGGGGATTTGCTTCTAAACTGGGCGGTTCCCGAGACACGTGTCATCAGAGAGCACTTAGACAGAAAATAACAACTCAACTTCAGCAGCTCATAAGTACTGAAAGGATTAAGATTTTTTAATAGAAGTAATTTACAATTCTGTTCAACTTTCTGGAGAAAGTTGATATATTAAAAAAAGTTTATTTCTGGATAACCCCTTTAACCCTTTACAAGGAAATACAGTAGCTGGATTATTGGTATTGAGACACTACACACATCTATCTATCTAGTCCCCTTTTAACTAGTCACAGGCCTCTCACCTCAGCCAAGCCAGGACACCCTGCTCTGTACTGATGAGGGGCAAGCACCCCGAAACAGCTGTCTGCAGATGGGTTTGGCATTTTGTATATATTTTACATCATGTATATGACATTTTAAGAATATATATATATATATACATACTGTGATCCCCCGACCTACGATGGCCCCGACATACGATCATTTCAACATACGATGCTTCTATATGTCGGGGCCATCGCATAAACGGCTATCTGGCAGTGCATAATGCTTCAGTTGCCGCCGGATAGCTGTTTGATGTGCCCCGTGTGCTCCGGTGAGTGTCACTCACCTGTCCCCGACGTTCCGGACTGTCCTCTTCATGCTCCGCAGCATGGGCGTCGCTCTCCTTCGTCTTCATCATGTCGCCGCACACACCTTCCCATCATCCAATAGGAGCGGCGTGCACAGCGACGTGATGACGGCGATGGAGAGCGACCATCCAGGGCATCGGTGACGGTCCGGAGCGGCAGGGACACGTGAGTATTACTTTCTATATTATTATTGGATGGATCCCTCATCATATGATGGATTTAAGTAATGATCATTTGGAACAAATTACCATTGTATGTTTAGGGATCACACATATACATATATATATATATATATATATATATATATATATATATATATACAGTGGTCCCTCAACATACGATGGTAGTCCGTTCCAAATGGACCATCGTTTGTTGAAACCATCGTATGTTGAGGGATCCGTGCAATGTAAAGTATAGGACAGTGGTCTACAACCTGCGGACCTCCAGATGTTGCAAAACTACAACACCCAGCATGCCCGGACAGCCAACGGCTGTCCGGGCATGCTGGGAGTTGTAGTTTTGCAACATCTGGTGGTCCGCAGGTTGAAGACCACTGGTACAGGAAGTTGTACTCACCTGTCCCCGCCGCTCCGGACCGTCACCGCTCGTCACCGCTGCCCTGGATGTCGCCGTCCATCACTGTCGCTGCGTCCCTGGGGTGTCCCCCACGCTCCGGCAAGGCCTCTGCTTCCCCGGCATCCTCGCTCTCCATCGCTGCCATCACGTCGCTACGCACGCCGCTCCTATTGGATGACGTGATGACGACGATGGAGAGCGCCGACGATGCAGGGGATCCCGAAGAGGACGTGCCGGAGCCCCGAGGACAGGTAAGTGATCGTCAGCGGACCACACGGGGCACCGTAAACGGCTATCCGGTGGCAGCTGAAGCAGTCTGCGCTGCCGGATAGCCGTTTATGCGATGGCCCCGACATCGTAGGTCGGGGGGGTCACTATATATATATATATATATATATATATATATATATATATATGTACAGTGGTCCCTCAACATACGATGGTAATTCGTTCCAAACGAGCCATCGTTTGTCGAATCCATCGTATGTTGAGGGATCCGTGCAATGTAAAGTATAGGAATCTGTACTCACCTGTCCCCGCCACTCGAGATGGTGTCCCTGCCGCTCCCGATGGTGATCTCGGGCCTCCGCTGGGCTCTCTGCTGTCTTCTCCTGTCCTCCGCTGTCTTCTCCGGTCCTCTGCTGTCTTCTCCGGTCCTCCGCTGTCTTCTCCGGTCCTCTGCTGTCTTCTCCGGTCCTCTGCTGTCGTCTCAGTTCCTCCGCTGTCTTCTCCGGTCCTCTGCTGTCTTCTCCGGTCCTCTGCTGTCTTCTCTGGTCCTCTTCTGTCTTCTCCGGTCCTCTGCTGTCTTCTCTGTTCCTCCGCTGTCTTCTCTGGACCTCTGCTGTCTTCTCCGGTCCTCTGCTGTCTTCTCCGGTCCTCTGCTGTCGTCTCCGGTCCTCTGCCGTCTTCTCTGGTCCTCCGCTGTCGTCTCCGGTCCTCCGCTGTCTTCTCTGGTCCTCTGCTGTCTTCTCCGGTCCTCTGCTGTCTTCTCCGGTCCTCTGCTGTCGTCTCCGGTCCTCTGCTGTCTTCTCTGGTCCTCCGCTGTCGTCTCCGGTCCTCCGCTGTCTTCTCCGGTCCTCTTCTGTCTTCTCCGGTCCTCCGCTGTCTTCTCCGGTCCTCTGCTGTCTTCTCTGGTCCTCCGCTGTCGTCTCCGGTCCTCCGCTGTCTTCTCCGGTCCTCCACTGTCGTCTCCGGTCCTCCGCTGTCTTCTCCGGTCCTCCGCTGTCGTCTCCGGTCCTCTGCTGTCTTCTCCGGTCCTCTTCTGTCTTCTCCGGTCCTCTTCTGTCTTCAGCAAGGCCTTACTGGGCCTGTGTAGCGACGTCATTACGCCGCTGCGTACGCCATTCCTATTGGATGACGTGCGCTGCAGCGTATTGACGTCATCGGAGAGGGCCGAGAAGACACCGGAAGACCAGCGCTGAACCCGGAGGGCACCCCGGAGCATCGTGGAGGGGTAAGTAATACTTACCGCACCACACGGGGAACATTAAGCTGCTATCCGGCAGCAGCTTAAGCATTTTGCGCTGCCGGATAGCACTTAATGTGATGGCCCCGACATAAAAAAGCATCGTATGTCGATTTCATTATATGTCGGGGCCATCGTAGGTCGGGGGGGGGGGGGGGTCACTGTATAGTGCTTGTGGCCAAAATTGGGTGCTCAATATCAGAAAAATCAGTACAGAATGTCGGACCCAAAATGTTGGTCCTGATGTTCAGAAGTGGACATTTACTATATGAATGATAAGACTGCGATTAATACCAAACACGGCTGGCACGGTATGCTTGTTCTTGTAGTCCAGGGGGTAGGAGAACCCCAGGTGGTCTCATTTGGGACAGACTGTAAGCTCTGCTCCAAGAAACAACTTTGTAATAAAGTAATAAAACAGTCTTATGTCATATCCTCAGAAGCTGTAACAATTTATCGTAAACTCTCATTTGATGTCTGATACAATGTCGCAGCCTCGTTAAAAGCACCAAACATGTCGCTGCATATTTAGGATTTCAAAGCCTTTATACTGAGCATATAAAAAAAAATACAGCCAAAAAACGGAGCGTTGTATAAAAGGTACAACAATCCGAGCAATAAAACCTCGGATTAATCAAACCGTACGACACAACAACCGCGCACACAAACTATTAAACTTTAAGTAAGGCTTCAGAAGTAGCAGACGGGAAGAAATTCATTATGTCTGGGGCTCTGGTGCTAGACTTATTATTGTGCGCGAGATCTGGGATGAAAAGGTTTGTAAGCTGAGTGTGAGTGTCATAAAACTGGGACTATGGGGCCGAACGGCTGAGCAACACAGGGAATTAACTACCGGATATTCCTTATAATTTAGCACAAATTTTTAGTTTTATTTATTTTTAAATATTAGTCATAAGAAGCACTGTTTAATTATTATTTCCACCACTGAATGTGTTTGCCTATCTCCATGGGAATTGTCTCCAATCTGCAGCTCTCCAGCGGTTGCAAAACTACAACTCCCATCATGGTAAAGGTTGTAGTTTTCTGAACAACTGGAGAGCCACAGGTTGGGGGACAGTGCTTTAGGGCAGGGCTTGGAATGATGGCACTAACCGTGCTAGGATATTTATGGTATTTAGAGTTGTGAGGCACCTAGACTGCAGGCAGCATCATGCCTGCAGCCAGTAGAGGCTGGTAGTGTCTTTTCCTCCAGGACGCACAATGAGTCCCGAAGGTCAGGGCCGGATCGTCATTGGCGCTATGGAGCGCCTGCTCCGGGCCCCATGCCCGTAGGAGGCTCCCGTCACACTCGGGACATCCCTGTGTCCCGAAAAATCATTTCAAGACACAAGAATGTCCCGGCGGTTACCTCTTTGCGGCGGCCCCCACGTTAACTTTAAAAACGCAGGGGCCGCCGGGAGTTAATGTGGGGGAACTATACTGCACCTAATGTGGGGGAACTATACTGCACCTAATGTGGGGGAACATTATACTGCACCTAATGTGGGGGAACTGTACTGCACCTAATGTGGGGGAACTATACTGCACCTAATGTGGGGGAACTATACTGCACCTAATGTGGGGGAACTATACTGCACCTAATGTGGGGGAACTATACTGCACCTAATGTGGGGGAACTATACTGCACCTAATGTGGGGGAACTGTACTGCCCCTAATGTGGGGGAACTATACTGCACCTAATGTGGGGGAACTGTACTTCACCTAATGTGGGGAACTATACTGCACCTAATGTGGGGAACTATACTGCACCTAATGTGGGGAACTATACTGCACCTAATGTGGGGGAACTATACTGCACCTAATGTAATGTGGGGGAACTGTCGGGGGGGGGGGGGCAACATAATGAAGTGCTCCATCTTCCAGGTAGCCTTAATCTGGCCCTGCCGAAGGTATAGATGCTCCTGGACTCTAATGGCTGCAGTCCTAGCACCGATATGTTCTGCCGGTGCCCGCTGTGTGCGGAATGTCTGCCACAAATTTTCTGGCAAAAAATCCGCCTCTGGATGACACAATGATATTGACAATGAGATTGGATGTTGATACAACGTTTACTTTTTTTTTTTTTTTTTTTTTACATGAAACATGAGATTGGCCTTGGGGGACAAGGTGTCCATGTGGGGGGGGGGGGGTAGTACGTGTAATCTTCAAGTGGATAATGGTCATCGGACCACAGAAGAGGCTGGGGTATGGCTTCCTTAAATAAAGCGAGAAAGAATGTGTCCTGTTGCGCTGCAGGGAGACGTATGGACAAAACTCACATCAAGTGCGCAAATCGCCCCTCAGCCCCAAAACTGACAGCGGCATTCTTCAGCCTCACAGGTGACCATGACAGAGCCATTTCATTCTTCACCTCTTGTTCTCCCATTACTATACTTCATCATCTTCATCGAGACCTGTACCTTATCCTAAACCTCTGACATCTCCCTGCAGTCAGACCACATCAAAGGGAACTAAACATTCTGCTAATCTGTGATACCCTGCAAGGTTACAAGGGCCAAACGCAGATCTTTTTAAGATTTTATCCAGACCTAAGGCAGAAAAAAATACAATAAATTGACACATTTATGTAGAGGGTATGAATACTTTTGCAACCATTGCACCCTTGCAAACCCTTGGTGACATACAGTCGAGCCCACTCCATATGGCTGCTCTTCTCAAGCAGGGTGCCTCTGGCCGTTGCAAAACTACAACCCCCAGCATGCCCGGACAGCCTTCGGCTGTCCGGGCATGCCGGGAGTTGTAGTTTTGCAACGGCCAGAGGCACCCTGCTTGGAAAACGCTGCCATATGCCGTGGGTGCTGCCTACAGAAAGAACTAAATGCAGCTGCCACAAAAAGTTTTCTACTACAGCCTGCCATAGGTAGGATGTCATAGTATAACCGGAAAAAAAATATAAAATGACAGTACACTGCAATATATTTGCATTGCAGTGTACTATGCAATCAAGTGATGATTACATAGACTGGTTTCCATGGGGAAACTAATAAATAAATAAGTAATAAATAAAAAATAATAATAAACAGACGTATAAACAAATATATAAAGAAATAACAGATAATATAATGAATGTATAAACAAATATATATACAAAAACAACTAATAATAATAAATAAATAATAATAAATAAATTATCTTTCTGCCTACAGAAAGAACTAAATGCAGCTGCCACAAAAAGTTTTCTACTACAGCCTGCCATAGGTAGGATGTCATAGTATAACCGGATAAAAAAAAAAAAAAAAGACAGTACACTGCAATATATTTGCATTGCAGTGTACTATGCAATCAAGTGATGATTACATAGACGGGTTTCCAGGGGGAACTAATAAATAACTAAGTAATAAATAAAAAATAATAATAAACTGACGTATAAACAAATATATAAAGAAATAACAAATAATATAATAAATGTATAAACAAATATATATATATATATATATATATATATATATATATATATATATAAACAACACATAATAAATAAATAGTGAAATAAATAAATGATAAAAATAAATAAATAAATAATAAAATAAATAAATAAGTAATAAATAAAAAATTTATAATAAACAGATGTATAAATTAATATATAAAGAAATGTAGAAAAAACAACAACAAATAATAATAAATAAATAATAAAATAAATAAATAATAAAAAATAAATACATTTATTCTAAATAAATAAATAAATAACAAATAAAAATTAAAATGTTGATGATTACATAGACTGGTTTCCAGGGGGAAATAATAAATAAATAAGTAATAAATAAATAAAAAATAATAAACAGACGTATAAACAAATATATAAATGTATAAACAAATATATATAAAAAAACAACAAATAATAATAAATAAATATTAAAATAAATAAATAATAAAATAAATAAGTAATAAATAAAAAAAACATAATAAACAGATATATAAATATATAAAGAAATGTAAAAAAAAAAACAACAACAAATAATAATAAATGAATAATAAAATAAATAAATAATAAAAAATAAATACATTTATACTAAATAAATAAATAAAAATGTAAAGTTTGATGATTACATAGACTGGTTTCCAGGGGGAAATAATAAATAAATAAATAAGTAATAAATAAATAAAAAAATAATAAACAGATGTATAAATAAATATATACAGAAATAAAAAAAGAGAACAACAAATAATAATAAATAAATACTAAAATAAATAAATAATAAAAATAAATAAATGTATAATAAATAATTAATACAATTTTTTATAACTCCCCCCCCTTTTTCAATCTTGTAAATAACAATCACTCCTTTCTTTTTTCAATCTTTTAAATTAAAAAAAAACTCCCCAAAAAAGTACCCATAATTGGTATCACCTTTATTAGAATATGATGTTATTTATCCTGCACAGTAAACGCCGTATAGGAAAAAAAAAAGACTACCCAATGCCCCCAGAAAAAAAAGAAAAACAGAAAAAAAAGGGCCTCATTTGTAGGGTTTTTACTAGTGTGAAATGTTTCTTCAGACTTGTAGGATTCCTCTCTATTTACTATGGGGATTTACAGATTTACAAGTCCGGAACATTTTCTGAGCAGCTTTTTCTAGGTGGAAATTTCCAGTCATTTATTCACAGGATTTTCTGTGAATTCAAAAATAAATACCGTATTTATCGGGGTATACCACGCACCGGCCTATAACACGCACTCTCATTTTACCAAGGATATTTGGGTAAAAAAAGTTTTTTACCCAAATATCCATGGTAAAATGAGGGTGCGTGTGTGCGTGTGTATACTCCGATACACCCCCAGGAAAGGCAGGGGGAGAGAGGCCGTCGCTGCCTGCTTCTCTCCCCCTGCCTTTCCTGGGGTCTAGAGCGCTGCTGCCGACCCTTCTCTCCCCCTGGCTATCGGCGCCGCTGCCCGTTCTGTCCCCCTGACTATCGGTGCCGGTGCCGATAGCCAGGGGGAGAGAAGCGGCGCCGACAGCCAGGGGGAGAGAAGGGGCAGCGGCACCCATTGCTGCAGGCCTCCGGCGCGCGTCCCCTGCGTCGTTGCTATGCACGGCGCGGCGCACTGACATCATGCGCCGCGCCGTGCAGCGCATAGCAACGACGCCGGGGACGCACGCCGGAGGCCACCGGGGATGGGGGGGAGGCAATGGGGCAGCGGCGCCGGCAATGGCTGCCCTTTCTCTCCCCCTGGCTGTCGGCGCCGCTTCTCTCCCCCTGGCTATCGGCGCCGGCAATGGGGCTCCGGCAGCGATAGTCAGGGGGAGAGAAGGGTCGGCAGCAGCGCTCTAGACCCCAGTAAAGGCAGGGGGAGAGAAGCGGGCAGCGACGGCCTCTTTCACCCTGCCTTTCCTGGGGGTGTATCGGCGTATAACACGCACATAGACTTTAGGCTAAAAATTTTAGCCTAAAAAGTGCGTGTTATACGCCGATAAATACGGTAGGTCGGGCTGTGAAACCACGCTCCTTTTTTGGGCCGACCACACCCCTTTTGCGACAGATACTGCCCCTTTTTCGGCTTTACACAATGCAATGTCGGGTTAGTTGGATTTTCCTGTCGCAGTGTCTCAGACTAGAGATGTGGCGAACATAAACTTTTCAGTTCGCGAATGGCGAATGTGAATTTCCACAAATGTTCGCGAACGGGCGAACCGCCATAGACTTCAATAGGCAGGCGAATTTTAAAACCCACAGGGACTCTTTCTGGCCACAATAGTGATGGAAAAGTTGTTTCAAGGGGACTAACACCTGGACTGTGGCGTGCTGGAGGGGGATCCATGGCAAAACTCCCATGGAAAATTACATAATTGATGCAGAGTCTGGTTTTAATCCATAAAGGGCATAACTCACCTCACATTCCTAAATTGTTTGGAATAACATGCTTTAAAACTTCAGGTATGATGTTGTATTGATCAGGTAGTGTAAGGGTTACGCCCGCTTCACAGTGACAGACAAAACTCCCCGTTTAGCGCACCGCAAACAACCGCAAACAGTCCATTTGCACAAGGTTGGATGCCAAGCTAGCCATGTCCCGTTCCTTGTCCTCACTGATGGCATTGAAGGTCTCTTCCTCCACCCAGCCATGTACAACACCAAGGGTCCCCGAAAGGTGACAACAAGCCCCCTGGGACGCCTGCTGTGTTTGGTCTTCCACCTCCTCAAAGCCACCTTCCTCCTCTGACTCCTCTTCTTCAGACTCCTCTCTCTGCGTTGTGTTAAGTAGTACTATTCCTATCAGTTTAATCCCTGTTACGTCCCCTATCAGGGGACGTGTATATTGTCTCGATTTTAGGAACCGGATGATGGAAAAAGATGCTTGGTCGGTCCTCCTACTGCAAATTTGGGGCACACGTGTGAAGGAAACTGACTGCTATTATTTCACAGTAAAATAAAAGTGCTGTTTTTTTTAATGCAAGGTATTGTGACACCAGATATGAGCGGTGGCACTGGGCAAGTGGGCACAGTATACGCTGAGAGCCTGACACACGCTGCCAGGCAGGCAAATGCAATTAGATTACACAGGGGGGGGAATGCAGACTGATGTTCTAGCCCTAAAAAGGGCTTTTTGGGGGTGCTTTCCATACAGCAGAGATCAGATGAGTCCTTCAGGACTGTAGTGGACACTGAATACACTCGCCAAGCTATCGATTTCCCTATTAAATCAGCATCAGCTATACTGTCCCTCCTCTCACTAAGAATGCTGCTTCAGAATTAATCTAAAATGGATGCCGTCACGGAGGTGGGAGGGTCTGGGAGGGAGGGTCTGCTGCTGATTGGCTGTAATGTGTCTGCTGACTGTGAGGTACAGGGTCAAAGTTTACTCAATGATGACGAATAGGGGGCGGATCGAACATCCCATATGTTCGCCCACCGCGACGAATGCGAACAAGCTATGTTCGCCGGGAACTATTCGCCGGCGAACTGTTCGGGACATCTCTATCTCAGACATGTCTCAGACACTGTGCAGCAAAAACACTTGGAAAACCCCAACACAACTAGTGGGTTTTAGCTTAGTAAATGATGGCCATTGTGTCTATCTATCTCTTTACAGATATAAAATTGCTATTGTTTTTTCAACTCTACCCCACAATTATTTTTCCCAAAATGAAGAATGTCATTAAAAATGAGAAATTGTTCCCACAAAACACAAATCCTTATCTGACATTTAGGACTTATTCACACTACAGATTTTCCAGACGAAATTCCATGTGAAAAATACGGTGCAGCAGCCTCCCATTGTTCTCAACAGGAATCTGCTGCGACATTCATACTACGAAATTTCCGCTGCGGATGTTTCATTGCAGAAATTCCAGACATCAGACTCAGAAGAATGAGCATGTTCATTCTTTTGTCGCAGTGTGCTCGGAATTGCATTGCGGTCTATGGAGATGGCGCATTTCCGAGCGGCCCTAGCGCCGTGTGGAGATTCTGTAGTGTGTATGAGCCCTTAGAATGTGAGGAGGGAAATATGAAAAATTGAAAAACTTAATTTAGAGGTTAAATAGGTTCAAAGTCCCTGAGCAGGCATATATGTCTCCATGGTAACAGACTACAAGCTAGTCCTGCGTAGTCTGATCCTGCAGGCATATGTTACCATATTACAAATTAAAGGGATACTCCGGTGGAAATTTTATTTTATTTTTTAAATAAACTGTTGCCAGAAAGTTAAACAGATTTGTAAATGATGTCTATTAAAAAAAAATCTTTACCCTTTCAGTAATTTTTAGCAGCTGTATCCTACAGAGGAAATTCTTTTCTTTTTTTATTAATTTATTGTCTTGTCCACTGTCCCGGTGCCGGCTGGCAGGTAGTGGATCCTCTGTGCCAGAGAGGGATGGCGAGGACCGCGCTAGTGGACCGGTTCTAAGCCACTACAGGTTTTCTCCAGAGCCCGCCGCAAAGCGGGATGGTCTTGCTGCGGCGGTAGTGACCAGGTCGTATCCACTAGCAACGGCACACCTCTCTGGCTGCTGAAGATGCTGAAGATAGGCGCGGTACAAGGGAGTAGGCAGAAGCAAGGTCGGACGTAGCAGAAGGTCGGGGGCAGGCGGCAAGGATCGTAGTCAGGGGCAACGGCAGGAGGTCAGGAACACGGACTAGGAACAGACAAGGGAACGCTTTCACTAGGCACAAGTGCAACAAGATCCGGCCAGGGAGTGCAGGGGAAGTGAGGTGATATAGGGAAGTGCACAGGTGATCACACTAATTGGTAATTGGGAGATTGGACCAGGCACCATCATAGGTGCACTGGCCCTTTAAATAGCAGAGACCCGGCGCGCGCGCGCCCTAGGGAGCGGGGCCGCGCGCGCCGGGACAGGACCGACGGAGAGCGAGTCAGGTACGGGGACCGGGGTGCGCATCGCGAGCGGGCGCCACCCGCATCGCGAATCGCATCCCGGCTGGAGGCGGAACCGCAGCGCACCCGGTCAGTGGATCTGACCGGGGCGCTGCAGCAACAAGGATGAGGCGAGCGCTCCGGGGAGGAACGGGGACCCGGAGCGCTCGGCGTAACAGTACCCCCCCCCTTGGGTCTCCCCCTCTTCTTGGGGCCAAAGAACCGGAGGAAAAAAAACTCAATTTTTCCGTGATGAGGTCCGATGCACATTAGGAGGGGTTCTGTGTGAAAACGCATGAGACAGTCCAATCTTTTATTGTAAAAACAATAGATGTAGAGGGGTCTGGCGAGACTGGTCACAGGAACGTAGAACCTGTTGATAAGAGAGGCCAAAAAAATTTTTCCTGCAGATCCGGAATCCAAGACGAGCATAGTAGAGAAGGAGAAGGTAGAGGCAGATATCCGCACAGGCACAGTAAGGCGTGGAGAAGCAGAGTTGACATCAAGAACTGTGTCACCTTTGTGCGGAGTCAGCGTACGTCTTTCCAGGCGGGGAGGATGGATAGGACAATCCTTCAGGAAGTGTTCGGTACTAGCACAGTACAGGCAGAGATTCTCCATGCGGCGTCGTGTCCTCTCTTGAGGTGTCAAGCGAGACCGGTCAACTTGCATAGCCTCCGCGGCGGGAAGCACAGGAACAGATTGCAGAGGACCAGAGGAGAGAGGAGCCGGGGAGAAAAAACGCTTCGTGCGAACAAAGTCCATATCCAGGCGGAGCTCCAGACGCCATCCGGAAGAACGCATGTCAATGCGAGTGGCAAGATGAATGAGTTCATGTAGGTCAGCAGGAGTCTCTCGTGCGGCCAGAACATCTTTAATGTTGCTGGATAGGCCTTTTTTAAAGGTCGCGCAGAGAACCTCACTATTCCAGGACAACTCGTAAGCAAGAGTACGGAACTGAATGGCGTACTCGCCAACGGAAGAAACACCCTGGGCCAGGTTCAGCAGGGCAATCTCGGCTGAAGAAGCTCGGGCAGGTTCCTCAAAGACACTTCGAATTTCCGAGAAGAAGGAGTGTACAGAGGCAGTGACGGGGTCATTGCGGTCCCAGAGCGGTGCGGCCCATGACAGGGCTTTTCCAGACAGAAGGCAGAACACGAAAGCCACCTTAGACCTTTCAGTAGGAAACTGGTCCGGCATCATCTCCAAGTGCTGGGAACATTGCGAAAGAAAGCCACGGCAATACTTAGAGTCCCCATTAAATTTGTCCGGCAAGGACAGGCGGAGGCTAGGAGTGGCCACTCGCTGCGGAGGAGGTGCAGGAGCTGGCGGAGGAGAAGATTGCTGGAGAAGTTGCGACTGAAGTTGGTGCGAAATGGTGGACATTTCCGACAGCTGACGGGTTAGAAGGGCGATCTGTCGGGCTTGCTGGGCGGCCACCGTGGTGAGGTCAGCGACAACTGGCAGAGGAACTTCAGCGGGATCCATGGCCGGATCTACTGTCCCGGTGCCGGCTGGCAGGTAGTGGATCCTCTGTGCCAGAGAGGGATGGCGAGGACCGCGCTAGTGGACCGGTTCTAAGCCACTACAGGTTTTCTCCAGAGCCCGCCGCAAAGCGGGATGGTCTTGCTGCGGCGGTAGTGACCAGGTCGTATCCACTAGCAACGGCACACCTCTCTGGCTGCTGAAGATGCTGAAGATAGGCGCGGTACAAGGATCGTAGTCAGGGGCAACGGCAGGAGGTCAGGAACACGGACTAGGAACAGACAAGGGAACGCTTTCACTAGGCACAAGTGCAACAAGATCCGGCCAGGGAGTGCAGGGGAAGTGAGGTGATATAGGGAAGTGCACAGGTGATCACACTAATTGGTAATTGGGAGATTGGACCAGGCACCATCATAGGTGCACTGGCCCTTTAAATAGCAGAGACCCGGCGCGCGCGCGCCCTAGGGAGCGGGGCCGCGCGCGCCGGGACAGGACCGACGGAGAGCGAGTCAGGTACGGGGACCGGGGTGCGCATCGCGAGCGGGCGCCACCCGCATCGCGAATCGCATCCCGGCTGGAGGCGGAACCGCAGCGCACCCGGTCAGTGGATCTGACCGGGGCGCTGCAGCAACAAGGATGAGGCGAGCGCTCCGGGGAGGAACGGGGACCCGGAGCGCTCGGCGTAACATCCACAGTGCTCTCTGCTGACACCTGATGCTCGTATCAGGAACTGTTCAGAGCAGCATAGGTTTGCTATGGGGATTTTCTCCTGCTCTGGACAGTTCCTGATACGGGCACCAGGTGTCAGCAGAGAGCACTGTGGACAAGACAAAAAAGAAATTCAAAAATAAAAGAATTTCCTCTGTAGCATACAGCTGCTAAAAAGTCCTGGAAGGGTAAAGATTTTTTTAATAGAAGTCATTTACTTTCCACCGGAGTACCCCTTTAAGTCAGAAAATTGTTCTGGTTTCCAAAGTGTTGAGTAACTAAAAGGTAAATCTGTATGAAAGCAGAAGGAGGATGAGGCAACAATTTCTTCAATATTATTATTTACTGAGCTATATTCATCTGTTTCCAGTGAAAAAAAAAACAATTTTAGTCTGGTTACGAAAGACGGAGAAGCTTTTGAGAAAATCCGGCTGAAGTCAAGAGAGAATACACAAGAGCTTCTCCCGACTATCAAGCAACTGGACATGAAATGCCTTAAACAGATGGATCTCAGATCAATGAGAGGAAGTAATAAATGAGGAGCCCTGTGAAAGGAGTGGGAGACGACCGCTACAATGTATCCAATATTCCTTTGTGCAGAGTCTTTACCCTGTTACATTACAAGGTCGTTATCCCTGATCCCGCTCATCTCCATTCTTATATACCTTGTATTTACCGCTCTCATCTAGAGACGATTCAGGCTGGAATGTGAAAAGTGACGTTCACTATTAGGTGATACAAAAGAAATGAGAAATGTTATTTAAAGGGGTACTCCACCGAAAAACATCTTATCCCCTATCCAAAGGGGACCCCCGCGATCTCCGGCGCGGCACCCTAGTCATCCGTGCTTGTAGTGAACTCCACTGCATGCCGGATCACTGGCAACTACAGCCTTCATGCCCCCTCCCATAGACATGAATGGAGGGGGCATGGCGTGATATCATGAACGGACACCCAATGGTGGGACCCCGGCGATCAGACATATTATCCCCTATCCAAAGGGGACCCCCGCGATCTCCGGCATGGCACCCTAGTCATCCGTGCATGTAGTGAACTCCACTGCATGCCGGATCACTGGCAACTACAGCCTTCATGCCCCCTCTCATAGACATGAATGGAGGGGGCATGGCGTGACATCACGAACGGACACCCAACGGCGGGACCCCGGTATCAGACATCTTATCCCCTATCCAAAGGGGACCCCCGCGATCTCCGGCATGGCACCCTAGTCATCCGTGCACGGAGTGAACTCCACTGCACGCCGGATGACTGGCAACTACAGCCCGCACGCCCCCTCCATTCATGTCTATGGGAGGAGGCGTGACAGCTACGTGGTAGCCATCACGCCCCCTCCCACAGACATGAATGGAGGGGGCATGCCCTACGGCGGGACCCCCTTGATCAGACATCTTGTCCCTTATCCTTCGGACATCTTATCCCCTATCCTTATGGGATAAGATGTATTTTGGTGGAGTACACCTTTAAAGGGCATCTCCGTCTTTAAAGGGGTTATGCAGGAAAAAAACTTTTTTATATATATCAACTGGCTTCAGAAAGTGAAACAGATTTGTAAATTACTTCTGTTAAAAAATCTTAATCCTTTCAGTACTTATGAGCTGCTGAAGTCGAGTTGTTCTTTTCTGTCTAAGTGCTCTCTGATGACACCTGTCTCGGGAACTTTCCAGAGTAGGAGCAAATCCCCATAGCAAACCTCTTCAACTCTGTGCAGTTCCTGAGACGAGCAGAGATGTCAGCAGAGAGCACTGTTGCCAGACAGAAAAGAACAAATCAACTTCAGCAGCTGATAATTATTGGAAGGATTAAGATTTTTTAATAGAAGTAATTTACAAATCTGTTTAACTTTCTGGAGCCAGATTATATATATATATATATATATATATATATATATATATATATATATATATATATATATATATATATATATATAATGTTTTTTTCTGTTTTTCCGGGAATACCCCATTAACAATTTTACCAGATATAGCAGGGGGTCTCTTAAAAAAAAATTTAATTCTCAAAAAATATTAAAAAATTAAAAAAAAAAAAAAAAATACAATTTGTAGAAGACAAAATGTATTACATTTGGTTTCTTTGCGGATTTCCTCTTGGATAAGTATTAAGAGGGGTGTGTAAAAAGGTAAGTGATAGTAATATCATAATGGGCCTACTATTCTTACCTTACATGGGGTGATTATCTGACAATTGAATGTTCATTAATGTCCAATTATTGTTCCCTATATAAGAGAACCTATGTGTTCATACATAACCTCACAAGGTGTGGACCTTACCAGTAGAATCCCCAAATCTGGGTCCTCCAGAATGGCCATCAGTTGGCAGCTGGACATGATGGGGCAAGAAGACCAAACACAAAGCATGGAACAGCTTTAGGAAAAACAGATGGGGAGAGAGGAACAGGGCTACAGAGGCCAGACATGGAACATGGACACAGGACAGAAATGTATTCGGATGGGATTGGATGGAAACTGGAGCATGGTCAGAAGGAGCTGGGTCTAGAAGAAGAAGGTAAGAATCCAAGAGCAGGATGGGGCAGAACCAGAAGGACAAGGCTAGTTGGACCCCCACCAATCTAATGGCCTATCCTAAGTTTATAAAACTGTACAGTGATCCCCCAACTTACAATAGTTTCAACAAACAATGGTCTTTTCTGGAACCATTGTAACTTGAACCCAGATTCAACATACAATGCTAATTACAGTCCAGATCTGTGAAACATGTCAATGGCCGGAAGATGTGACCAATCAGAATGGACATTTCACTGGTAAAAACCCCTGTATTACTGAAGTGTATGCACTGACTGGTGTCTGGTAGTGCCCCCTACAGTACAGGGAGGTATTACATGTTCTGTACTCTTTACCTGTACCAGGGTTAGCTGCTCCTTTGGACACCAGGTGAGGGCGGCTCCATGTTACTTTTTTAGGACACTGTGTACTGTACAGGACCCTGAAGAAGCTCCTGTCCTCTACATAGACAGTGATTACAGCTCCCAGCAGATCTTTATTACTTTTATATGGCAGAATTTGCTTTATCTCTATTAGTTATCTACTTATTTTTCTTTAATCCTCACTTTTTCCTATTTTTGGACGACATTTTGGTGGCTTCAGAACCAATTACCAGGTTTCCATAGAGTTATGGTCTCTACATACAATGGTCGCCCTGGAACCGATTAATATTGTAACTTGAGTGACCACTGTATAAACCAGAGTCCCAGATACTCTTTTGAGATGACATTACAAATCATGATGATAATGAAAAAGGGCAGGGCTGTGACATTCGTTGTTGTTCTTACTTGTAGAGTGAAGATGTTAAAGGGGTACTCCGCTGCTCAGCGTTTGGAACAAACTGTTCCGAATGCTGGAGCCGGGAGCTTGTGACGTCATAACCCGGCCCCCTCACGATGTCCCGCCCCGCCCCCTCAATGCAAGTCTATGGGAGGGGGCGTGACGGCCGTCACGCTCCCTCCCATAGACTTGCATTGAGGGGGGCGGGGTGTGACATCATGAGGGGGTGGGGTTATGACGTCACGAGCTCCCGGCACCGGCTCCAGCGTTTGGAACAATTTGTTTCAAACGCTGAGCAGCGGAGTACCCCTTTAAATAACCAGTGTGGGGCTATGTCACCCTTGGCTCCACTTCTGGTCCATCATCAGGTTCCATCATCTTAGATACAGTAATTGTAAGGTACTCACTAGACCGACTGTCTGACCGGCTCAGACTGTCTGACCGGCTCTTCCAGTATGTATCTGTATTTTTTGTCAACTCTAATGACACAAATCACTGATAGGAATCACAGAAAGGTGGAAATGTAACATCCTGAAGGAAACACCATTCCCCTTGGCTATTACTTATCTGCAATATTCCAACCGGCTCTGCCAGTCTGGTTGTACTTTCATGTATTCCCCGAGGTTATCCTCGGTGTATTTCTTATTAGAAATCAATTCTAGTAAAAGTGATGTTCATCCAAGAGTAAAACAGAAAGAAGGGCAATATTACAAATAATGTAAGGGTCCTCTGTATCTGTATTCTTATGACTTATTTGTTCCCTTCTTTTAATAGTATATAATGGCTCACATTGGGCCCTATACATGTTCATATGACCCATGGGGAAGGGCCACAAAGCCATCCTAAGGGGTCTTTTTCACTACAATGGTAGTTGCTGGTTTGTTTTTTGCCCTTCTCTGGGTCCTTGTTTTTGGGCTACTCCTATTCAAGTGACTTAGATTGTTCCTAACCTGGTCAGGAGTGGTGCTACCTGATGCTTCATTTTTCTATGCATGTTGGGCATCCAACCATTGATAAGTCCTTGGTGGGTAACCCCCACCCCTCCAGACCATCTTATTGGGTTTACAAGATCCTGCAAATTGCAATTTCTTACGCATATGTTTTTCCTTTCAAGAATTCTATGGTGCGCTAATGGGGACAAAAAGGTTGAAGCTAATCTGTCCGTAAATGGAAAACTACATCTTAACTCAGAGGAGAATTCCAGCCAAAATAAACTTATCCTCTATCCACAGGATGGAGGATAAGTAGCTGATCGTGGGGTGTCTGACAGCTGAGACCCTGTGATCTCCAGAAAGGGACCCCAGCTCCCAGTGAGGAGTGTGCTGTGCTGCAGATGGCACAGGCTCCATTCATTTCTATGGGAGTGCGGAAGAGACCTGAATACAGCACTCGGGCACCATCACGACTACCGGTAGACGACATGCGTTCCTCACTGAGAGAGCCGGGGTCCCATTCTGGAGATAGCACGGGGCCCCAGCGAAGATTAGGTACTTATCCTCTCCATCTCTAGTGTCCAGACAGAGCTCTTCCCCTCTAGTGTCCAGACGGATATCTCCTCCTCTAGGGTCCGGACGGAGATCTCCTCCTCTAGTGTCCGGACGGAGATCTCCTCCTTTAGTCTCCAGACAGAGCTATCCTCATCTAGTGTCTGTACGGAGCTCTCCTCCTCTAGTGTCCAGACAGAGCTCCCCACTGCCTCTAGTGTCCAGGCCGAGCTCTCCTCCCTTACTGTCCAGACAGAGCGACCCTCCTCCAGTGTCCAGACCGAGCTATCCTCCTCTAGTGTCCGGACGAAGCTTTCCTCATCTAGTGTTCAGGCAGAGCTCTCCTCCTCTAGTGTCCAGACAGAGCTATCCTCCTCTAGTATTCTAACAGAGCTATCCTCCTCTAGTGTCTGAATGAAGCTCTCCTCCTCTAGTATCCAGACAGAGCTCTTCTCCTCTAGTGTCCAGACAGAGATCTCCGCCTTTATTGTCAGGACAAAGCTCACCTCCTCTAGTGTCCGTGCAGAGCTCTCCATTGCCTCCTGTGGCGATAAGTTAAATTGATGCCTTTAAATTGACTTAAAACATACAATAATTGTTAGATAAACACTCATTCAGCCAAGAGCTATCTCTCCCTATCCCCCCGTGTGCATGGACGCTCAGCTTGGAAGAACATTCATCGAACATTCAAAAGGATTGCCCAAATGAAATCCAAAATGCCCCAAAAAATCACAAAAAAAACCCTCACCACTACGACATCTCACAAGGTCATGTCTTCTAATGATATATTTGCCCAACCCCTTCTTTCTGGATGAGAGCAACTTGGCATATTTTTTTCCCCATGAACCATTGCATACACCAATTAGGGGGTCTTTAAAAGGAGACACAACGCCTCATCTGTCCAGCACGGACCCATGTGATGTACTCAACCTAGAGATTATCTTCTCAATAAAGAAGGGTCAGAACTTCAAAGGGTCTCCCGGGAAAGGACATTCTGCTGATGGCCGCTTATTGCCGGTCATAAATGCAACAGGATCCATGGTTTATGTCCTACAGATCTAGACGTCAGCAACGGTAAATGACTTCAGCATCTGGAAAGAAATAAAACAACAACTTTAGGCCAAGAAAGTGTCACCGGCAGCAATGTGTAGAGTTAGGACAACAACGCCCGCAACAGGTGGACAAACGTATGATGTGTTACCGCTCTCCTGAAAGGTCTCTTTTTAGCAAAAATAATTATAATAATAATTATAAATGATAAATAATTATAAATAATAACATTTCTCGAGAATATGAGGGAGATTTATCAATACCAGTCCAGAGGAAAAGTTGCTGAGTTGCCCATAGCAACCAATCAGATCCTGCTTTCATTTTCGAAAAGGCCTATGGAAAGTGAAAGTAGTGCTATGACTGGTTGCTATGGGCAACTCAGCAACTTTTCCTCTGGACAGATTTCTATAAATCTCCCCCTATGTCCTTTGGACTCTGCACTGTACTGTTCCTCTGTTATTACTCATGGAAAAAAAAAAATGACAACTGGTTTTGGGCCTGTATGATCCTATTTATAAATGCCTCCGATTGTTGACTTTTGGGTGGACTTGCTTGAGCTTTGTCCCTTTTGGGGCCCGGTTTGCTGGATTGTCACGTCAAAATTTCCTCTTTTATTTGGGTGCATGCACACCACTTTTTTGCTATACAGTTCCCGTAAACGGTTTCAAATTAAAAACCGTACGGAACCGTATAGCAAACCGTATGCATTGACTTAACATTGCAAACCATATGTCAAACGCATCATCCGGTTTAGTCCATTTTGCGTCTTTTAAGGTTTTTTCCATTTTTTTACCCGTACCCAAAACCGTAGTCTACCACGTTTTTTTGTCCGGGTGAAAAACCGTATTAAACCGTATGTGTTTTTTTTTTCTTTTAACATGGGAGTCAATGGGAACCTTACAGAACTGTATGTGCGTACGGTTCCATATAATTTTGGACTTTCCACAGCTTTTTTTCTTGGAATTTCAATCAAACAAGTGAAACTTTATTCAAAATGGAGTGAAAAGTTAAAACAGTATATGTTTTTTTTCTTAAAAAAACGGATGCAACCGACATAATCTTTCAAACCGTATACGTTTTTTAACCGTATACGGGTAGAAATTTGTACACATGTTTTGATACAGTTCAGTCAGGTTTTGAGGAATCCGTTTTTCATCAAAAACCTGATACAGGATCTGTATTGCAAAAACATGGTGGGCATGCACCCTTAGCAAGATTGCACTATTAGGGTGCATATACATTTTTATTGTTACACTGAGGGTCTATACTCGTCATGTCCAATGTTTTATCATAGGGGTTGCCAGCCTTTATAATAAAAAAATAAAAAATAAAAATAAAAACATGCAATGGATCCAGCACTGGTAGTGAACGTGGCTTTATATTGCAAACGCATGGATAGAACAATACACTTGCTTCAAATCACATCTTGTATCTTGACGCGTTTCGAGCGCACGCGCTCGAAACGCGTCAAGATACAAGATGTGATTTGAAGCAAGTGTATCGTTTAGTTATAGCAGGCCGCTGTTTGGTAGAAGACAATCGCGGGCAACCGAAAGGATGTTGAGAAGCTCGAAAAGCGTCAAGATGTGATTTGTAGCACGTGTGTTCGTTCATACGTGCATTTGTAAAGTAATGGATCCAGCGTCAACTACCAGAGCTGGATCCATTGCATGTTTACTTACTTCTAAAGACACCCCAAGCCTCAGCATTGATCCGTGCATGGACATTTCGGGAGGTGAGCTGGATTTTTACCATTGTTATTCTATGGTTGCCCGCCATGACCGAGCTTGGTACTGCAGTTCTCCCATCTGACTTAAAGGGGTACTCCAGTGGAAAACATATATATATTTTTTTTAATCAACTGGTGCCAGAAAGTTAAACAGATTTGTAAATGACTTCTATTAAAAAATCTTTACCCTTCCAGTACTTTTTAGCAGCTGTCACGATGCCGGCTGGCAGGTAGTGGATCCTCTGTGCCAGAGAGGGATTGGCGTGGACCGTGCTAGTGGATCGGTTCTAAGCCACTACTGGTTTTCACCAGAGCCCGCCGCAAAGCGGGATGGTCTTGCTGCGGCGGTAGTGACCAGGTCGTATCCACTAGCAACGGCTCAACCTCTCTGGCTGCTGAAGATAGGCGCGGTACAAGGGAGTAGACAGAAGCAAGGTCGGACGTAGCAGAAGGTCGGGGCAGGCAGCAAGGATCGTAGTCAGGGGCGACGGCAGGAGGTCTGGAACACAGGCTAGGAACACACAAGGAACGCTTTCACTGGCACAATGGCAACAAGATCCGGCAAGGAAGTGCAGGGGAAGTGAGGTGATATAGGGAAGTGCACAGGTGAAGACACTAATTGGAATCACTGCGCCAATCAGCGGCGCAGTGGCCCTTTAAATCGCAAAGACCCGGCGCGCGCGCGCCCTAGGGAGCGGGGCCGCGCGCGCCGGGACAGGACCGAGGGAGAGCGAGTCAGGTACGGGAGCCGGGGTGCGCATCGCGAGCGGGCGCTACCCGCATCGCGAATCGCATCCCGGCTGGCAGCGGAATCGCAGCGCCCCGGGTCAGTGGATCTGACCGGAGCGCTGCAGCGGGGAGAGTGAAGCGAGCGCTCCGGGGAGGAGCGGGGACCCGGAGCGCTCGGCGTAACAGTACCCCCCCCCTTGGGTCTCCCCCTCTTCTTAGAGCCTGAGAACCTGAGGAGCAGACTTTTGTCTAGGATGTTGTCCTCAGGTTCCCAGGATCTCTCTTCAGGACCACAACCCTCCCAGTCCACTAAAAAAAAAGTTTTCCCTCTGACCTTTTTGGAAGCTAAGATCTCTTTGACAGAGAAGATGTCCGAGGAGCCGGAAACAGGAGTGGGAGGAACAGATTTGGGAGAAAAACGGTTGAGGATGAGTGGTTTGAGAAGAGAGACGTGAAAGGCATTAGGGATACGAAGAGAAGGAGGAAGAAGAAGTTTATAAGAGACAGGATTAATTTGACACAAAATTTTGAAAGGACCAAGATAGCGTGGTCCCAACTTGTAGCTAGGGACACGGAAGCGGACATATTTAGCGGAGAGCCATACCTTGTCTCCAGGGGAAAAAACGGGAGGAGCTCTTCTTTTCTTATCCGCGAACTTCTTCATGCGTGATGAAGCCTGTAAGAGAGAATTTTGGGTCTCTCTCCATATGATGGAAAGGTCACGAGAAATTTCATCCACAGCGGGCAGACCAGAGGGCAAGGGGGTAGGGAGGGGGGGAAGAGGGTGACGGCCGTACACCACGAAAAATGGGGATTTGGAGGAAGATTCAGAGACCCTGAAGTTATACGAGAATTCGGCCCATGGAAGGAGATCTGCCCAGTCATCCTGGCGGGAGGAAACAAAATGTCGCAAATAATCACCCAAGATCTGGTTAATTCTTTCTACTTGTCCATTGGACTGGGGATGATATGCAGAAGAAAAATTTAATTTAATCTTGAGTTGTTTACAGAGAGCCCTCCAGAATTTAGACACGAATTGGACGCCTCTATCCGAAACAATCTACGTAGGCAACCCGTGAAGACGAAAAATGTGTACAAAAAATTGTTTAGCCAACTGAGGCGCAGAAGGAAGACCAGGAAGAGGGATGAAATGTGCCATTTTGGAGAATCGATCAACGACCACCCAAATAACAGTGTTGCCACGGGAAGGGGGTAAATCAGTAATAAAATCCATACCAATCAGAGACCAAGGCTGTTCGGGGACAGGCAGGGGATGAAGAAAACCAGCGGGCTTCTGGCGAGGAGTCTTATCCCGGGCACAGATAGTGCAGGCTCGCACAAAGTCCACAACATCCGTCTCCAGAGTCGGCCACCAATAGAAGCGGGAGATGAGTTGCACAGATTTCTTGATGCCCGCATGACCTGCGAGATGGGAGGAGTGACCCCATTTGAGGATTCCGAGGCGTCGGCGTGGAGAAACAAAGGTCTTTCCTGGAGGAGTTTGCCTGATGGAGGCAGGAGAAGTGGAGATCAGGCAGTCAGGTGGAATGATGTGTTGCGGAGAGAGTTCAACTTCTGAGGCATCCGAGGAACGAGAGAGAGCATCGGCCCTAATGTTCTTATCGGCAGGACGAAAGTGAATCTCAAAATTAAATCGGGCAAAGAACAGAGACCACCGGGCCTGGCGAGGATTCAGCCGTTGGGCAGACTGGAGGTAGGAGAGGTTCTTGTGGTCAGTGTAGATAATAACAGGAAAACTTGATCCCTCCAGCAGATGCCTCCATTCCTCAAGTGCTAATTTAATGGCTAGAAGCTCTCGATCCCCGATGGAGTAGTTCCTCTCCGCTGGAGAGAAGGTCCTAGAGAAAAAACCACAAGTGACAGCATGCCCGGAAGAATTTTTTTGTAGAAGAACAGCTCCAGCTCCCACTGAGGAGGCATCAACCTCCAATAGGAAGGGTTTGGAAGGGTCGGGTCTGGAGAGCACGGGAGCCGAAGAAAAGGCAGACTTGAGTCGTTTAAAGGCGTCTTCTGCTTGAGGAGGCCAAGACTTGGGATCAGCATTTTTTTTGGTTAAAGCCACGATAGGAGCCACAACGGTAGAAAAATGTGGAATAAATTGCCTGTAATAATTGGCGAACCCCAAAAAGCGTTGGATAGCACGGAGTCCGGAGGGGCGTGGCCAATCTAAGACGGCAGAGAGTTTGTCTGGATCCATCTGTAGTCCCTGGCCAGAGACCAAATATCCTAGAAAAGGAAGAGATTGGCATTCAAACAGACATTTCTCAATTTTGGCATAGAGTTGATTGTCACGAAGTCTCTGAAGAATCATACGGACATGCTGGCGGTGTTCTTCTAGATTGGCAGAAAAAATTAGGATATCGTCCAGATATACAACAACACAGGAGTATAACAGATCACGAAAAATTTCATTAACAAAGTCTTGGAAGACGGCAGGGGCGTTGCACAGGCCAAAGGGCATGACCAGATACTCAAAGTGTCCATCTCTGGTGTTAAATGCCGTTTTCCACTCATCCCCCTCTCTGATGCGGATGAGGTTATAGGCGCCTCTTAAGTCCAATTTAGTAAAGATGTGGGCACCTTGGAGGCGATCAAAGAGTTCAGAGATGAGGGGTAAGGGGTAGCGGTTCTTAACCGTGATTTTATTAAGACCGCGGTAGTCAATGCAAGGACGTAGGGAGCCATCTTTTTTGGACACAAAGAAAAATCCGGCTCCGGCAGGAGAGGAGGATTTACGGATAAAGCCCTTTTTTAGATTCTCCTGGACGTATTCAGACATGGCAAGAGTCTCTGGGGCAGAGAGAGGATAAATTCTGCCCCGGGGTGGAGTAGTGCCCGGGAGGAGGTCGATAGGACAATCATAAGGCCTGTGAGGAGGTAGAGTCTCAGCTTGTTTTTTGCAGAAAACATCCGCGAAGTCCATATAGGCCTTAGGGAGACCGGTTACTGGAGGAACCACAGAGTTACGGCAAGGGTTACTGGGAACCGGTTTTAGACAGTTCTTGGAACAAGAGGACCCCCAACTCTTGATCTCCCCAGTGGACCAATCCAGGGTTGGGGAATGAAGTTGAAGCCAGGGAAGTCCAAGGAGAATTTCCGAGGTGCAATTGGGGAGGACCAAAAGTTCAATCCTCTCGTGATGAGATCCGATGCTCATAAGAAGGGGCTCCGTGCGGAAACGTATGGTACAGTCCAATCTTTCATTGTTTACACAATTGATGTAAAGGGGTCTGGCGAGACTGGTCACTGGGATGTTGAACTTGTTGACGAGAGAGGCCAAAATAAAATTTCCTGCAGATCCAGAGTCCAAGAAGGCCACAGTAGAGAAGGAGAAGGCAGAGGCAGACATCCGCACAGGCACAGTAAGACGTGGAGAAGCAGAGTAGACATCAAGGACTGTCTCACCTTTGTGCGGAGTCAGCGTACGTCTTTCCAGGCGGGGAGGACGGATAGGACAATCCCTCAGGAAGTGTTCGGTACTAGCACAGTACAGGCAGAGGTTCTCCATACGGCGTCGTGTCCTCTCTTGAGGTGTCAGGCGAGACCGGTCGACCTGCATAGCCTCCACGGCGGGAGGCACAGGAACAGATTGCAGGGGACCAGAGGAGAGAGGAGCCGAGGAGAAGAAACGCCTCGTGCGAACAGAGTCCATATCTTGGCGGAGTTCCTGACGCCTTTCGGAAAAACGCATGTCAATGCGAGTGGCTAGGTGAATAAGTTCATGTAGATTAGCAGGAATTTCTCGTGCGGCCAGAACATCTTTAATGTTGCTGGATAGGCCTTTTTTAAAGGTCGCGCAGAGGGCCTCATTATTCCAGGATAATTCTGAAGCAAGAGTACGGAATTGTACGGCATACTCGCCAACGGAAGAATTACCCTGGACCAGGTTCAACAGGGCAGTCTCAGCAGAAGAGGCTCGGGCAGGTTCCTCAAAGACACTTCGGATTTCCGAGAAGAAGGAGTGTACAGAGGCAGTGACGGGGTCATTGCGGTCCCAGAGCGGTGTGGCCCAAGACAGGGCTTTTCCAGACAGAAGGCTGACTACGAAAGCCACCTTAGACCTTTCAGTGGGAAACAGGTCCGACATCATCTCCAGATGCAGGGAACATTGGGAAAGAAAGCCACGGCAAAACTTAGAGTCCCCATCAAATTTATCCGGCAAGGATAGGCGTAGACCAGGAGCGGCCACTCGCTGCGGAGGAGGTGCAGGAGCCGGTGGAGGAGATGACTGCTGAAGCTGTGGTAGTAACTGCTGTAGCATAACGGTCAGTTGAGACAGCTGTTGGCCTTGTTGCGCTATCTGTTGTGACTGCTGGGCGACCACCGTGGTAAGGTCAGCGACAACTGGCAGAGGAACTTCAGCGGGATCCATGGCCGGATCTACTGTCACGATGCCGGCTGGCAGGTAGTGGATCCTCTGTGCCAGAGAGGGATTGGCGTGGACCGTGCTAGTGGATCGGTTCTAAGCCACTACTGGTTTTCACCAGAGCCCGCCGCAAAGCGGGATGGTCTTGCTGCGGCGGTAGTGACCAGGTCGTATCCACTAGCAACGGCTCAACCTCTCTGGCTGCTGAAGATAGGCGCGGTACAAGGGAGTAGACAGAAGCAAGGTCGGACGTAGCAGAAGGTCGGGGCAGGCAGCAAGGATCGTAGTCAGGGGCGACGGCAGGAGGTCTGGAACACAGGCTAGGAACACACAAGGAACGCTTTCACTGGCACAATGGCAACAAGATCCGGCAAGGAAGTGCAGGGGAAGTGAGGTGATATAGGGAAGTGCACAGGTGAAGACACTAATTGGAATCACTGCGCCAATCAGCGGCGCAGTGGCCCTTTAAATCGCAAAGACCCGGCGCGCGCGCGCCCTAGGGAGCGGGGCCGCGCGCGCCGGGACAGGACCGAGGGAGAGCGAGTCAGGTACGGGAGCCGGGGTGCGCATCGCGAGCGGGCGCTACCCGCATCGCGAATCGCATCCCGGCTGGCAGCGGAATCGCAGCGCCCCGGGTCAGTGGATCTGACCGGAGCGCTGCAGCGGGGAGAGTGAAGCGAGCGCTCCGGGGAGGAGCGGGGACCCGGAGCGCTCGGCGTAACAGCAGCTGTATGCTACAGAGGAAAAATTATTTTCTTTTTGAATTTCTTTTTTGTCTTGTCCACAGTGCTCCCTGCTGACACCTCTGTCTGTGTCAGGACCTGTCCAGAGCAGCTTAGGTTTGCAATGGGGATTTTCTCCTACTCTGGACAGTTCCTGATACGGGCATCAGGTGTCAGCAGAGAGCACTGAGGACAAGACAAAAAAGAAATTCAAAAAGAAAAGAATTTCCTCTGTAGCATACAGCTGCTAAAAAGTACTGGAAGGGTAAAGATTTTTTTTTAACAGAAGTCATTTACAAATCTATTTAACTTTCTGGCACCAGTTGATTAAAAAAAAAAAAAATGTTTTCCGCCGGAGTACCCCTTTAAGGTCGAAAATGTGCGGAATGTCCGGTGGGTGCTAGGACTGCTCAGAAATGTGCCCTTTCATAGACGGCAATGCATTTCTGAGCGGAATCTGCAGAAAGAATAGTTGAGTCTGGAATCTGGAATCTGTGGCAGAAACATTCAGTCATAGGCACAGTGCTGCGGAATCCCATTGAAATCAATGGAGCTCTGCTGCAGCAGAATGTCCGTGCGGAATGTTCAGGCGGAATTCTCACAGACATTTCGCCGTGTGAACATAGCCTTACTATAGTTCTAGGCACGGCCGCCCATGGACAAGCCACTGTTCCTATGTAAAAAGAAAATTAAGGGCACCCGTTCATTGGGCTGATTGATGGGATTAGTTTAGATTTAGGAAATCAACTAATAAAGGGGTACTCTGCCCCTAGACATCTTGTTCCCTTATCGCTGCATTCTCCGGCGCGGCACCTCAGTCATCGGGTGCATGATGCCGGATGACGGACAACCACAGCTGTCATGCCCCCTCCATCCAAGTCTATGGGAGGAGGCGTGACGGCAATCAAGCAACCTCCCATTGACATGAATAGAGGGGGTGTGGCGTGATTTTATGAACACGGAAGCTCCAAGCTTCCATGTTCAGAACGCTGCAACGCTGGCCCTGATATCGCGGCTGTCCCAGCAGCCGGACCCACCGCGATTCCACCGCGATTAGACATCTTATCGCCTATCCGTTAAATAGAGGATAAAATGCCTCGGGGTGGAGTACCCCTTTAATGAATTACAACTGACAATAATGCCTGATAATATTATAGAACTTTTCTACAGTCCAGAATTCTTCATCTCCTAATCCTGTGCCGCACGTCTGCTCATTCCCCCACCGCCATATGTGGAATGACATCACGTGACTACGGCGCCCTCCTATGTGACATCATTATGAGAATACATCATTTGCTCAATGCCGCGGTCATGTGTAGTGTTGAGCACGAATATTCGTAATGCAAATTTTTATCGAGAATATCGGCACTTTGCGATTTTACGAACATTTAGAATATAGCGCTATGTATTCGTGTGATGAATATTCATGTTTTTTTTTTTCACATGCAAATTTTCCATGCGAATAGGAATCTATCACATGGGTCAATCACATGGGTCTGTTCTTTATTTATTTAATTTTTTTTCCACATGAGAATTTTTATGCGAAATTGTATGCGAATTTTCCATGTGAATTTTCACATGGAAAAAAAAAGTGAATGAACATAGTGAATATGCGAATTTCGCGAACATAGGACGAATAATCAGCAATATATTCGCGAAATATCGCAAATTCGAATATGGCCCTTGCTGCTCATCACTAGTCATGTGATGTGTCGCCTACCATGGAATATCACACAGATATGGAAGCCAACTAACAGTCATTGGTAGTATATGGTGGCCCCAAGCTGTGGCCCCAAGTAACCTTGATACATGTAGATTTGGAGATACCTGTGGCCCGGTAGTGATGCCTGTAGGAGAGGAGCAGCTTCTGTATTTGTACACCGGGTGCAGGTTCCTTATCTTGATAGTTTAGTAAACACGAAGACAGTTCTGGGAAGTGCTCGTCCATGAGGTCAGTCCTCGGTGTGGTCTGTGACCTTTACAGGGGTGCTGGGCCCTGTTAGTGAGTGATGGCGGACATCTGCTCGCTCTCTTGGTTTTGTCATCCTAAGACTTTAGCTAGCAAGTTGCCATGTACCAGGGGCTAAAAAGGTTTCTGTATAAGGCAGTAGAAGGCAAAGAGTTAAATCAGGCTGCTGTTTGGTAGAAGACAACAATGGCCGACAACCAAAAAGACGTTGAGAATCTAGGTAAGAAAAGTATTGGATGCGAAAATTTGCATTTAAAATTTTTATCGCAAATATATTTGCTCTATATATATATATATATTCGAAATGACAAATATTCACTTTTTTTCCACACATGCGCATATTCGCATATGCAAGTATTTGCATATATGAATATTCGCACTTGCGCATATTTGCATATGTGAATATTCTCATATTCCTTCTTTTCACTTGTGGGCCAATTAGAATGATGCAAATACACTTGTCAGAGGTTATCAACAACATCCCTAGCAACCAATAGGAAAGTTGCCCCCCCCCCCTCACTGTTTTCTTCCTCAAATATGCGAATATAATGAATTAGCGAAATTCGCGAATATAGGACGAATATTATTCTATATATTCTCGAAATATCCTGAATTCGAATATTGCCAATACCGCTCATCACTAGTAAGGAATAGAAGGATTGAGCACTTGGATTTAAACATGAGCGATCCTTTTTTTTTTTTTTGGCTTATATAGTGCAGCAGAGGCTATTATTAGAGACTAATGTAAAGGTTCTTGTGTATGTCTGTGCTTATCTGTCTTAGCTGATGTGGCAGGCATGGGTTGTGTTCCATGTTGGATGTAAGTAGATCATAAAAACCCTTGCTTACATTTACAATGAATCCTCTGGCTTAGGTTGTGGTGTTTAATTACTGCACCTGATCATCCCATTAGAGGGGTTACTCTGCTGCTCAGCGTTTGGAACAAACTGTTCCAAACGCTGGAGCCGGCGACAGGAGCTTGTGATGTCATAGCCCCGACCCCTCAATGCAAGTCTATGGGAGGGGGCGTGATGGCTGTCACGCCCCCTCCCATAGACTTGCATTAAGGGGAAGGGGCTATGACATCACGAGCTCCCGTCGCCGGCTCCAGCGTTCGGAACAGTTTGTTCCAAACGCTGAGCAGCGGAGTACCCCTTTAACTGCTGGTGCTGAAGTTCATCCAGGTGACCTGATTAGACTCATAAGTGGGTAGCGGCCATTTCACACTATGTGCAGTTTGGATGCATTTTGTTATTCAAAGCGCGTTTTTTTAGAGTGATAGGGCCATGAGGTGTCACAATAGCAGCAGCAGCAGTATGCAGATAGAGCTGGAGGGGAAGTGTATAACTACTATATATACTGATAACATAGAGAGAGAGCCAAGACATCCTGCTCTGGCACAGTAAGTATTGGAAGGTTTGGAGAGTTAGACTGGTCATCACATGACCCAGTTACAGCAATAAAACGTACGGATGCAGCTGTGCTGGAATAAACAATTGGCGCTGCATGACTAGTGATTGTGATAGTAAGTGTTCATGATATGGGGAAAAAAAGCCTGAGTGCTTTCTTTAAGGGGTACTCTGGCCCTAAGACATCTTATCCCCTATTCAAAGGATAGGGGGTAAGATGTCTGACCGTGGGGGTCCCGCCGCTGGGGACCCCTGCAATCTTGCATGCGGCACCCACCTCTTTGAGCTGCATGCCGCACTGCCAGCTCACAAACAGCCGGGTGCCGACCACGGGGGCCGGAGTCTTGTGATTTCACGACTCTGCCCCCGCGTGACATCATGCCCCACCCCCCATGACATCACACCCAGCCCCCGCTATGCAAGTCTATGGGAGGGGGCATGACTTCACACGGGGGCGGAGTCGTGATGTCACAATACTCTGGCCCCGTGGTTGGCACCCGGCAGTTTGTGGGTGGGTGCCGAATGCAAGATTGCTGGGGTCCCCAGCGGCAGGACCCCCGCGGTCAGACATCTTATCCCCTATCCATTGGATAGGGGATATGTTGTCTTAGGGCCGGCGTACCCCTTTAAGCCATTGCTACCAAAGAAGAGAGGTCATCAAACCCCCTTTTCTAGGTTTGCTATAGAGGCCAAAAAATTCAAATTGTATCTAGGATCACCAATGTCGGCATCTCATTGATGTGAACTTTTTGTAGTCCCAGAAGCTGCATTCTATATGAAAGGCCTTTGTGTGTTTCAGCTAAAGGGGAAAAGCAGCTGTTCCCTAATGGCCGGGTATTTATCATGGAGTCAGGCCATAAATCTCTGCGCTCTTGGACCTGGAGTAAGTGAAGCCTCTTCACCGCTTCATGTTTACCCCGAGGTCAACTCTCCTGGTCAAACAGGTTATCACAGAGTATCCCCGGCCTTGTCCTCTCGACCTTTCGGAGACATAAATGGGTATTCCCATCTGATAAAGCCATGGCATCCCGCCAGGATGTGACCCACGCTGCTCCAAAAATATGTGCAAAGGAGATAAAAACCTCAGCGCTATTGTTATAGGTAAAAAAATGTAAATAGATCAGAAAGCTGATAGCAGTGGAGGAGGAATGGTGGGCATGGGACTTACTCCTCAGTTTTTTGTCTGATTTCAACTGCAAAATCCATTATTATCAGAGACCAATGTTTGCTAACCAGTGTGCCTCCAGCTGTTGCAAAACCACAATTCCCAGCATGCCCGGACAGTCAAAGGAAGAACAAATGGCTTTTTACAAGCTGTAAAGGATTATTCCCATTTTGAGGTGTAGCAACCGGATTGGCCCCTAGAAAACACAAAAGTGACATAAAACGCTCTATGCGGCTTCTTCACAATGAGGGTGCAAAAAAAAAAAAGTCACTTATCTTGCATTTAAAACAGATTTTGCACTGACAGAATAGATGCAGAATGCTCTCTGTTGCTTTACTACAATTATATATATATATATATATATATATATATATATACGGTCCTATTTCTATCCGTGTTGGTCACTGCTCACTGTCCCTCACAGAGATCTTCTTCTCACACCTGCTATTTCTACAATGGCTACTGAAGCTATGTGCATAGGCTTTTATAGTGGTTCTGACACCCCTACACTGCTTCGCCTGAGTGGCTGGGAGGGCTGTTTGAAAGGCATTATGGGATTTACTGAGGTCATGTGATCTTTCCTTCTCCTTTCTGCCAGGTGGCTGTTTTTGAATTTTAGCAGAACAACATTTTTGCCAAAGTTCGGATCAAACTACGGTTTGGAGGGTTCAGCTTGCTGATCTCTATTTGTGATAGATCCTAGTGCAATAAAATAGTCCTGGGATTAGTGTATCCGGCCATTCCTAATATGCTAGTTCTCAAAGTAAGGTATAAGGTTTATCTTCGTTGCACAGATTTTCCATAAAGATTTGCCATAAAATAGTCGCATCTGAATTGTTAAATGATAGCATAGCCCTAGGACATTGTTTCCCAACCAGGGTGCCTCCAGCTGTTGCAAAACTACAACTCCCAGCATGCCCAGACAGCCGAAGGCTGTCTGGGCATGCTGGGAGTTGTAGTTTTGCAACAGCTGGAGGCCCCCTGGTTGGGAAACACTGTCCTAGGATAAGTTATCACTCTATGATCGGTGACGGGGTCTAACCTCTTGGACCATCATGGTATTGAGCAAGAAGCAGTCATGGCGCTTATTTGCTTGACTTCTGGCAAACATTAGCTTTAAACGGCACTTGTCATTTCAGGTGACTTTCCAGGATAATCCAGCCTGTTCATGTACATGAGGAGCAGCACTATTTCTGGCTATTATATAACTTGTATACGGTATTCTTCAGCAGATTTCTGCTCTGCAGGCTCCATCTCTAATTTGCAGTTCTCCCTCCTCCCTTCTCCAAAGACTTGTATTTGCTTGTCTTGCGGACACAGGACAAAGCGGAGCTGATTTTCAGAGAAGATTTGAGCAACAGGAGGAGGGAGAGGAAAGAAGCTTACCAGGAGGAAGAAGCATTTTTTACAGACTCCCTCTCAAAAGAACTATAAGTAAATGTTATCCTTATAGGACATGTGGCATTGTATATTGGATAACCAATATCATCAGTATCATATAGCAACCTACCACCCCCTCCCCCCCCCCCCCCAGAAAAAAAAAAATTATAAAAAAAAAATAAAACTATTGGGGAATGAGCTGTCCGGGCATGCTGGGAGTTGTATTTTTGCAATAGCTGGAGGGCGGCAGATTGTAGACCTGAGCTTTATACAGCTGCTGCAAGAGGAATTTTGGAGGGCATTTATAGTTGTTTTTCTGTGCCATGTTTTGAATGGTTTTCCAGCTTGTTTATATTGTTTTTCTTCTTTATTTATTTATTTTTATTTTTTTGCAGTTTGTATTTTTGCACTTGGAGGGGGTGTGGCTTAGAGTATGCACATAGATTTCATTATCAACTGCGTGAAAAATTGCATGAAAAATTGCGCAAGTATTGCAACAGCTGGAGGCACCCTGGTTGGGAAACACTGCCCTATCTAATAGAAATAGATACATTATGCCAGTTTGGTGAGGGTGTGATAAGGGCAGATGGAATTACCCTAGGGGCAGATGGTATTAACCCCTTGTGTTCGTGATGCCACGGCGTGGTTTAACCTCTACACCACCTGAAGGTATACCGCTGGATCCTGGGCTAGGCACGGGGGCAAATAATGACTCAGACACCAAGTTATGGAACAACGGCAGCTTTACTGAATAAAACAGGTATAATAGTCTTAACAGCTTAGTCAGGCCCAAGTAGGTGACCAGTAACTTCAGAGACTCTAGGGCTCGCTGGGACTTATAGTGGATTTGGACAATTTGATGCAGGACCACGCTGACTTGACACAGATTGTTCCTGACTGACTTGACTGAGACTGACTAGACTGACTTCACCCCGTTTGTATCTTACCAAGTTTTGACCCTAACCTGTGGGGTAGTGGACTTGTGGATGCGTGGTGGTAGACATTAGGCCTCTTCAGGACACCAGACACTCTCTCAGGACTTGACTGTACTGGTCACTGGTACCTTCCTTGGTTACAATACATAGCAACATTACTTAAAGGTATATAACACTATATACACTCTACATTAATTATCATAGACATTGAACACTATTCACAGAACATAAGTACGGGAGGGGGGGGGGGGGGGGTCACTGTAGGGAGTCTGCCTGACAGGACAGCAAGGGTACAGGGGTGCAACTCCTGTACTGGGTCACCACACCCGGTTATGGTTATTCCTGAGCGATCCTGTGGATAAGACCTTGTGTAATACAGGAACAATATAATATACGGTATCTGGAGACCCCGTGTAATCTAAGCTCCGCACAAAGGACGACATATAGACCTTTCCTGGGAGATGATGAAACAATCCCTGAAGTACAAAGAAGAATACGATTGAGCAATACGGCCAGAGCCAGGGGAAGACTGCAGAAGAGATAATGTTCTTCAAAGCCCGGCAGGTATGTATCAGCGGGCCCCAGCCTCTCCCTTATCTGTGTACAGGGGCCCATCAGCAGGATATCTGCCAGCACAACCCCAGGATGTTATGTAACGCCGTGCGTGCCGCAGACTGATGGTGACCACAAAGTCACTGATGTTAGACGGACGGTCTGCAAAAACAACGCGCGACCACAACATCGGGTCTGACCAATAGAAGACGCCTCGGTGTTCAGTAAATGGATTAAAATCACTGGATAATGATCCCTTCAGCAACTAATACACTTTTATTTTTTTAATTACAGTGACCCCCCGACCTACGATGGCCCCGACATACGATCATTTCAACATCTGATGCTTTTGTATGTCGGGGCCATCGCATAAACGGCTATCCGGCAGCGCAGACTGCTTCAGCTGACACCGGATAGCCGTTTACGGTGCCTCCTGTGGTCCGCTGACGATCACTTACCTGTCCTCGGGGCTCTGGCGCGTCCTCTTCGGGATCCCCTGCATTGTCGCCGCTCTCCATCGTCGTCATCACGTCGCTGTGCACGCCGTCCCGTCATCCAATAGGAGCGGCGTGCGTAGCGACGTGATGGCGGCGACGGAGAGCGAGGATGCCGGGGAAGCAGAGGCCTTGCCGGAGCGGCGGGGACACCATGGGGACGCGGCGACAGCGATGGAAGGTGACATCCAGGGCAGCGGTGACGAGCGGTGACGGTCCGGAGCGGCGGGGACAGGTGAGTATAACCTTCATTACCAGTGGTCTTCAACCTGCAGACCTCCAGATGTTGCAAAACTACAACTTCCAGCATGCCCGGACAGCCAACGGCTGTCCGGGCATGCTGGGAGTTGTAGTTTTGCAGCATCTGGAGGTCCGCAGGTTGTAGACCACTGTCCTATACTTTACATTGAATGGATCCCTCAACATACGATGGTTTCAACAAACGATGGTCCATTTGGAACGGATTACCATCATATGTTGAGGGACCACTGTATTCCCCATTGTCAGGATCTCTGCTTGCTGTCAGTCCAAATGATCAATTCATCTTCATATCCAGGGGTTTAAACCCTGAACATATGGGGGGGGAGTATAATTGGTTTTATCCCGATGTTGTGGTGTTGATTTGCTGCATTTCCATTTTAGAGACTATTTATTTTGACTTTTGCTTTAGAAGCGTTCTCTGAAATTGTGTATCTCTTTCCATAGTCTGGTTCACTTTTTGCAGGGTTCATTAATTTATCATGTTGCATAATAAAGCCATCAATTCATCGCAAATCAACCCAAACCTGGCTTACGAAACTGAATGCGGACAGTAATTTTGGCGCAATAGGTTAAAAAGTCGAGGAACCATACAAAGTGGTGTACTGAAGTGCAATAAAAAAAATGTACTAGCACCATACTTATCATGTGCCATTTGATACATTTGCGCACGTACACATTAACACCATAGGAATTAAAGATGTAGAATAACCCCCCCCCTTCATACATTTCATCCATAGTCCTTCTCAAAGCCAAGAGTTTGCTCCCATTGTATCCAGTCTAGACAATGCTCTGTGAGCTAAACTTATTGTACTCCCGACTGATACATTATACATAGCAAGTCCTGATCTTAGCTGAGAAGTGATAGAATTGTATCCAGTCTATAGACAATGCTCTGTGAGCTAAACAGCCTGGACTCCAGACTGATACATTGTACATAGCTTGTCCTGCTCTCAGCTGAGAAGTGATACAATTGTATCCTGTCTAGACAATGCTCTGTGAGCTAAACATCCTGGACTCCTGACTGATACATTGTACATAGCTAGTCCTGCTCTCAGCTGAGAAGTGATACAATTGTATCCAGTCTATAGACAATGCTCTGTGAGCTAAACATCCTGGACTCCAGACTGATACATTATTTGCCCTGATACATTGTTACAAAGAATTAACACACAAAAAATTTGTGATCCTTTTAACATTATGACGCTACAAACAGATATAACTTTAGTTTGGTGGGTTTTTTTTTGTTTTTTTTTATAATTTTGTTTTTACATTTTTTTATTTATTTGTTTTTTTTTATTTATTTATTTATATATATATATATATATATTATATATATATATATATATATATATATATATATATATATATATTTTATCTGAAACATCTCCTCATTTTTCTCTTGATGTATTCATTTTGGCATTTTTTTTTTGCCATTTATACCCCCTTCTTTTTTTTCCCATTACATCATGTGATACCCTTCATGAGACTCGTCATGTGACTGAAGGATTTCTATTGAAGAAATGGGGGGGGGGGGGGGGGGGACATGGCAAAAAAAAATATTCTAATATGAAATTTACAATGTGTGTGTGTTATTTTTTTTTGCCATTTTTTGGCAAGTTACAGATTTGTAAATTCCTTCTATGTTAAAAAATCTTAATCCTTCCACTACTTGTCAGCTGCTGTATGCTTAACAGGAAGTTCTTTTCTTTTTTGAATTTCCTTTCTTTCTGACTACAGTCCTCTCTGCTGACACCTCTGTTCACGTCAGGAACTGTCCAGGGCGGGAGAGGTTTTCTATGGGAATTTGCTCCTGCTCCGGACAGTTCCTGACATGGACAGAGGTGTCAGCAGAGAGCACTGTGGTCAGACAGAAAGGAAATTCAAAAAGAAAAGAACTTCCTGTGGAGCATACAGCAGCTGATAAGTACTGGAAGGGTTAAGATTTTTATATAGAAGTCATTTACAAATCTGTTAAATTTTCTGGCACCAGTTGATTTAAATGTTTTTTTTCCCCCCACTGGAGTACCCCTTTAACATACACCTTAGGTGCGATCTTGAAAAAATGTCCCTGAGCATAAAAACACCATAAAAGGGTTAAAGAAAATGGCAAAATAGAAATGCTATGAGGGTCTAGCGTTTCGTACACGCCTGAGGGTTAGAAAGAGCTCCTCAGGTCTCGGCATCATGGCGTTTGAACTGAAGCTTTTTGAGGGGTGAAGGGGTCCCTAAGGTAAGTAAGATCTCTGCTTACTGTCAATAAAGGGCTCAAAATCCATCCTGACTTAATATTTGCTAAAGCTGAAGGTTTGTTACAACTGTATCCACTGTATACACTATACCTGCACTGATACATTGTAGCAAACTATCAGGATAGAAGAGAGATTTGTGCTACTGATGTGTAAAGCAGTGGTCTCCAACCTGCGCACCTCCAGATGTTGCAAAACCACAACTCCCAGCATGCCCGGACAGCCAACGGCTGTCCGGGCATGCTGGGAGTTGTCGTTTTGCAACATCTGGAGGTCCGCAGGTTGGAGGCCACTGGTGTAAAGGATTGACTAATCTAGATACAATTGTAGCAAATCCTCAGCTGGGTAATAGTTGGTGCATGTGGATAATGAATCTTATACAACAGAGAACCAGTGCACTGTATCTACAAGTTCTTTAAAGGGGCACTCCATAGGGAAAAAAAAAATGTTTTCCACTTAATTGGTGATAGAAAGTTAAACAGATTTGTAAATTACTTCTATTTAAAAAATCTTTATCCTTCCAGTACTTATCAGCTGCTGTATACTTCCAGTGGAAGTTGTGTAGTTCTTTCCAGTCTGACCACAGTGCCCTCTGTCCATGTCAGGAACTGTCCAGAGTAGAAGCAAATCCACATAACAAACCTCTGCTGCTCTGGACAGTTCCTGACACGGACAGAGGTGGCAGCAGAGAGCACTGTGGTCAGACTGGAAACAACCACACAACTTCCCGTGGAGAGTACAGCGGCTGATAAGTACTGGAAGGATTAAGATTTTTTTTAATAGGAGTAATTTACAAATCTGTATAACTTTCGGGCACCAGTCGAGTTGAAAGCATTCCTTTTCCTCCGGAGTACCCCTTTAATAAAGTATGTTTTTTTTCTAAGCGTACTGACACACAGTAACAACTTTCAGCTGCTGTTGAATGAACATAACATAATGGACATTTTTGCAACCTTCTAATATACTTTTGGGGGAGATTTACCAAAACCTGTATAGAGGAAGCGTGGTGCAGTTGCCCATAGCAACCAATCAGATCCCTACTTTCGTTTTTCAAAATGCCTGTGAAAAAAGGACATTGTCATTCATTGTTCATTCTTTGTGCACAGAATGTATATCCGCCTATGAGACAGCGCATTCCTGTGCGGTCCTGGCGCCGGCAGAATATGTCGGCGCCCCACAGTGTCCGGGATGTCCGCACAGAGATTCTCCATGCGTGTGAACATAGCCTAAAGGAAGAGTGGCACAGTTGCCCATAGCAACCAATCAGATCGCTTCTTTCATTTTTCACAGGCCTCTTTAGAAATGAAAGAAGCCATCTGATTGGTTGCTATGGGCAACTGCACCGCGCTTCCACTACACAGGTTTTGATAAATCTCCCCCTTTGTGTTTTACTTTGTCAAGATCTCTGCTTGCTGTCATTGTAAGGAACCATTCTTGTTCAGATCTAGAGGATGATATTGGGGGGGGGAGATTTATCAAAACCTGTGCAGAGGAAGAGTGGTGCAGTTGCCCATAGCAACCAATCAAATTGCTTCTTTCATTTTCCACAGGCCTCTTTAGAGGCCTGTGGAAAATGAAAGAAGCAATCTGATTGGTTGCTATGGGCAACTGCACCACGCTTCCTCTACACAGGTTTTGATAAATCTCCCCCTTTGTGTTTTACTTTGTCAAGATCTCTGCTTGCTGTCATTGTAAGGAGCCATTCTTGTTCAGATCTAGAGGATAATAATGGGGGGGAGATTTATCGAAACCTGTGGTGAGGAACAGTTGCCCATAGCAACCAATCAGATCGCTACTTTCATTTCTAAAGAGGCCTAAAGGAAGAGTGGCACAGTTGCCCATAGCAACCAATCAGATCATTTCTTTCATTTTTCACAGGCCTCTTTAGAAATGAAAGAAGCCATCTGATTGGTTGCTATGGGCAACTGCACCGCGCTTCCACTACACAGGTTTTGATAAATCTCCCCCTTTGTGTTTTACTTTGTCAAGATCTCTGCTTGCTGTCATTGTAAGGAACCATTCTTGTTCAGATCTAGAGGATGATATTGGGGGGGGAGATTTATCAAAACCTGTGCAGAGGAAGAGTGGTGCAGTTGCCCATAGCAACCAATCAGATTGCTTCTTTCATTTTCCACAGGCCTCTTTAGAAATGAAAGAAGCCATCTGATTGGTTGCTATGGGCAACTGCACCGCGCTTCCACTACACAGGTTTTGATAAATCTCCCCCTTTGTGTTTTACTTTGTCAAGATCTCTGCTTGCTGTCATTGTAAGGAACCATTCTTGTTCAGATCTAGAGGATAATAATGGGGGGGGGGGAGATTTATCGAAACCTGTTGTGAGGAACAGTTGCCCATAGCAACCAATCAGATCGCTACTTTCATTTCTAAAGAGGCCTAAAGGAAGAGTGGCACAGTTGCCCATAGCAACCAATCAGATCGCTTCTTTCATTTTCACAGGCCTCTTTAGAAATGAAAGAAGCCATCTGATTGGTTGCTATGGGCAACTGCACCACGCTTCCACTACACAGGTTTTGATAAATCTCCCCCTTTGTGTTTTACTTTGTCAAGATCTCTGCTTGCTGTCATTGTAAGGAACCATTCTTGTTCAGATCTAGAGGATGATATTGGGGGGGGGGGGGGGGAGATTTATCAAAACCTGTGCAGAGGAAGAGTGGTGCAGTTGCCCATAGCAACCAATCAGATCGCTTCTTTCATTTTTCACAGGCCTCTTTAGAAATGAAAGAAGCCATCTGATTGGTTGCTATGGGCAACTGCACCACGCTTCCTCTACACAGGTTTTGATAAATCTCCCCCTTTGTGTTTTACTTTGTCAAGATCTCTGCTTGCTGTCATTGTAAGGAGCCATTCTTGTTCAGATCTAGAGGATAATAATGGGGGGGAGATTTATCGAAACCTGTGGTGAGGAACAGTTGCCCATAGCAACCAATCAGATCGCTACTTTCATTTCTAAAGAGGCCTCTGAAAAATGAAACAAGCGACCTGATTGGTTGCTATGGGCAACTGTGCCACTCTTCCTTTAGGCTATGTTCACACGTCGGAATATGCGCATGGAGAATATCTGTGCGGACATCCCGGACACTGCGGGGCGCCGACATATTCTGCCGGCGCCAGGACCGCACCGTCTCATAGACGGCAATACATTCCGACGGCTATACATTTTATTACAATAATAAAAGAGACCCCATTTTCATGCGACGGGTCCATCTTTTCTACTTCAGTCCCGTATATACACACACGAAAGATAAAAAATTGCTCAGTCCTCATCTTTCCTTCCTAAATTTCCCATAGGATCGTCCATTGGGCTTAGCGAAGGCTGCATTCACATCTCGTTTTCGCAATACGGTTCCCGTTTCCGGTTTCAGTGAAAAAAATGTATGGAACTGTATTGCAAACCGTGTGTATAGACATTTCATAGAAAACCGTGTGACGACATAAGCATCCGGTTGTGTACGTTTTGCATCATTTACGGTTTTATCCGTTTTTTTTTCCCGTACACAAAACCGTCTACTACGGTTTTATGTCCGGGTGAAAAACCAGATACAACCCGTTTTTTTTTTTTTAAACGGTGGTCTATGGCAGTGGTCTCCAACCTGCGGACTTCCAGATGTTGCAAAACTACAACTCCCAGCATGCCCGGACAACCAACGGCTGTCCGGGCATGCTGGGAGTTGTAGTTTTGCAGCATCTGGAGGTCCACAGGTTGAAGACCACTGGTCTACGGGCACCGTACTGATCCGTATGTGCGTACGGTTCCATCCGGTTTTGCAGTTTACGCATGCGCAGTGCAGGCCGAAAGTTCTTCCCACAAAGAGAACAAGAAGAACTTTATTTAATTAACGACAAACATAAAACCGTATCCGTTTTTTTTTTATTCAAACAACTGTATTAAACCGTTTGCCTCCGGACATCCGTTTTCAAACCGTATACGGTTTAAAACTGTACAGAGGTATATACATTTGCACACGGTTGTATACGGTTCGGTCTGGTTTTGAGACATGCGTTTTTTTTTTTTTTACAAAAAAACCCGATACGACAACCGTATTGCAAAAACGAGATGTGAATGCAGCCTAAGTAGGGATATTACTTCTATAGGAGATAAGCGGCTTCCAATGGCGTGTGGCACCGCTTATCTCCGGAGAAACCAAAGGTTAAAGAAGCACTCCGACATTGGTTTACAAGCATTATCTGTAGAGCTCTGATGATGTGCGGCCGATGGATGGTTCTGTACTGGGAACGGCGCGCTGTATAATGGGGTCAGATATTTTTTGTATACATTAAGGCTGAGAAATAAAACGCACATTGTATGGGAACAGATTGAAACTTCCACTCAGACCTGAGGCGATCTCTTACGAAATGTTCCGGAGACATGAGCGTTCGCAGAAAGCACGTGAGACATCCCAGTTGTGTTTATATGTCAGCTGAGCCGCGGACGTGAAATCTCGGAACGTGTCCCCGTGTGTACAGTCTATACATCTCGCCGAGAACATTGTGTTATAGAATAGATCCATCTGACAAACAATTCTGACTACAGCCCCTTTGTATATGTCCTTGTAGGGCAGTGGTCGCAAACTGTGACCCTCCAGATGTTGCGAAACTTCAACTCCCAGCATGCCCGGACAGCCGTTGGCTGTCCGGGCATGCTGGGAGTGGAAGTTTTGCAACATCTGGAGGGCCACAGTTTGAGACTACTGGTAACAGATGAGATGAAAGAGAAACCTTGATTTGCCTTTTAGGGACGGTGTGGATCCTATGGAGAAGGTGGACAGGCTTTTGACTCTCCTGGCATGCTGGGAGTTGAAGTTTTGCAACATCTGGAGTGCCACAGTTTGAGACTACTGGTAAGAGGTGTGATGAATGAGAAGCCTTGATTTGCCTTTTTGGGACACTGTGGATCTTACGGAGAAGGCGGACAGGCTTTTGACTCTTCTGGCATGCTGGGAGTTGAAGTTTCACAACATCTGGAGGGCCACAGTTTGAGACTACTGGTAACAGATGAGATGAAAGAGAAGCCTTGATTTGGCTTTTTGGGACAGTGTGGCTCCTATGGAGAAGGTGGACAGGCTTTTGACTCTCCTGGCATGCTGGGAGTTGAAGTTTTGCAACATCTGGAGTGCCACAGTTTGAGACTACTGGTAAGAGGTGTGATGAATGAGAAGCCTTGATTTGCCTTTTTGGGACAGTGTGGATCTTACGGAGAAGGCGGACAGGCTTTTGACTCTTCTGGCATGCTGGGAGTTGAAGTTTCACAACATCTGGAGGGCCACAGTTTGAGACTACTGGTAACAGATGAGATGAAAGAGAAGCCTTGATTTGGCTTTTTGGGACAGTGTGGCTCCTATGGAGAAGGTGGACAGGCTTTTGACTCTCCTGGCATGCTGGGAGTTGAAGTTTTGCAACATCTGGAGGGCCACAGTTTGAGACTACTGGTAACAGATGAGATTAAAGAGAAGCCTTGATTTGCCTTTTAGGGACAGTGTGGATCCTATGGAGAAGACGGACAGGCTTTTGACTCTCCTGGCATGCTGGGAGTTGAAGTTTTGCAACATCTGGAGGGCCATAGTTTGAGACTACTGGTAACAGATTAGATGAAAGAGAAGCCTTGATTTGCCTTTTAGGGACAGTGTGGATCCTACGGAGAAGGCTGACAGGCTTTTGACTCTCCTGGCATGCTGGGAGTTGAAGTTTTGCAAAATCTGGAGGGCCACAGTTTGAGACTACTGGTAACAGATAAGATGAAAGAGAAGCCTTGATTTGCCTTTTAGGGACAGTGTGGATCCTACGGAGAAGGCGGACAGGCTTTTGACTCTCCTGGCATGCTGGGAGTTGAAGTTTTGCAACATCTGGAGGGCCACAGTTTGAGACTACTGGTAACAGATGAGATGAAAGAGAAGCCTTGATTTGCCTTTTAGGGACAGTGTGGATCCTATGGAGGAGGCAGACAGGCTTTTGACTCTCCTGGCATGCTGGGAGTTGAAGTTTTGCAACATCTGGAGTGCCACAGTTTGAGACTACTGGTAAGAGGTGAGATGAAAGAGAAGCCTTGATTTGCCTTTTTGGGACAGTGTGGATCTTACGAAGAAGGCGGACAGGCTTTTGACTCTTCTGGCATGCTGGGAGTTGAAGTTTCACAACATCTGGAGGGCCATAGTTTGAAACTACTGGTAACAGATTAGATGAAAGAGAAGCCTTGATTTGCCTTTTAGGGACAGTGTGGATCCTACGGAGAAGGCTGACAGGCTTTTGACTCTCCTGGCATGCTGGGAGTTGAAGTTTTGCAACATCTGGAGGGCCACAGTTTGAGACTACTGGTAACAGATAAGATGAAAGAGAAGCCTTGATTTGCCTTTTAGGGACAGTGTGGATCCTACGGAGAAGGCGGACAGGCTTTTGACTCTCCTGGCATGCTGGGAGTTGAAGTTTTGCAACATTTGGAGGGCCACAGTTTGAGACTACTGGTAACAGTTGAGATTAAAGAGAAGCCTTGATTTGCCTTTTAGGGACAGTGTGGATCCTATGAAGAAGGCAGACAGGCATTTGACTCTCCTGGCATGCTGGGAGTTGAAGTTTCACAACATCTGGAGGGCCATAGTTTGAGACCACTGTTTTGGGCATACTGATGTTATAAGAAATATTAAAGTACCGGAGCAATGTTGCTTAACCTGTTGCTCTCCAGCTGTTGATAAGTAAGAACATTTCTCGCTGTGATGTATCCAACAGGTTTTTCTATTCTTTTGTAAGTCCAATGTGTAATACTACATTTGGCCTGTAGTGGCCACTGCAGGGAAAATCAATGAAAATCAACTGTGTGTATGTCTTTAAAGGGGTACTCCGTCCCTAGACATCTTATCCCCTATCCAAAGGATAAGGGATAAGATGTCTGATTGTAGGGGTCCTGCCGCTGGGAACCCCCACAATCTCTCCTTCAGCACCCCCAGACATCTGCTGCACAGAGCGAACTTAGACTGTCACGCCCACTCCCATAGACTTGTATTGAGGGGGCAGACTGTGACGTCATGAGGGGGCGGGGCCGTGACATCATGATACTCCGGCCCCTGTATCGCCCATCATCAGGCACAGAGCAAAGTTTGCTCCATGCAGCAGATGACAGGGGATGCTGCAGGAGTTCGCAACGGCAGGACCCCTGCAATCAGACATCTTATCCCCTATCCATTGGATAGGGGATAAGATGTCTAGGGGTGGAGTACCCCTTTAAGAATGGTGGCTGCTGGGAAGGTCGGTGAAGAGGACTAGGAGAGGAGCTGGGGGGAGCAATGTGACAGGTGAGTATTATTATTTTTTTCCATGTTGCCACATATGGGGCCTAACTATTTATGGGAGCACAGGGGGGGGGGGGTGGCTAACTATTATATGGGGGCAGTGTGGGGGCTTAACTACTATATGAAGGCAAAGAGGGAGCCTAATACTATAAAGAGGCAAATAAGATCTGAGCTACTATATTGGGGCACAGAGGGACTTATATACTAAATGGGGACACACAGGGGCCTAACTACTAAATTGGGGCAGATAATATACATCGGGAGTTTGTATTGAGGGAAGCGGGTGCTGGTGTGAGGAGCCTAAAATGTCTGTCCAGCAGATTCTGCTGTCGCGAGGAGAAGTCTTCATGATGGACAGAGAACAACTGAGATAAGAGAAGATGCCTCCTGTAAGTCACTGCTTGTATCTGCATTGTAGTCACTTATGGTTTACAGAGCCTGTGTACAGCTGGTATCTGCCACTACACTGTATGGTCACTGTATGAGGGAAAATTGGTCTGTGTATAGTGGCTTTCTTACAGTATGATGGTATTATCCTATATTATTCATGTGGTATAACGGTAGTGGTCATGGTGTGGATGTACTATTCGTGCCATTTATACTGGTATTGTTGGTAATATTGGTCAGTATACAGGATTTGTTTAGTAACAGTATGATGGTAACTTGTCTGGTGATAATATTTCTTCTTGTATACAGTGATCCCTCAACTTACAGTGGCCTCAACATACAATAGTTTCAACATACAATGGTCTTTTCTGGACCATTGTAACTTGAACCCAGACTCGCCATACAATGCTACAGACAGTCCAGATCTGCGTAACATGTCAATGGCCGGAAGATCTGACTAATCAGAATGGGCATTTCACTGGTAAAACTCCTGTATTACTAAAGTGTATGCACTGAATTCCTGTATGGTAGTGCCCCCTACAGTACAGGGAGGAATTACATGTTCTGTACTGCTCTTTACCTGCACCAGGGTCAGCTGCTCCTTTGGACACCAGGTGAGGGCGGCTCCATTTGACTTTTTTAGGACATTGTGTGTACTGTACAGGACCCTGAAGAAGCTCCTGTCCTCTACATAGACAATGATTACAGCTCCCAGCAGATCTTTATTACTTTTATATGTAAGGACTTGATTTATCTATATTAGTTGTCTCAGTATACAGGATTTGGTTAGTAACAGTATCATGGTAATATGTATGGTGATAATATTCCTCCTTGTATACTGGTATTATTGGTAATATTGGTCTCGCTATACAGGATTTGGTCAGTAACACTATGATGGTGATATGTATGGTGATAACATTCCTCCTTGTATACTGGTAATATAAGGGGCGTATACAGGATTTGGTCAGTAACAGTATGATGGTAATATGCACATTATGGTGATAATATTCCTCCTTGTATACTGGTATTATTGGTTATATTGGTCTCAGTATACAGGATTTGATCAGTAACACTATGATGGTTATATGTATGGTGATAACATTCCTCCTTGTATACTGGTAATATAGGGGGCGTATACAGGATTTGGTTAGTAACAGTATGATGGTAATATGTACATTATGGTGATAATATTCCTCCTTGTATACTGGTATTATTGGTTATATTGGTCTCAGTATACAGAATTTGGTCAGTAACAGTTTGATGGTAATATGTAAGGTGATAATATTCCTCTTGTTATACTGGTTTGTTATTTTGTACTTGTATAACTATAATATTCAGGTTCATTATTATTATGTGCATAAAATTATCTTACATATTACATGTTATATATATATATATATATATATATATATATATATATATATATATACACACACACACACAATTGTTTGTCACATACCATACTAGTGCTGTCATGTGGGGTGATATCTAGAATTTTCCCTGGGGCCCAGAGGAGACTAGTTATGCCTCTGGTTACCTTCTGGGCCCAATAGATTATATTGATGTTCTATTGGGACAACTTGATTCAATATGAGCAAAATGAAAAGAAGGACAGCGGCCGGCACTCACCAATCAGGAGACTTTATTTTCTTATGCGGTACATAGATCAGGTAGCAGCGGGCAGGGGTCTCGGGACAGATCACGTCAGGCACTTCTACAAGCCGATACCTGTGGAAGCACCTTACATGCGCGAGACCCCTGCCTCTGCCCCTTCCCGCTGCTACCTGATCTATGCACCGCATAAGAAAATAAAGTCTCCTGATTGGTGAGTGCCGGCCGCTGTCCTTCTTTTCGTTTTGCCTATATATGTATCTATTTGGCTACGTGCACCACCGCTTACAGGATAGGTGCCCGAAGTGGATCGACTGCTGGGACTGCTTTGTAAACTTAGAGTGATGTTAGTGCCGGTGCTATTGCATCTTTTTGGAACTTGATTCAACATGACACTATCTGAGGGACAGGAGTTAAAGGGGTACTCCACCGCCTCAGTGTCCGGAACATTTAGTTCCGAATGCTGGGTGCGGGCTGTGGCGGTCGTGACGTCACACCACGCCCCCCTCAATGCAAGTCAATGGGAGGGGGCGTGACGGACGTCACGCCCCCTCCCATAGACTTGCATTGAGGGGGTGTGACGTCACGAGGGGCGTGGCCGTGTCGTCACGATCCCCACACCCAGGGTTCTGAACTAAACGTTCCGGACGCTGGTGCAGTGGAGTACCCCTTTAATTCACCTGTGAGAATGCCACTCGAGTATATGAAGAACCGATCACATCTTCCCTAGTAATATATACTTCTGTACCTTTCCCAGCAGGCCTGCCTCCTCTGTACAGTATATACGCAGCATGCACAATGTACACAAGAACATAATTCACATTCCTCGTCCTACCTGCATCAAAGCCTGCTCTTCCCTGTAATAAACCGCTTTTCCCTGAACCTGAACGGTCATGGGGGCGTTACCTGCTTTATAGTGCCGCAGAGGGAGATACACACTCCAGCTTTGTTGGTGCAGTACCACTGATAGCTGAGGCTCGGGCACCTTTTTTTTTTTTTTTTTTTTTTTTTTTTTCATTCTTTCCAATTTCAGGAACTAATGTAATTTTTTGCCAAAAGAAAACAGGTTAAACTAGTTAATTGAGTGTGCAGGTACGAGATGGTAACATGAAGTTTATTTGCATTTGGAGATTTGTTCCAGTAGCTGCCTACACATCCTGTTCAGGGTCAGGTATGCGAATCAGCAGCACTCTATGAGAACCGGTGAGGGAGGGGGGGAGGGGGCAGCTGCAGGTTTATATTAAAGATCCAGGGATATGTGCAATTCCAAAAGGGTTCAATAACCTGTGACTTTGTAGCTCTGTGTTTTTTCCAAACAGAGTGCCTCTGGTGGTTGCAAAACTACAACTCCCAGCATGCTCAGACATTCTTTGGCTGTGAATCCAGTACCCGCTCACCTGTATACAAATTCACCATTACACTGCCCCTGAATGTAGTTAGGCCCCTATACTGCCCTCATATAGAAGTAAGGCCCCCATATAAATCTTCCGAATGATGGGGGGGGGGGGGGGGGGGCAACGGAGCACCCCTTTAAAGGGGTAGCTCCAGTGCTGAAAATTCAGATTGCGGGGGGTCCGCGGGGGGGTCCGACCGCTGGGGACCCCGCAATCTCCTGTATGGGGCCCCGGCTCGCTGGCCAGATAACGGGTGTCGACCACCGCATGAAGCGGCGGCCGACATGCCCCCTCAATACATCGCTATGGCAGAGCTGGAGATTGCCGAAGGCAGCGCTCCAGCTCTGCCATAGAGTTGCATTGAGGGGGCGTGTCAGCCGCCGCTTCGTGCGGTGGTCAACACGCCCCCTTCCCTAGGGCTGCCGGGGCTCCGTACAGGAGATCGCGGGGTGCCCCAGCAGTCGGACCCGCCGCAATCTGAAACTTATCCTCTATCCTTAAGATAGGGGATAAGTTGTTCAGCACTGGATATCTCCTTTAAAGGGGTACTCCGGCGCTTAGACATCTTATCCCCTATCCAATGGATAGGGGATAAGATGCCTGATCGTGGGGGTCCCACCGCTGGGGACCCCGTTATAATCAGACCCCAGAGTGTGTTCGCTCCGGGTCTGATTACTGCCGATCACAGGGTGCTCCGCCCCCTCAATGCAAGCCTATGGGAAGGGGCGTGAAAGCTGTCATGCCCCCTCCCATAGGCTTGCATTGAGGGGGGCGGAGCGTGACGTCACATGGGGCGGAGCCTTGACGTCTCAACGCTCCGGCCCCGTGATCGACAGTAATCAGACCCGGAGCGATCACGCTCTGGGGTCTGATTATAACGGGGTACAGTGTGCAAGATCACGGGGGTCTTGCCGCTGGATAGGGGATAGGATGTCTGAGCGCCGGAGTACCCCTTTAAGCATTTCGAGATGAAGAGTTGTTGATGAAGATAAAGAGGTCATGTTGCTTAATTATTTCACAATTTAGGTTAAAAACTTTGGTATGAATAGAGAAGAAAGGGAGCTCTATAGCAAGTAATGGACCCCTAGGATCTGCCACCTATGACCCTGGGGTAAATTCCACACCCAACTGCTTGTGCATGTTGTGCCCCATGACATGCATACCCATGTCTGGTACTGCAGTTAAGCCTCACTAAAGTGCATAACTCTGAGTTGCGCTTAAAATGCAGTACCCAACATAACCTCACGGGTGAAGATGGCGCTGTATCTGGTTCTGCTGTGACCCCTTTTTTTTTTCTAATGAATGGGAGTCTTTGGAGAACCCAGGACAACCTCCAATGATCACACATTCATGACCCAGCCCATCTCTAATTCATAGAACAATCCATCTAGTTATAGATAACTCTCACTTTGACCACATTCCCACCCCCATAAGATGGTCAAAGAATTTATGGTACAACTGCTGTAGGGTCACAGGTTACTAATGTTGTGTGCTTTTTGGGATTGCGTGAGAATTATACATGTCGCCTATTTTGTAAGACCCAAGTTTTCCAGGAATTCCTAAGACTTGCCGTTCTGAGACAGCTGGAAATCCCAAGAATGTCCATCATTGCCCTATAACATACGACCCTCTGGGGATATCAGCAGAGAGGATGAGTGCTAACAAGGTTACTCTTAAGTACAACCCTGTACACACTACAATCTTATCAAGAAAGATAGCCATCCTAGTAAAGCTATGTGGGGACATGCTCCTTATCTATCTACAGTCTCTTCTGGTCAGAGGCGGTGACCATGCTTATGTCCTCGTATATCCAAGGGCCTCCATGGGTGGTCATTTCTGATAATCCTCTAAACCTTTGGCAAATCCCAACCCAAATGGGAAACCAACAAACAAGTGTCGAAAAGAAGAGTCTTGTTATCATTGATTTATGGCTACAATTACGATGAGTCCGGTCTGTTTCGTGTAGTTGTCTGGCCCCATACATGGTGCTACCTACATTGGTATTTTGCGACTTGTCTAAGTTGTAGCTTTGTGGTCCCAAAATGACCCCATGAGTTAAATAGTTTCTAATCAACATTGGCCAGATCTTGAGGATGTTTGTAAACCTGTGAGAATCGATGCAAAAGCTGAGGATGGAACCTCAATGGGGTCGGTTGGTCATTCCAAAACTTTAGTAGAATTTAATGTTTTCTCGAACGCTATCCATGATCCCTGGATTGTTTTTACTCACCATGGTTTGTAGACCCTGAAGAAAAAAATGTCATTACCCATTATACTTTGGAATGTATTCAATCTAGTGTAGGTCCTTTAACTCTCTTCATGTAGGTCCATTTAAAGGGGTACTCCGCTGGAAAACATTTTTTTTAAATCAACTGGTGCCAGAAAGTTATACAAATTTGTAAATTACTTCTATTCAAAAATCTTAATTCTTCCAGTACTTATCAGGTGCTATTTGCTCCACAGGAAGTTCTTTTCTTTTTGGATTTCCTTTCTGTCTAACCACAGTGCTCTCTGCTGACACCTCTGTCCATTTTAGGAACTGTCCAGAGTTGGAGAAAAGGAGAAAACCTATCCTGCCCTGGACATTTCCTGACATGGACAGAGGTGTCAGCAGAGAGCACCGTGGTCAGACAGAAAGCATATATTAAAAGAAAAGAACTTCCTGTGCAGCATACAGCAGCTGATAAGTACTGGAAGGATTAAGATTTTTAAATAGATTTAATTTACAAATCTGTTTTACTTTCTGGAGCCAGTTAATTTAGAGAAAAATGTTTTCCAGTGGAGTACACCTTTAACTCCATTCATGACCCCCCTCAGGGATGTGCACACATAGGGGGGTATTTATCAACGGATTTATGTGTTTTTTTTTTCACGTAACTTTGGTGCAATACTTTGGCGCAGTGTCTTTTTGCGCCAAAGTTTGGCGCATCTTCTCCACTGTCATTTTTAGAACTGTCTCAAAATCACACGGTCCTGTGTGTGATTTTAACTTTAGTTTGCGCCAATCGATCTTTGGCACAATTTTGGCGCAAATCCTGTTTTTTTTGGCGCAAATCCCCACCAAGAAATTTTGCACACGGAAAACACACTTAGCAATGTCAGAAAATGTAAAGGCGACATTAAAAAGGGCTGCGCAATACTATCCTGCGACATAGTTGTCTCTGAGGAACCTTCACCCTCCGTTGAGCCAGCATTGGACATGGCCGCACAGGTTCAGGAAAGGTAAGAACTAAAGCAGTGGTCTCCAACCTGCGGACCTCCAGATATTGCAAAACTACAACTCCCAGCATGCCCGGACAGCCAACGGCTGTCCGGGCATGCTGGCAATTGTAGTTTTGCAACATCTGGAGGTCCGCAGGTTGAAGACCACTGCTCTAAAGTAACAATAACCCAAGTTAAAAATAAAATCCATTTCACATGGTGGTTATAAGCCCCACAAAAGAAAATAGGGACCCCGAAATGGCTGCTCTACAGGGTAAAATACGCGTCCTCTGTGGCGGTAAGTTCTGTGTAAAAGGCGCTGTGAACGGCTGATTTCAACATTTGAGCCAAAATTACTAACAACTTGCACCAAATGATAAATTTGGTGCATGTCCACGAAAACCAAAGTGAAAAAAAAAAAGGGTAAAAAGAAACTGTCAGCAGGCAAAATTGATAAATACCCCCCATAGACTTAAAAGGGGGCTTGAGCCCCTGTCCTTTTAATGCACCTGCCCTATAATGCCCTCACTGATTGGGACCTTTTTGGGGTGATGCGAGTCCCATTCAGCTGACATGACTGCTGAAGGTCCCTTACCTCAGGAGCTGTTTTGTATTGACATATGTAAGGTTTTAGAATTTTTTTTTAAAATTAGAAGTGCCCTTTTTTTTTTTTCCCGGAGCCCCTGCCCCCCAAAATGTCTGCGCGCGTCTCCGACCCACCTTATCTGTAATTCATAAGACCCCAGTCCCACTGCCATAAGATGGCCAAATCCTTTATAGTACAACTGCTGTAGGGTCACAGGTTACTAGTGTTGTGTGCTTTTTGGGATTTCGTGAGAATTATCCATGTTGACTATTTTGCAAGACACAAGCTTTTCCAGGAATCCCTAAGACTTCTTTGTATTGCAGCTTGTAAACTTGTAACATGGTCTGCATCCATGTTTTCTATTCTCCTATAACCACATGCTACATTTCTTCCTGCACCCCTTCCCTCGATGTTGCCCCTTTCATCTTTCCTGAAAGGCATTTGCCTACGAACCCAAAATTTGGCTTCTAGGCACCTCGTGCCACACTTGTGCACAAGGGGCACAGTAGCTGCCACGCCAAGGAGGGGTGCAGGTGCAAGACAGGCAACGTCCGTTTCACGTCAAATGACGCTTCTTCCAGCCTCGGAGGCTGGAAGAAGCGTCATTTAACGTGAAACGGACGTGTCCTGTCTTGCGCCTACGCCTGCACTAGCACCCCCTCTCTTGGCGTGGCACCTACTGTGATCTATGGTTGATGCCGTGATGTCACAATAAACAGAACAAGATCCTCATTAAATAAGTGGTGAGTGCCATGTTTTTATTTCCTTTTCCTTGGAACTATGTTTCGTTCCTCCATTTTCTATTAACAGTAGAGCGCCCCCGATGTCAGCTAGCTGCTGTTGGCCAAGTGTGTCTACTTAGTTGAAAGCTGATTAAAGGAGAACTCCAGCAAAAATGAACATATCCCCTATCCATTAAGTAGCTGATTGCGGGGGGTGCTGACCGCTGATCCCCCTCCCCCCCCTCCCAGACTGTAGAGACCCACATACCTCCTATTAAACTGTAACTACCCCTCCCCCCTACTACCATGAATAATTAAATAAATACCTGAGACAAACAACAATCGAACTTTTGTGCGGGGTGAGGATCGGCCACAGCTTTATTTATAAAAATAACTCTTAACAATAAATAACTTTATAACTTTGGCACCGTTGGCTTCTTGTGTGCACGTCTACCCCGGGTTGATCCCGCTTTCACCTTCTTCTTCTCGCCAAGCTGTGACTTACAACAAAGATACAAAAAAAAAAAAAAGGGGGAGGGAGGGCAGATTGAGGGGGAGGGGAGGGAGAACCACCTATAAATACCCAAAGGAGGAGCCACCAAAAACCCAGGAAACATTAAGCTCCCTGATAGGCGCCCTCCTCCCCCCCCCCCACCCTTGGGACATACCACTGCCGTTGCTGGGCAGATTACCGGTGGGGGAGGGGGGGATAAACCCCTATCCTGCAATGTTTAACCCCTAAACTGCTCTCCAGTCAGGGGGCAAGCTAGTTAGTCACAGCTTGCCCTGACAACAGTGATCTACAGGACTGGACCCCGGCTTTCTGAGTGAGGAGAGCGTGTCGTCTACTGGTAGATGGCATGCTCTCCATTTATATGGGAATGCCGATGATGCCCGGGTGCTGTACTCGCGTCTTTTCAGCGCTCCCATAAAAATGAATGGGAGCACCGGATCCTGTCTTGGAGATTTCAGCGGTCGGACCCCCCCTGCGATCAGCTACTCATCCTGTGGATAGGGGATGAGTTCATTTTTGTTGGAGCTCTCTTTTAATACCTGCAGTGCTTATTCCTGTTACTTGCCTCTACTCTGTAATTCTTCATTGCCCCTGTGGTGGCGCAGCAGGGAAACTGAAGAAGTTCCTGCAAGATTTCCCAACAGATTATGTCTGATCACTGAGAGACACTTTGTGATCAGCTTACTGCGGAGAACCTCTTTAAGGATAAAACTTTCTTTTAGGCTTTGGCCAGGATTATCCTTTCTTCTCCACACACGCCAAGAAGCTTTTATAGACTATTTGCATATCTAAATCTGAGCAGCCGGGAGCTTCATTATTAATCAGATTTCTTCTTGATTAAACATCTCTATATACAGAATCATTAGTCGCAGTTAACCTTGTGCGGGGCCGTAATAATAAGCCACAAGTCACATATTTCCCATATTCTTCCTTCTTTGTAACCTACATGACTTATCACCATTTCTGCTCTCTGTGACTCGCCTAGACATTAATAATATTAAGATTTTCCCGTCGATAATTATCTGAATGGTACAACATAATAGTGTCACCGGAATCACCAAATATATCTCACAAGTGATAATTATCTCTATAGAAATGTTCGAGCAGAACGGCCAAATTAGATTCCGCATCTATATTTCCATATTCTAATTCAAGACAGTGAAGCTAAATTATACCGCACCAATGTGTTGTTGCAAGAAGTTTCTGGATATAAATGTTTTTATTTACTAAAGTAATATTTAAAAAAATGTAATAATAATAATAATAATAATAATAATTATTATTAAAATAATAGTAATAATAATAATGTAATAAAATAGTAATAATAAAAATGAGAAACAAATAATAATAGAAATAAATAAGTCTATTTAGTAACAATAAAATATGGTAACCACATTTTTTTTATGATTCTGTTTTATAAAATAATAATAAATTAAGTGATTTATTAATTAAAAATAATTACAATTTAATAAAAAAAAAAAAAAAAAACTAAACTGCAACATAAGAATATCTGTAATAACCACAATGTTATGTCCTGCAATATCATATTAAACAGTAATACTAATGAAAAAATATAATTTCTAATAAAAGTAATAAATCATTATATTTAAAGGAAAAGTATCGTGCAGAATAATGTATCCCCTATCCAAAGGATTAGGGATAAGTTTTGTGGAGGATCCAATCGCTGGGACCCCCGGCGATCTCCTACATGGGACCCTGCTTTCTCCAGGAAAGGAACGTGTCGACCCCTGCATGAAGCGATGGCCGCCATGCCCCCACCATGTATCTCTATGAGAGAGTCAGGGATAGCCGAATGCTCTCCCATCTCCGGCTCTTTCATAGAGATACATGGAGGGGGCATGTTGGCCGCCGCTTCATGCGGGATAGGGGACAAGTGGTCATGCCAGAGAGTTCTCCTGTAATAAACTTAAAGCATAAAAATATTTTAAATAAATAAAAAATAACAACAAAAAATATTCAATAAAAAAAATTAAATATTCAAAGAAAATTAGCCCAAGATGAGTTTTAGTCTTTATTGTTAATAGAAGTCTTTAAAGAGTTAATTTTATTTAAAAAAACATGTCACAAGTTTTGATCAGTCAGGGTTTGGGCGTTAAAGGGGTACTCCACTGGCCAGCGTTAGGAACATTTAGTTCCGAACGCTGTGTGCGCACTGCGGAGGTCGGCCACGCCCCCTTGTGACGTCACGCCATGCCCCCTCAATGCAAGTCTATGAGAAGGGGCGGACAGCCGCCACATCCCTCCCATAGACTTGCATCGAGGAGCATGGCGTGACGTCACGAGGGGGCGTGGCCGACCCCCGCAGCGCGCACACAGCGTTCGGAACTATATGTTCTGAACATTGGCCAGTGGAATACTCCTTTCAAACCCTTACTCACAAGTTCCAATATAGCGCTCAACCAAATGCATCACTCCATGACTGTATCTAATAGATGGCTTCTCACCACCTCCAGTCTGTTTGTGTTGACTGTAGATGGACGGGCCTAGACATTTGACTTACGCAATTTGCGTATCTTCCCTTGACATTACTGGGACTTGTGTAAATGACGTAGTCCTATGAGCATAGCTACAGGTGCATTCACACCACGTTTTGAGACTACGGAAACCGGATCCGGCCCGTGTCTCATTCATTTCAATGACCCGAACGGAGTCATATAGTGACTCCGGTCGGCTCATTTTTGGCCCGTATCCGGTTTCTGACCCGACCTAAATCCGCGGCATACCATGGTTTTAGGTCCGGTCATAAAACCAGATACAGGGCAAAAATAAACCAACCTGAGTCACTATATGACTCCGGTCGGCTCATTGAAGTGATACAGGTTGGGTCCGGATCCACCCAGCCGGATCCGGTTCCCGTAGTCTCAAAAGGTAGGAAATGATTTTCTTTTTGGAATACAGAGCTTTCTGCTGACATCATGACCACAGTGCTCTCTGCTGACATCTCTGTCCATTTTAAGAACTGTCCAGAGTAGGAGAAAATCCCCATAGAAAACATATGCTGCTTTGGACAGTTCCTAAAATGGACAGAGATGTCAGCAGAGAGCACTGTGGTCATGATGTTAGCAGAGAGCACTGTGTTCCAAAAAGAAAATAATTTCCTATGTAGTATTCAGCAGCTAGTAAGTACTGGAATGATGAAGGTTTTTTTTATTAGAAGTAATTTACAAATCTGTTTAACTTTCTGGCACCAGTTGATAAAAAAAAAAAAAAAAAAAGTTTTCCACCGGAGTACTCCTTTAATGTCAATGGGAGTTATGCAAATTGCGTCAAACATCTTGGCTCTTTTCGTCTTCTCAACCATGTATTTCAGTAAAGATGTGAGAAAGTTATCTGACCATGCTTCAATGACGCACTATGGAAATGTTTAAGACGCCATTTTTAGACTTTTCATCTATCCACACTATTTGATCGGTGGTAGTCTGGTCATTGGGAGCACCGCGGATCACAAGAATGGAGGTCCCTTGTCCCTGGGTGAATGCTGAGCTGCTGTTCCATTCACTTTCTATATGTCATCTAGTGTTGAGCGGCATAGGCCATATTCGAATTCGCGATATTTAGCGAATATATTGACCAATATTCGTCATATATTCGCTAAATTCGCATATTCGTGTTTTATTTTCGCATATGCGAAAATGCGCGTATGCGAAAATTAGTATATACAAAAATTAACTAAGCGAAAATTCGCATATGTGAAAATTAGCATATGCTAATTATCGCACATGCGAAACTTTGCACGCCAGTCTCACACAGTAGTATTAGAGCCTTCTTACACCACACAAGCTGGAAGCAGAGAGGTGTGATTACCGTGATGTGTACTGTGAAGAAAGAAAGAAAAAAAAATATTCGGAATTACGAATATATAGTGCTATATTCGCAAATTTGCGAATATGCGATATTCGCGAATAAAATTTGCATTGCGAATATTCGCGAGCAACACTAATATCATCTTAACACATTATGCACTTCGGTTTCCTCTGGGTCAGGCTGGTGGTCACATGGCCCAGTTACAGTAATGAACACCATGCATGCAGCTGTGCTGGGATGAAACAGATGGCGTTGAAGGACTAACGATTGTCACGATTCGGCTAGCTGGTTGTGGATCCTCTGTGTCAGCGAGGGATTGGCGTGGATCGTGCCGGTGGACCGGTTCTAAGATGCTACTGGTGTTCACCAGAGCCCGCCTCAAAGCGGGATGGTCTTGCTGCGGTGGTAGCAACCAGGTCGTATCCACTAGCAACGGCTCAACCTCGCTGACTGCTGAGAAGGCGTGGGACAGAAGGATTAGGCAGAGGCAAGGTCAGACGTAGCAGAAGGTCGGGGCAGGCGGCAAGGTTCGTAGTCAATATGGATAGCAGGAGATCTGGAAACACAGGCTTTGGACAACACTAAACGCTTTCACTGGCACAAGGCAACAAAATCCGGCAAGAAAGTGCAGGGGAAGAAAGGTAATATAGCCAGGGAGCAGGTGGAAGCTAATTAGGCTAATTGGGCCAGGCACCAATCATTGGTGCACTGGCCCTTTAAGTCTCAGAGAGCTCTAGAGAGCGGAGCCGCGCGCGCCAGCACATGACAGCCGGGGACCGGGACGGGTAAGTGACTTGGGATGCATCCCCGCCGGCAATGTCAGTGCAGCGCTCCCGGTCAGCGGGTCTGACCGGGGCGCTGCAGAGAGAGACGCCGTGACGCTCCGGGGAGGAGCTGGGACCCGGAGCGCTCGGCGTAACAGTACCCCCCCCCCTTAGGTCTCCCCCTTTTTTGTCCGGCAACTGCTTCACATGGGACGAGGACACCGGGAGTGATTGTAGGGTTTCCTCAAAGGCAGGCAGTACAGCAGGAGTGGGAATGGGGAGGGAGGGCAGAGTGTGAAGCTTGGCACGGGGCAGGGTGTCACCAGGACGGGGGCTATGAGGAGGCACGGCACAGTCCCGATAGGCCTTGGGGAGACCAGGCACAGGAGGAGACACTGAGGCCCAACAGACGGGACTGGGAGCAGAGGAGAGGCATTTCTTGTGGCAAGCAGAGCCCCAATTCTTGATCTCCCCGGTGGTCCAGTCAAGGGTGGGAGAATGAAGCTGGAGCCATGGCAGACCGAGGAGGACTTCAGAGGTGCAGTTGGGAAGGACGAAAAATTCAATCTTTTCGTGATGGGGTCCAATGCACATTAAGAGGGGTTTTGTGCGGTAACGCACGGTGCAATCCAATTTAACTCCGTTGACCGCGGAAATGTAGAGCGGCTTGACGAGACGGGTCACCGGGATGCAGAACTTATTCACCAAAAAATCCAGAATAAAATTCCCAGAGGCACCAGAGTCCAAGCAGGCCACGGCTGAGAGGGAGGAGTTGGCAGAAGGAGAAATCCGCACGGGCACCGTGAGACGTGGAGAAGCAGACTTCGTAACAAGAGACGCCACACCCACGTGAGCTGGGTGCGTGCGTGCGTTTCCTAGACGTGGAGGACGAATAGGGCAATCCACCAAGAAATGTTCGGTACTGGCACAGTACAGACAAAGATTTTCTTCCCTACGGCGAGTCCTCTCTTCCTGGGTCAGGCGAGACCGATCCACTTGCATGGCCTCCTCGGCGGGAGGCACAGGCGTAGATTGCAAAGGATACTGTGAGAGAGGTGCCCAGAGATCTAGGTCTTTTTCCTGGCGGAGCTCCTGATGTCTCTCAGAAAAACGCATGTCAATGCGGGTGGCCAAATGGATAAGTTCTTGCAGGTTGGCAGGAATCTCTCGTGCGGCCAGCACATCCTTGATGTTACTGGATAGGCCTTTTTTAAAGGTCGCGCAGAGAGCCTTGTTATTCCAAGATAATTCTGAAGCGAGAGTACGAAATTGGATGGCGTACTCGCCTCCTGAAGAATTACCCTGGACCAGGTTCAGCAGGGCAGTCTCGGCAGAAGAAGCTCGGGCTGGTTCTTTCGAAGACACTACGGACTTCAGCGAAGAAGGACTGGACTGTGGCTGTGGCAGGATCATTGCGGTCCCAGAGCGGTGTGGCCCAAGACAAGGCCTTTCCAGATAGAAGACTCACTACGAACGCCACCTTAGACCGTTCTGAAGGAAATTGGTCCGACAACATCTCCATATGCAGGGAACATTGAGACAAGAAGCCACGGCAGAGTCTAGAGTCCCCATCAAATTTGTCCGGCAGGGACAAGCGGAGGCTAGGAGCGGCCACTCGCTGCGGAGGAGGTGCAGGAGCTGGCGGAGGAGATGGTTGCTGCTGTAGCAGTGGCAGAAGTTGCTGTAACGTGGCGGTCAACTGCGACAGCTGCTGTCCTTGTTGGGCAATTTGCTGCGATTGCTGGGCGACCACCGTGGGTAGGTCAGCGAGACTTGGCAGCGGCACCTCAGCGGGATCCATGGCTGGATCTACTGTCACGATTCGGCTAGCTGGTTGTGGATCCTCTGTGTCAGCGAGGGATTGGCGTGGACCGTGCCGGTGGACCGGTTCTAAGATGCTACTGGTGTTCACCAGAGCCCGCCGCAACGGCTCAACCTTGCTGACTGCTGAGAAGGCGTGGGACAGAAGGACTAGACAGAGGCAAGGTCAGACGTAGCAGAAAGTCGGGGCAGGCGGCAAGGTTCGTAGTCAATATGGATAGCAGGAGATCTGGAAACACAGGCTTTGGACAACACTAAACGCTTTCACTGGCACAAGGCAACAAGATTCGGCAAGGAAGTGCAGGGGAAGAAAGGTAATATAGCCAGGGAGCAGGTGGAAGCTAATTAGGCTAATTGGGCCAGGCACCAATCATTGGTGCACTAGCCCTTTAAGTCTCAGAGAGCTGGCGCGCGCGCGCCCTAGAGAGCGGAGCCGCGCGCGCCAGCACATGACAGCCGGGGACCGGGACGGGTAAGTGACTTCGGATGCGATTCGCGAGCGGGCGTGTCCCGCTATGCGAATCGCATCCCCGCCGGCAATGTCAGTGCAGCGCTCCCGGTCAGCGGGTCTGACCGGGGCGCTGCAGAGAGAGAGAGACGCCGTGAGCACTCCGGGGAGGAGCAGGGACCCGGAGCGCTCGGCGTAACAACGATGCTTAGTGTGCGTGATCAAAAACAAAAAAAACAGACAAACACCTAGAGTGCTTCTTTAAGATAGGTTCCCAAGGCTGTAATATTGAGGTCTTCTCCTTAGCTGGTCATACAAGGCATGCGGCTCTCCCTGGAGCATCATGTCCCCCTTAGAACCTTACACGCTCTTTTCTATGAGTTAAGTGAAGCCTCAGCGGTCAAGTCAGCGTCATGTCCCTTTATTGGTTACTCAGGCACAGCGCCACACATATGATTGTGTCCGTGCCTGGTACTGCAGTTTACTGCATTTCAAGGGAATGGGGCTGATCTGTAGAACCAGACTTTGTTCAGATAACCCATTTTTCCCTCTTCAAACGCATTGTCAACCCCCCATGATCAAATATTCATGTCCCATCCCAAACTTAGGCTACCATTGCTTAAAGGGGTACTACACCCTTAGACATCTTATCCCCTATCCAAAGGATAGGGAACAAGATTTCTAATTTCACCAGTCCCGCTGCTGGGGACCCCCGCAATCTCCCTGCTGCACCTGGCTTGTGACGTCACGGCCACGCCCCCTCAATGCAAGTTTAAGGGAGGGGGCGTGACGGCCATCACTCCCCCTCCCATAGACTTGCATTGAGGGGGCGTGGTCATGACGTCATGAGCGGGGCGTGACCGTGACGTCATGAGCCTCCGCCCTGCATCGCCAGTCATCCGGCACGGAGTGAAGTTCGCTCCGTTCACCTGATGTCTGTGGTGCTGCAGCCGAGATCGCGGGGGGTCTCCAGCGGCAGGACCCCCATGATCAGACATCTTATCTAGAGATGAGCGAACTTACAGTAAATTCGATTCGTCACGAACTTCTCGGCTCGGTAGTTGATGACTTTTCCTGCATAAATTAGTTCAGCTTTCCAGTGCTCCCGTAGGCTGGAAAAGGTGGATACAGTCCTAGGAGACTCTTTCCTAGGACTGTATCCAACTTTTCCAGCCCACCGGAGCACCTGAAGGCTGAACTAATTTACGATAAGGATAAGTCATCAACTGCCGAGCCGAGAAGTTTGTGACAAATCGAATTTACTGTAAGTTCGCTCATCTCTAATCTTATCCCCTATCCTTTGCATAGGGGATAAGATTTCTAGTGGCGGAGTACCCTTTTAATCTCTTACATTGGGGGAAATTTATCAAAACCAGTGCAGAGGAAAAGTTGCTGAGTTGCCCATAGCAACCAATCAGATTGTTTCTTTCATTTTTGAAAAGGCCTCTGAAAAATGAAAGAAGCGCTCTGATTGGTTGCTATGGGCAACACAAGTGGTCAGCTTTTCCTCTGCACAGGTTTTTATGATTCTCCCCCCCTTGGGCCCAGTCTATTGTAGGCAAAAATACAGAACTCAAGCGGTTAAATGACTATATAGGTGGAAAAAGTAAACAGCTATCATGTAAATCCGTATATTTAATTTATCTTCAGCGAAAATATTTTTCCTCAGGTATCGTAAGTGTTATGAGAAATTCTTCTTAGAATCTTCATGCTGAGAATAGAAGTCAGCGGAAGACAAATGATCTATATGTCACCTGAATTTAAGAGGGGGAAACCCAGCGGAGTTATGGAAGCTTCATCCGATTACACAGACGCCTACTGTGCGGGTTTCACTATACGCTATAAAAGCTGCGCAGGGCTCTTCAGCGCTACCAGGCTTCGTCTGGAAACGATTTGTAGTAAAGAAGAAGAAAAAAATCATTTTTAGGGTACATTCCCACATGGCGTATTTGCTGCGTATTTGCTGCTGCGTATTTTATTTTCTCTGTTGAAGTCAATGGGTAGGAAAATACGCAGCACCAAATACGCAGCAAAATACGCCGTGTGGGAACGTACCCTTAAACATAAAATTAAATCCGACTTTCACAAAAGTTTATTCTGTGCTACAAAGTGGTAAATGTGTACACTAGAGATGAGCGAACTGACAGTAAATTCGATTCGTCACGAACTTCTCGGCTCGGCAGTTGATAACTTTTCCTGCATAAATTAGTTCAGCTTTCCGGTGCTCCCGTGGGCTGGAAAAGGTGGATACAGTCCTAGGAGACTCTTTCCTAGGAATGTATCCACCTTTTCCAGCCCACCGGAGCACCGGAAAGCTGAACTAATTTACGCAGGATAAGTCATCAACTGCCGAGCCGAGAAGTTCGTGACGAATCGAATTTACTGTAAGTTCGCTCATCTCTAGTGTACACGTCTGGAGTACACAATGGTGTTTGTTAGCACAAGTTTACATGGTCAATTAATATTGTAAACCGTATCAAAGTGATATATTGCTTCAGGGTCATTATTTGAATATTAAAGGGGTACTCCGGCCTTAAGACATCATATCCCCTATCCAAAGCATAGGGGATAAGAGGTCTGATGGCAGGGGTCCCGCCTCTGGGGACCCCAGCAATCTCTAATGTAGACACCCACCTGTGGCAGCTGCACAGAGCGATATTCAATCCGTGTCTGAAGGGTTGCCACTACAGGGCCGGAGTTTTTTGACGTCATGTCCCGCCCCCTCAATGCACGTCTATGGGAGGGGGTGTGACTGCCGTCACACCCCCTCCCATAGACATGCATTGAGGGGGCGGGACATGGCGTCACAAAACTCTGAGCTCCTCCCTATAACAGCAGTCTGGTGTGCAGCCTGGAGCGACCCCTATAACAGTTGTCTAGTGTGTGGTCTGAAGCGCCCCCATAACCAGCGGTCTGGTGTGTAGTCTGGAGCCCCCTCTATAACTGATGGTCTGGCTGTGAAGTATGGAATGCCCACCTATAACACCAGTCTGGTCTGTAGCCTGGCGCTCCCCCATAACAGCAGTCTAGCTATGTAGTCTGGGGCATCCCCTCTAACAGCAGTCTGGTGTGCAGCCTGGAGCGACCCCTATAACAGTTGTCTAGTGTGTGGTCTGAAGCGCCCCCATAACCAGCGGTCTGGTGTGTAGTCTGGAGCGCCCCCTATAACAGCTTTCTAGTGTGTATTCTGGATGGCCCCCTAAACAGCAGTCTGGTGTATAGTCTGGAGCGCCCTCTATAACAGCTTTCCAGTGTGTAGTCTGGGGCGCCCCCTATAACAGCTTTCTAGTGTGTAGTCTGGAGCGCCCCCTAAACAGCAGTCTGGTGTATAGTCTGGAGCGCTCCCTATAACAGCTTTCTAGTGTGTAGTCTGGAGCGCCCCCTATAACAGCTTTCTAGTGTGTAGTTTGGAGTGGCCCCTATAACAGCTTTCAAGTGTGTAGTCTGGATGGCCCCCTAAACAGCAGTCTGGTGTATAGTCTGGAGCGCCCCCTATAACAGCTTTCTAGTGTGTAGTCTGGAGTGGCCCCTATAACAGCTTTCAAGTGTGTAGTCTGGATGGCCCCCTAAACAGCAGTCTGGTGTATAGTCTGGAGCGCCCCCTATAACAGCTTTCTAGTGTGTAGTCTGGAGCGTCATCTATATCAGTAGTCTGTGGTGTAGTCAAAAGCTCCCCCCACCCCCGCCTCACCCGTTAACCTCAGTCCTGCTGTGTAGTCTGGAGCCCCCTCTATAACTGATGGTCTGGCTGTGAAGTATGGAATGCCCACATATAACACCAGTCTGGTCTGTAGCCTGGCGCTCCCCCATAACAGCAGTCTAGCTATGTAGTCTGGAGCACCCCCTCTAACAGCAGTCTGGTGTGTAGTCTGGGGCACCCCCACCCCCCTTTAACCTTAATCCTGCTGTGTAGTCTGGAGCCCCCTCTAAAACAGCAGTCTGGCTGTGTATTCTAAAGCCCCGCTCCTTTAACCTCAGTCCTGCTGAGTAGTCTGGAGCCCCCTCTATAACAGTGGCCTGGCTGCATAGTATGGAGTGCCCTCCTATAACAGCAGTCTGGCTATGTAGCCTGGAGCTCCCCCCATAACAGCAGTCTGGCTATGTAGCCTGGAGCTCCCCCCATAACAGCAGTCTGGCTATGTAGTCTGGAGCACCCCCTCTAACAGCAGTCTGGTGTGTAGTCTGGAGCGCCCCCTATAGCAGGACACTGCCACAATGAGGATACCATTATCCCCTTCTCTGGCAGTGAGATCTGCTGCCATCAGCAGCTCACATTTTTCTTCCAGTAAAGATTTGGAAGCCATAGATATATATAGATATTAAAAGCTGAGAGATTCTTGGAAACATTTTGCAATATGAAATGAGGTCACGAGGTCCTCCGCTGGCTTCCAGAACCGCTATTAACGTGAGGAGGAAGTTAATGACATTTCTTTAAGTTGAAGTCAAGACGAAGCTAAAATTAGATATAAAAACACATGCACTGCCGAGGATTTATACGGTCGGGTAACGTTTATGATTCCACCAAATTTAATTACGTTAAAACATGTCATGAATCTTCATCAGGTTCTTCGGCGCCAAAAAAAAAATTATCGAAGACACAAGTTGTTGGATGGAGGAATTCGGCCTAAGTTTCTATTGGGGCTGCAACGATTCATCGATATTATAAAAATTATTATAAAAATCGCGTTCGACAAATCGCGTCATCGATGTATCGAGCTCCGATTCGTTAACAAGAGAATGAGTTACAAATGCTCCCTGACAGGCTCCCAGCAGGAGAATATGAAGTTATAGTGCTGTGAAGCCATATTCCCTCCCAGGAGCTCTGATTGGTCGGCAGCAATTGACCAATCAGAGCTCCCATTGGGGAATATAAAAAATCACTGCACAGTAACCTCATATTCCCCGCTGGGAGCCGGCTGGTCGGGGGTGGAGCACAATGCTTCCTCCACATCTGTATAAGGTTCGGAGTTGCAGGCACCATTAGTTAGGGCATAATACAGTCCAAGAGAAGGTCCTTTTCCTTACTTTGCTGGTTCCGCATGATTGGCGTACAGGGCTCCATGCTGGGGAGCTGGTTAGGGCAGAGAGGAGGCATGCAGTGGCGAGAGTTGGCCCGCTCGGCCTCCGACTGTTCACCGCCATTACAAGCGTTTCCCAAGCAGGGTGCCTCCAGCTGTTGCAAAACTACAACTCCCTACTGGGAGTTGTAGTTTTGCAATAGCTGGAGGCACCCTGCTTGGGAAACACTGTGCCAAGTAATAATAAAAAACCTTGTTCCCTTGTTTTTATATGCCTACTGTACATTTGTAAAGCCTTCTTTTAATATGTCCTGCAAGGATACCGGCACTATTAGCTCCATTTCTGTTCTACTTTTTCCTCCCTATATACTTCTATACATCACAATGATGTATTTTAAGAATCTTAATCATTCATTAGCTGTATTATCTATCAACTTTTTAATGTATCAATTGGTGCAAGATCTCTATCATAATTTCATTATTTTGGCGTTATGTACCTTTTTTTTTGCATTAAAGGTGAACTTCTAAATGTAACGTCATCTTTATTGGTTTGTTTTATGACTAAGACTATATAACTTATAGACTATTGTATCTTTTGTTCAAATATGACCTCCTTCCCGAGACAGCAAACATTCTTTGAGATTAGGTCTTTGGTTCACGAGCAGTTGGATATTTTATGACAATGGTTTAAAGGAAAAATGTTTCCGCCATAAATGACTGTGCAAACAGGAAAATGTAGCATATGATCCTAGTTGGAACAGATTATTTCAGTGTTATGTATATGTCTATTGAGACTCCCACGGACCAGGGAGAAGCACGCTGTAGAGCGCTTCACTTCCCAACATACGCCGATCTACCGTCTTCTTCACTGGAAGGCCCCATACACTTATAATGGGGCCACAGGACAAAAAACACCATGAGCCGGGGAGTGAAGCACCCTCCGGCGTGCTTCTCCCCACATGTTTTAAAGCGGTTCTTCACCCCTAGACATCTTATCCCCTATCCAAAGAAAGGGGAATAAGATGTCTGATCACAGAAATTTCGGGGCCCCTTACACAGCTTCAGGCCTGGGCCCCCCATCACCCCCCCCCCCTAATGCCCTACTCTCAGTGCTCCCAATAATACTCCTCCTTGGTGTCTTAGGAAGTAGGTTAGTGTGTTGGGGAAAGGGTAGGAGGATTGGGTGGTGGTGGGTAGGTTATTTCCCTTCCCCTATTAGTTAATGCGCCCATTAGATAGGTAGTAGGTTATGGCCCCTGGTACGTGGTAGGTAATGTCCCCAGTAGGTAGTGACCCCTGTAGATAGATAGTAGGTAATGACCCCAGTAGATCGTGCCCCTAGTAGGTAGGTAGCAGGTAATGCCTCCAGTAGATAGTGTCCAGCCCCCCCCCCCCCCCCAGGCTGAGTAGTGCCCTCAGTAGATAGTGGCCCTAGTAGGTAGTGGTCCCTGGTAGGGTGTGCCTTCAGGTAGGTAATGCCCCCAGGATACAGATAACCCAGTAGATAGTTCCCCCATGTAGGTCATGCAGGTAGGTAATGCCCCCAGTTGAGTAATAATGCCCTCAATTAGGTAATAATGCCCCAGCTAGTTAATAATACCCCCAGTTAGGTAATAATGTCCCTCACATAGGTAATGCCCCCAGTTATATAATAATGCCCCTCACATAGGTAATGCCCCCAGTTATATAATAATGCCCCTCACATAGGTAATGCCCCCCAGTTATATAATAATGCCCCTCACATAGGTAATGCCCCCCAGTTAGGAAATGCCCCTCACATAGGTAATGCCCCCAGTTATATAATAATGCCCCTCACATAGGTAATGCCCCCAGTTATGTAATAATGCCCCTCACATAGGTAATGCCCCCAGTTATATAATAATGCTCCTCACATAGGTAATACCCCAGTTATGTAATAATGCCCCTCACATAAGTAATGCCCCCAGTTATGTAATAATGCCCCTCACATAGGTAATGCCCCCAGTTATATAATAATGCCCCTCACATAGGTAATGCCCCCAGTTATATAATAATGCCCCTCACATAGGTAATGCCCCCAGTTATATAATAATGCCCCTCACATAGGTAATGCCCCCAGTTATATAATAATGCACCTCACATAGGTAATGCCCCCAGTTATATAATAATGCCCCTCACATAGGTAATGCCCCCAGTTATATAATAATGCACCTCACATAGGTAATGCCCCCAGTTATGTAATAATGCCCCTCACATAGGTAATGCCCCCAGTTATGTAATAATGCCCCTCACATAGGTAATGCCCCCAGTTACATAATAATGCCCCTCACATAGGTAATGCCCCCAGTTACATAATAATGCCCCTCACATAGGTAATGCCCCCAGTTATGTAATAATGCCCCTCACATAAGTAATGCCCCAGTTATATAATAATGCCCCTCACATAGGTAATGCCCCCAGTTACATAATAATGCACCTCACATAGGTAATGCCCCCAGTTATGTAATAATGCCCCTCACATAGGTAATGCCCCCAGTTATGTAATAATGCCCCTCACATAAGTAATGCCCCAGTTATATAATAATGCCCCTCACATAGGTAATGCCCCCAGTTATATAATAATGCCCCTCACATAGGTAATGCCCCCAGATATGTAATAATGCCCCTCACATAGGTAATGCCCCCAGTTATATAATAATGCACCTCACATAGGTAATGCCCCCAGTTATATAATAATGCCCCTCACATAGGTAATGCCCCCAGTTATGTAATAATGCCCCTCACATAAGTAATGCCCCCAGTTATATAATAATGCCCCTCACATAGGTAATGCCCCCAGTTATATAATAATGCCCCTCACAAAAGTAATGCCCCAGTTATATAATAATGCCCCTCACATAGGTAATGCTTCAGCAGGGTAAAAATGCACGAGTTAGTAAATAATGCCCCCACATAGGTAAAAATTGCCCCCACGTAGATTTAAAAAAAAAAAAATATCCACTCACCTTTCCGCGGATCCTGCGCTGAGGCCGGGCTGTTAGTAGCGCGGGACTTCTCTGGCAGGCTGCATGATGAAATGACGTCATCACTCGGCCTGCTGTGTAATGTACGCTCTTGTATGTACATTGCGTACGCTATTTGCGTAATGAACGTAAAGGAGCCGGAAAATGCTATAACCTGCATGTTCACACAACGGTCTCCTGCTTCTGTGTTTCTGCTGCCACAGGTGGGTACAGCGGGGCCCGGGCCCATCTAGGAGCCCGGGCCCCTGACTGGTGTACTGTCTTTACCCCCCTGACGGCGGCCCTGGGTGTGGCACAGGACCACATATGACTACATGGGCCCATATCAATGCTGAGCAGACCCCGGCTAAGGCCACTTCCTTTAATTTTATGCCAAATTTGTTTTGCTGTTTGTTTTTTTCTGCAGGAAGGGAAGTGCGAAGTTACTTCTCCTTACTTGTTTTTTTTGTCCATCATTGCTCCCTGTTTCCAGGGAAGGGCTGTGCAAGTATTGCATATTGTGGTATAAACTTAATGGCCCTCATTTACTTGGAAAATCAGGTTGTAAGTCTATCTTGCTTTCTTACCCGACTGCTTTTTTCCCCTGATATTTATTATTATGTCGCATCCTGTTTGTCACACGTGGGTTTTGTTGGTTTTGGTTTCCAACTCCTCTGAGTTGTCGGGAAAAAATCCACAACAATTCAACAAATTCGGGTTGGAAACCTTTATAAATATGTGGGAAAGCTCAGAAATGTCGGGTTACGCCCCTTTTTCGGGTTTGGGAGAATCCACATCGGGTCCGTCGGGAAAAAATGTCGCATCGTGTCGCAGACAAAGATGCGCCAAAAAAACCCGACAAAACAAGTCGGGTTTAGAATAGTAAATGAGGGGCAATGTAGTAAAACAAAAAAAGCAATCATTACATGATGTATACATTTCTTACTAAAAATAAAAGAATTGATTCACCGGGTTCCAGATTCAGAGTATTGGGAGAAGTCAGGAAGTTGTGTAAGTTCATACATTAGTTACTGTACATTGGGCGCTTGTGCATTTACAATCTATTGACGTTCTAATGATAATGGTCCTGGTATGGAGTGTGGCCCCAGTTTTGCTATGAAGAAGATCGTCCCCCCTCCCCATCTCCCCTATTGTGCTCGCCAAAAAGAAAGTTCTGACAATATCAATGATGTTGATCTCATGTTCTTGTTGGTTAGAACAAAGGATCCATGTTCAGACCAGGGTTACATCTGTAATGAAAGCATAGAACAGAAGAAAGAATAGGCTGCCAGTTCCAAAATTCCTTAAAGAGTTAAATTTTATAACCCTCCCAGTTTACTACCCCATTATGATAAACCACCCCCTGCCTTTATTTTTATTATTTTTTAGTTTTCTACCTTGATATTGCTCTGTATTTTCTGCTCAGTCTCAGTCAGATTCACAGTCTGGGAAGGGGCGTTCCCCAGCAGGTGTGACATCATCTGAAGCCATACAGGGGAGAACTTCCTCCCTCACTCTGCTACACACAGCCCAGAGCAGTTCAGTGTGAGTTGAGCTATGATTGGCAAAGGCTACACACAACCCCTCAGCATTTCCTGATTTTGGACTTCTGCCAGGCCAGCAGGAGTCCAAAATCTGTGCAAGAGATGGTGTGGAAATTTGCTCTGGACAAGTAGAGAGACATCTAGTGGCAGCTTTTTGAAACACAAATAAAACCTAGAAAACGTTTTTTTTTTTAACAAAGTACATTAGAAAGTTTTTATTTATTTATTTGCCATTAGGAGTGCAATAGCAAAAAATCCTTTTAATGAGAGTGCCCATTTAAAACTTCACAATTTATTAAAACTCTTGATAAAAATGCATAATTGGAAAGCGGACGTGTTTCAGACACGCTGTCCTTAATCATGGGCATGTGAAAGCTCTGTTGAGACATACATTCGGTTATGTCGTCACATGTTTGTTACCATGGCCATCTTGGTCTGTCTACATGACGCATACTCAATGCTTGATCTCGGTATACATATATTTATGGCCAGGACTATGCTTTTCCCGGGTGAGGACGGAAAGCAGATGACGGTGGATGGGAAGTAGTGCCTTGCACCAGCCACGAACCAGCCTTCCATCGCCTCCACTGTCTTAGCTACATGGCCAAAACCCAACATGAATAAAGGGTAATATTTTAGAAATTAAAATAATTAAATAAAAATACAATAAAATAAATTATACATTTTTTATTGGGTTGGGGATGGAAACAAACGCATTGTTAATTTAAAATAATAAACACGTTACAAGGTGGAGCAACTAGCAAGTTGCCCTGTGTTGATGAAGTAGAGCTGAGTATTTCACTTTACAGCTATCTATCATTGTACATAGGCTACAATGCCGAGCTTAAAGGGGTACTCCGCCCCTAAACATCTTATCCCCTATCCAAAGGATGGGTGACCGTGACATCACATGCCTCCGCCCCGCATCGCCAGTCATCTGGCACGGTGCTCCGGATGTCTGGGGTGCCGCAGCCAAGATCGTGGGTGTCCCCAGCGGTGGGACCCCCGCGATCAGACATGTTATCCCCTATAGGGATAACATGTCTAGGGGCGGAATACCCCTTTAAGTCCCCAAAAACTTAACCCCTTAAGGACATAGGGCGTATCCATACGCCCCCGTTTCCAAGTCCTTAAGGACCGAGGGCGTATGGATACGCCCTGAGCATTTCCGGCCCCCACCGCTAGCCGGAGGGGAGCCGGAGCCGGATGGCTGCTGAAATCGTTCAGCAGGCATCCCGGCATATCGCCCAGGGGGGTCATTATGTCCCCCCATGTCGGCGATTGCCGCAGATCGCTGGACAATTCAGTCCAGCGATCTGCGGCGGATTCCGGGTCAATCGGGTCTCCAGTGACCCGATGACCCGGAATTACTGGCTGATCGGGGCCGTCAGAGACGGCCCCGAACAGCCAGAGCCTGCAGGAGTGAGGTGGTACTGGTGCCACCTCACGATCGCCCTGATTCGTCGGCCGGATTACCGGCCGACCAATCAGGGCGCCTGCTGCGGGTGTCACTCCCGCAACCCACTCCGCCCCTCTTCCGGAGGACGTGAGCGGGTGCGGGAAGACGACCCCGGGTGCTGGGGACCCCGATCCCCGGCGTCCCTGTTGGGATCGGGGCCCCAGGAGCGACGGCGGCGGCGAGGGACAGTCCTGTGTGGATCGTTGGAGGTGAGTGACAGCCTCCAGCTGTTGCTAAGCAACAGCTCCCAGCATGCAACAAGGGCATGCTGGGAGCTGTAGTTATGCAACAGCAGGAGGCAGACCACCACAACTCCCAGCATGCCCTTATGGGCATGCTGGGACTTGTAGTTTTGCAACAGCTGGAGGCACATTCTTTCTATGGAAAAGTGTACCTTCAGCTGTTGTGTAACTACAACTCCCAGCTTGCACAAACAGCTCAAGTGCATGCTGGGAGTTGTAGTGGTGCATCTGGTGGTTGCATAACTACAACTCCCAGCATGCCCGTTGGCTGTCGGTGACTGCTGAGAGTTGTAGTTTTGCAACAGCTGAAGGCACACTGAGTTAAGTAGTAAACCAGTGTGTCTCCAGCTGTTGCATAACTACAATCCCCAGCATCCCCAGCCAATGTAGTATGCCTCCGGCTGTTGCATAACTACAAGACCCAGCATGCCCTTCCGCTGTCCGTACATGCTGGGGGTTGTAGCTTTTGCAACAGCTGAAGGCACACTGGTTGCAAAACACTGAGTTTGTTACCAAACTCGGTGTTTCACAACCTGTGTGTTTCCAGCTGTTGCAAAACTACAACTCCCAGCATGCACTGATAGACCGTCCATGCTGGGAGTTGTAGTTTTGCAACAGCTGGATGTCCCCCCCCCCCCCCCCCCCAATGTGAATGTACAGGGTACACTCACATGGGCGGAGGATTACAGTAAGTATCCGGCTGCAAGTTTGAGCTGCAGCAAATTTTCTGCCGCTGCTCAAACTGCCAGCGAGAAACTACTGTGAACCCCCGCCCGTGCAACTGTACCCTAAAAACACTACACTAACACACAATAAAATAAAAAGTAAAAAACACTACATATACACATACCCCTACACAGCCCCCCTCCCCTCCCCAATAAAAATGAAAAACGTCTGGTACGCCACTGTTTCCAGAACGGAGCCTCCAGCTGTTGCAAAACAACTACTCCCAGTATTGCTAGATAGCCACTGACTGTCCAGGCATGCTGGGAGTTTTACAACAGCTGGAGGCACCCTGTTTGGGAATCACTGGCGTAGAATGACCCCTATGCAAGTCCCTAATTTAGGCCTCAAATGCGCATGGCGCTCTCACTTTGGAGCCCTGTCGTATTTCAAGGCAACAGTTTAGGGTCACATATGGGGTATCGCCGTACTTGGGAGAAATTGGGCTTCAAATTTTGGCGGATATTTTCTGCTATTACCCTTTTTAAAAATGTAAAATTTTTGGGAAAACAGGCATTTTAGGTAAAAAAATTATTTTTTTTTTTACATATACAAAAGTCATGAAACACCTGTGGGGTATAAAGGTTCACTTAACCCCTTGTTACGTTCCCCGAGGGGTCTAGTTTCCAAAATGGTATGCCATGTGTTTTTTTTTTTTGCTGTCCTGGCACCATAGGGGCTTCCTAAATGCGGCATGCCCCCATAGCAAAATTTGCTTTCAAAAAGCCAAATGTGACTCCTTCTCTTCTGAGACCTGTAGTGCGCCAGCAGAGCTTTTTTCACCCCCATATGGGGTGTTTTCTGAATCGGGAGAAATTGGTCTTCAAATTTTGGGGGGTATTTTCTGCTATTACCCTTTTTAAAAATGTAAAATTTTTGGGAAATCAAGCATTTTAGGTAAAAAAAATATATATTTTTTTTACATATGCAAAAGTCGTGAAACACCTGTGGGGTATTAAGGTTCACTTTACCCCTTGTTACGTTCCCTGAGGGGTCTAGTTTCCAAAATGGTATGCCATGTGTGTTTTTTTGCTGTCCTGGCACCATAGGGGCTTCCTAAAGGTGACATGCCCCCCAAAAACCATTTGTCGCTCCTTCCCTTCTGAGCCCTCTACTGCGCCCGCCGAACAATTAACATAGACATATGAGGTATGTCCTTACTCGAGAGAAATTGGGTTTCAAATACAAGTAAAAATTTTCTCCTTTTTACCCCTTGCAAAAATTCAAAAATTGGGTCTACAAGAACATGCGAGTGTAAAAAATGAAGATTTTGAATTTTCTCCTTCACTTTGCTGCTATTCCTGTGAAACACCTAAAGGGTTAATACACTTACTGAATGTCATTTTGAATACTTTGGGGGGTGTAGTTTTTATAATGGGGTCTTTTATGGGGTATTTCTAATATGAAGACCCTTCAAATCCACTTCAAACCTGAACTGGTCCATGAAAAATAGCGAGTTTGAAAATTTTGTGAAAAATTTCAAAATTGCTGCTGAACTTTGAAGCCCTCTGGTGTCTTCCAAAAGTAAAAACTCATACATTTTATGATGCAAACATAAAGTAGACATATTGTATATGTGAACCCAAAAAAAATTATTTTGAATATCCATTTTCCTTACAAGCAGAGAGCTTCAAAGTTAGAAAAATGCAAAATTTTCATTTTTTTCATCAAATTTTGGGATTTTTCACCAAGAAAGGATGCAAGTTACCATAAAATTTTACAACTATGTTAAAGTAGAATATGTCACGAAAAAACAATCTCGGAATCAGAATGATAACTAAAAGCATTCCAGAGTTATTAATGTTTAAAGTGACAGTGGTCAGAATTGCAAAAAACGCTCCGGTCCTTAAGGTGAAAAAGGGCTCGGTCCTTAAGGGGTTAAAGAGGCACTCCACTGGAAAAATATTTTTTTTTAAATCAACTGGTGCCATAAGGTAAACAGATTTGTAAATGACTTCTATTAAAAAATCTTAATCCTTTCAATACTTTTCAGCTGCTGTATGCCCCACAGGAAGTTATTTTCTTTTTGAATTTCCTTTCTGTCTGACCACAGTGCTCTCTGCTGACACCTCTGTCTATGTGAGGAACTGTTCAGAGAAGGAGAGGTTTGCTATGGGGATTTGCTCCTACTCTGGACAGTTCCTAAAAATGGACAGAGGTGTCAGCAGAGAGCACTGTGGTCAGACAGAAAGGGAATTAAAAAAGAAAAGAACTTCCTGTGGAGCTTACAGCAACTAATAAGTACTGGAAGGATTAAGATTTTTAAATAGAAGTAATTTACAAATCTGTTTAACTTTCTGGCACCAGTTGATTGAAAAAATTTTTTCCACCAGAGTACCCCTTTAAATCACAAACCCCGCTTTCCTATACCTATATAGAAATGTATTGATAAAAGTTGGCGGTAGCTGACAAATAACATTATATACGCTGAAAAGAAGCCTTGTATGGAGGTCATAGCGCCAGGTGACCTTTGCAAGTTGACAGGCCAGGAAAATAACATGTTTCTCTTCTCATTTGAGGGCGATCCTCGGAATGTGTTTCCTGGGGATATCCGATCCCATGCCCACCGGTCTGATTCTTAGGTTTTCCTAATCAATGAATGTGAGGAATTCCCATCTGTTCCTTGTAGTTATCAGGAAGAATTTGCATAGAGCCGGAGTTTTCCATCAATCAGTCAGATAATGGGACGCCTTCTCCGGGACGGGATTTAGGTTCTTAAGGAGCTGATGACGTCAGAGCGCGTTGGTGGCCCCTACCTAAGGAACATTCAAGCTCCGACTTTGTTTAGAAGTGTAGGATCCTTAAATACTCTGTTTAATCTTGGGAGGAGGAAAAGATGCTGTTTGTATAAGCAGGGACCCAGATATGCCCTGACGTGACCTATAATACCAAAAGAAACAACATGGAGGATTAACATTTGGAACCTTTTCATCAGAAAGTGACTGGATAATTGACGACCCTGATTAATACAATCCGTGGAAAACCATCGTAATGGGAACCAAGACCAAGGGGGCACTTCAAGACTTCCTCACAAACAATGACGGAGATTATTCTTGCTACAACTCAGCTTTCCTATAATAGACAATAGTGTTGGGCGCGAATATTCACATTTCAAATTTTTATTGAGAATATATTCACTATATATTCGAAATTACGAATATTCACTTTTTTTGCATATGCGCATATTCCTTCTTTTAACTTCTGGGCCAATTAGAATGATGCAAATACACTTGTCAGAGGTTATCAACAACATCCCTAGCAACTAATAGTAAAGTTGCCCCCCCCCTCACTGTTTTCTTCCTCAAATATGCGAATATAACGAATACACGAAATTCGCGACTATAGGATGAAGATTCGTCTATATATTCGCGAAATATCGCGAGTTCGAATATGGCCAATGCCGCTCATCACTAATAGACAAGGCATGAGTTTTCTTGGTAACCAATGAACCTGCCCCTGTAGTTTGGACTTGGAGACCCATTGAGAACCTTTTAACACCATTAAAGGGGTACTCCACTGCTAGACATCTTATCCCCTATCCAAAGGATAGAGGATAAGATGTCTGATCACGGGGGTCCCACTCCCGCAGCACCCAGCGTATGTTTAGAACAGTGGTCGTGACTTCATGGCCACACCCCTCGTGACATCACACCACACCCCCTCCATTCATGTTTATGGTAGGGGGCGTGTCGGCCGACACGCCCCCTCCCATAGACATGAATGGAGGGGGCTTGATATGATGTCATGAGGGGTGTGGCCTTGATGTCATGATCACGGCCTCCAGCTCCGAGCATTCTGAACAAAATGTTCAGAACGCTGGAACACCAGAGTACCCCTTTAAGTTGATGCCCATACATTATAGGATCATTAAGCATTATAGATTTCTCAGTTGGGGCATCAGTTTAGGCTAGAAGAACTTTTTTCTTCTGGTTAGACAATCTTTCTAGTTGCTATTAAAGGGGTTATCCAGAAATAGAAAAACACAGATAATTTCTATCCAAAACCGTTCCCTGTGTGTCTACAGGCTGGGTGTGGTATTACAACTTGGCTCCATTAACTTCAATGGAACTGAGCTGCAGAACCACACACAACCTGGAGACAGACAGGGAATGATTTTTGAAAGAAATTACCTGTGTTTTTCTATTCCTGGATAACCCCTTTAAACCCATGATATCTTGAACCCATAGGACGGGGGAGGGGGGCTTCTCTAGACTAGAGAACCTTAAATTCCCCAAAATTCACATGGCTTTCAGTCTTTGACTTTAGGCTGGGAGATTGCAAAACGTTTTATTATAGTCACAAAATACAATGGGAATGTTGGCATCATCTTAGTGAGGCATTAAAAGGATTAAAGGGGTACTCCACCCCTAGACATAGGATAAGATGTCAGATCGTGGGGGTCCCGCCGCTGGGGACCCCCGGGTTCTCGGCTGCAGCACCCACCTGTTGCGGCTTCCGGAAACGCTGGAGGCTTCGGCTCCCGACCACGGTGACGTGAGATCGTGACGGCACGACTCCGCCCCGTGTGACGTCACACCCCGCCCCTCAATGCGAGTCTATGGGAGGGGGCGTGACAGCCATCACGCCCCCTCCCATAGACTTGCATTGAGGGGGGCGGGGCGTGACATCACACAGGGGTGGAGTTGTTACATCACGATCTCCCGTCACCGTGGTCGTGAGGCGTTAGGATACAATGGGAATGCCGCAACAGGTGGGTGCTGCAGCAGAGATCCCGGCGGTCCACAGCGGCAGGACCCCCGCGATCTGACATCTTATCCCCTATTATTTCGATAGGGGATAAGATGTCTAGGGGCAGAGTACCCCTTTAAACATGGCTGGCTCCTTTTAGAAACTGAGCCACTTCTTGTCCATAGGTGGCATCTGGTATTGCAGCTCATCTTCATTTTCTTAAACGTTGCAATACCAGACGCTACATATAAACAAGAGTGTCGCTGTTCCTAAAAGAAAGCAGCCATGTTTCTCTAATCTCAAACAATGTGCCAGCAGAGTAACATCATGGTGTTTTCTCAATTGGTTCTTCTTGTTCACAGGCCAGAATAAGTTTAAAGGGGTACTCCGGTGGAAAACCTTTTTATCGACTGGTGACAGAAAGTTAAACAGATTCGTAAATTAACAAAAGCAAAGGTGGACTCGGCACTACCAAGTCTGTGTGCGGAGTGGTGCAAGTGGGTGAGGGGATCACGGTCTCTGCTGTAGGAACTCAGGTGTACAAACAGTTCAGTGTACTTGATAGTGGAAATAGCGAAAAAAGTCGGCAACTCACCAGCGCTGGTTCATGTGAGGTCTTGCTTTATTGCGTCATATTCACTGTACAAAATGCAGGGGAGAGACAGACAGGTGGGGGGTACAAGGGTGGGCAACGGAACCGTTTCACACGGTGAACGTGCTTCTTCGGGCCTCAGTGCAGAATGGGACACGACTCCAATAAATACAGGTAACAATACAAGTCAACCTATCAGCTATGGATACGTGTGTGATGACGACATATAGGGGTGGCAACCAAACAACTGTAATGACCATGACCATATGCTTGGTAAAAAACATCAAAAGTGAAAAATTAAAAACAAGGGGCCATGTCGACCTTATCATTAAGGCCCAAAGGTCCGCAAGCATCAGTTTTTAATATCCAATAAGTTTCTCTTATCGAGGGAGATACCTTGCTTAGGCTCCACCTTCTCAAGTCCAGCGAACGTTAGTACATCAGGGTTTGCTCCGTGGGCTTCTACTACATGATTAATGAGCCGGGGGCCCCCTTACGGGTGCGTAAAGAGTACATATGCTCCCTAATACGGTTGAATAGTTGCCTAATCGTTTTACCGATGTAGAAATATCCACACGGGCAAAAGATGACGTACACAACGAACTTGGATCTGCAGGTAATCAAGGTTCTAACTCTCTGCATGTATCCACCTAGCAGCATATTTTTCTGTCTTGTATTCTGCTTACAGAAATTGCAACTGTTACACGGATAATTCCCAACTGGAGAACAACTATTTAGCCAAATCTCTTCTTTTTAATGTTTTGTAACATTTTTCTTTTTAAGTACTTCTCCAAGCGTGATGTTTTTTTTTTTTTTTTTTTTAAAGTAATCAGAGGTTTTCTACTTGCGATCTTTTGTAAGGTTTCATCATTTTCTATAATAAACCAATTGCGGCGAACCGCTTGGTTAATTAGATTATTTACAGGGGAATTTGTTTTCGTGTTTCGTGTTTGAAAATTCCCCTGTAAATAATGCAGGTCCCATAGGAACCAATAAAAAACTTCCGGGCATTGATGGTAATGGGGTTGTTGCGAACGAGAGGTCACAGAACATACAGCTGGTCCTACAAAATCCTGGGCAGTCCGGCAAACCTCCAAAATGCCACAGCGGGCTGATGAAATGGCACAAGGGGTGATGAAATGGCACAAGGGGTGATGAAATGGCACAAGGGGTGATGAAATGACACAAGGGGTGATGAAATGGCACGAGGGGTGATGAAATGTCATGGAGGGTAATGAAATGGCATGAGGCGAGGGGTACTATAAGCTGTGACAAAATGTTTGGGGGAGCGGGCGGTATTGTACACACCCCTTGCGGGATCGGTAATGGTCAGAAATTAGGTGGGCGGGATTAAGAAAACAGTCCAGTGCAGGGCTCTAGTGTGGGCCATGTTGTCAGATCGTGGACCAAGTTATGGCTGCCACTCATGGGTGAAACCTTGCCAGCCATGCAGTGGTCAGTGAATGCTTAAAGGGGTTATCCAGGAACACAAAAACAGAGCTAATTTATTTAAAAAAAACGCTCCATGTCTGTCCCTAGGTTGTGTGTGGTATTACAACTTGGCTCCATTCACTTCAATGGGACCGAGCTGCAGAACCACCCCCAACCTGGGGAGCAATTTTTGAAAGAAATTAGCTCTGTTTTTTCTATTCCTGGATAACTCCTTCAATGTTGCAGGGGTTGCCGCATAAGCATGCTTTGGCCTTCATGCGGTGATTGTATGCATACTTCAAGGTAAGAGAATGGGAGTGTATGGAGCAGAGGGTAACACCCTAGCAGAGTAGTGGCTTGACGGGGATTTTAGTATACTTAAAGGGGTACTCCGCCCCTGGCATCTTATCCCCTATCCAAAGGATAGGGGATAAGATGTTAGATAGCCTCGTTCCCGCTGCTGGGTACCCCAGGGATCACCGCTGCAGCACCCCGCTATCATTACTGCACAGAGCGAGTTCGCTCTGTGCGTAATGACGGGCGATACAGGGGCCGGAGCAGTGTGACGTCATGGCTCCGCCCCTCATGACATCACGGCCCGTCCCTTAATGCAAGTCTATGGCAGGGGGCGTGACGACCACCACGCCCCCTCCCATAGACTTGTATTGACGGGGGCGGGCCGTGACGTCACGAGGGGCGGAGCCTTGATGTAACGATGCTCCGGCCCCTGTACTGCCCGTCATAACGTGCAGAGTGATCTCGCTCTGCGCAGTAATGATAGCGGGGTGCTGCAGCAGCGATCCCCGGGGTCCCCAGCAGCGGGACCCCGGCGATCTGACATCTTACCCCCTATCCTTTGGATAGGGGATAAGATGTCTAGGGGCGGAGTACCCCTTTAAGGGGTTAAAGCTGTCATGGGACCTTGGGCGGTTTTCTAGTGGAGTTTTTCTATTGGGGGGCTCAGTAGTCATGGGGGAGGGAGTAACGGGGGTATTTAAGGGCTAGAAGAGGGGGAGCCAGCCAGTGGCGGGAAAGTTAGGCAGTGTTTCCCAACCAGGGTGCCTCCAGCTGTTGCTAAACTACAACTTCCAGCATGCCCGGACAGCCGTTGGCTGTCCGGGCATGCTGGGAGTTGTAGTTTTGCAACAGCTGGAGGCACCCCGGTTGGGAAACACTAAGCTAGGGGGTGTCGAGGTACCAGTTGCACCCAGGCATTTGTGCCGAGAGGGTCCCAAAAGTTTCTTTACCACAAAAGAAGACATCAGTATCACAAATGGTACATAGCAAATTAATTCCACAATATATCGTATTGCACCCATTATAAAGATATAGGGGGAGATTTCTCAAAACCTGTCCAGAGGAAAAGTTGCTGAGTTGCCCATAGCAACCAATCAGATCGCTGCTTTCACTTTCTTTCACTTAACAAGAGGCCTTGTTAAAAATGAAAGACGCGATCTGATTGGTTGCTATGGGCAACTCAGCAACTTTTCCTCTGGACAGGTTTTGGTAAATTTCCCCCATCATTTTCCGACAACCCCCAAGTGACATATTGCGAAGATAATGGGAAAGATTTATCAAAACCTGTCCAGAGGGAAAGTTGCTGAGTTGCCCATAGCAACCAATCAGATCGCTTCTTTCATTTTTAACAAGGCCTCTTGTTAAGTGAAAGAAAGTGAAAGAGGAGATCTGATTGGTTGCTATGGGCAACTCGGCAACTTTTCCGCTGCACAGGTTTTGAGAAATCTCCCCTGTATTGTGCAGATTTTTTGCAGGTACGTAATGCCATGGCGGGGATTTACATTTAGGTCTGATGCTCATACCAGCGATATTTCGGATAGCATCGCCGCTATAACCCCGCCGTCAGCATTGTGCAGGGCCTGTTAACTGAATGAACGTACAAGTGTTTCGAACATATGGCCATCTATCTGGGATAGTTAAATAGTGTGAAGCTCGCAGCATCTGTTCCCTATGTGGTGGCTTATTGTAAGAAAAGTGATTTATGAGGATTTGTCTTGTCAGGTTTGTACTCTCGTATGAATTTCTATATTGAAATTAGAAGCAGCGGGGGATTCTAACCAGCAGGAACTGTTGTGCTGGGACTTTGTATAAGATGATCAGACTTTATTTTTTAGGCGGGGGGTCTCCAAAGCAACATGGCATCATCCTCGTGGGATGGTAAAATTGGGGAATTATCCTTAAAAGTTTATATATATAAATTGTATACTACCTTGTTGCAACCAATGCTAATAGTATCCAAAGGGCTAGGCAGGAGAACAGTCAGGGAATATCCTGGAATTAAGACCAGGGGTAGCACTGCAAGTATCAGGCAGAGTTTCTAAAGGGCTAGGCAGAAGCATAGTCAGGAAATATTCTGGAGTCAGGACCAAGGCAAGCACTGCTGGTCAGGAAATATCCTGGAGCCAGGACTAGGGGTATCACTATAAGTACAGGCAGAGATTATAAAGGGCTAGGCAGAAGCATAGTCAGGAAATATCCTGGTGTCAGGACCAAGGCAAGCACTGCTGGTCAGGAAATATCCTGGAGCCAGGACTAGGGGTATCACTATAAGTACAGGCAGAGATTCTAAAGGGCTAGGCAGAAGCATAGTCAGGAAATATCCTGGTGTCAGGACCAGGGGTAACACTGCAAGTACCAAACATCGTTTCTAAAGGGCTAGGGAGAAGCATAGTTGGGACATAGCCTGGAGTCAGGACCAAGGGTAGCACTGCCGGTCAGGAAATATCCTGGAGTCAGGACTAGGGGTATCACTATAAGTACAGGCAGATATTCTAAAGGGCTAGGTAGAAGCATAGTCAGGAAATATCCTGGAGTAAGGACCAAGGGTATCACTATAAGTACAGGCAGAGTTTCTAAAGGGCTAGGCAGAAGCATAGTCAGGAAATATCCTGGTGTCAGGACCAGGGGTAACACTGAAAGTACCAAACATCGTTTCTAAAGGGCTAGGGAGAAGCATAGTTGGGAAATAGCCTGGAGTCAGGACCAGGGGTAACACTGCAAGTACAAGGCAAAGCGTCTAAAGATCTAGGATAGAACAATGTCTGGAAAGAGACTGGAGTCAGGTCCAGGGGTAGCATTGCAAGTATAAGGCAGAGTTTCTAAAGGGCTAGGCAGAAGCATATTCAGGAAATTTCCTGAAGTCGAGACCAGGAATGGCACTGGAAGTATCAAGCATAGCTTCTATAGATCTAGGAAAGCACATCATAGTCATAAAATAACCTGCAGTCAGCAAGAACCAGACATACCAACTTTTAAAGGACTCGGCTGGCAGCAGTAAAGGAACGACGATCAGACGCACGAAGCAGGGTAAGGGACCTCCGGCCATCCTAACAGCTGATTGGGACACCGCTATTTCACCGCGGTGATCCTGATCAGCATCCCTGAGCTAACTGGCAGTACATCTCAACTTTGATTGTGGCGTCTAAAGGGTTAATCCGGGTCCCAGCTATGATGTGCGCTCAGCTGCTGAGAGAACTGCAAAGCCCGGGAGCAGAGAGTGCAGGCAGCTTACCGCACCTCCGTGATACCTGCCGGCGGGAGTCCTGCTGGCAGGTATCGGATTAGGTATTGGGGACATTTGCACAAGTACAAGTACTCGTGCAAATGTCCAGTATCGGTCCCAATAACGATATCGGTATCGGGACATCCTAGTCATGTCGATAACAAGCAAAATGTGTGTAAACTGAAAGAGGCATCTGCTGTGGGGCATTTTGTGGCCAGTCTTGGTCTGTTCCATTTCCTTTTTTTGCTGCATGATGAGTTTAGATTGAATTCCATTTGAATTGGTTGAAATAATAAAAAAAATTTAGGAACAGCATTTTTATCCAAATCTATACAGTTTAACGTTCTGACTAAATTAGTTGATTTTTTATTCTGTAAAATCTAGTAACGCAGCCTAATCTTCTGCATCTGCCAATATCTTTTTTATTTGTTTCCGATAGGTGTGAAATTTATGAAATGACATTTTATGTGCTCTTAGCCAACGCAATGCAATCAGATTCTAAGTGCTTTTCTCCATCATTCTTCCATCATGTGACAAACGGCTGAAACTGAAGAAGATAGCAGACTATACATCAAGTGCCAGTCAATAGCTTCATCTGTGATCCTGGCCAAAAAATAGGAGCAGAAATGTAAGTACAAGGCTCTGTTCACATTCATGCTTTGGCTTCAGTTTATAGGAGAAGCCTCAATGATCTTCTGGTTCCACTCTATGAGGATAACCATGGTGTCTGATGGCTTTGTTTGTCTTCCAATGGCGTCTATTTGGTCCCCATCATGGTGACCATTTATAACAGAAGTTTCTACCCTCTTTTTGATCCGCTGCATGAGGATATCCATGGTGTCGGAAGGCCTCCTTTGTCTTCTGATAGAGTTCATCTAATCTTAATCATGGTTCCCATTTATATCAGAAGCTGCTGTCCTCTTCTGGATACACTGCATGAGGATAGCCAAAGTCAGACAGCCCCCTTTGTCTTCTTAAGGGGTCCATTTGGTCTCCATCACAATGACCACCTATAACAAGCTTATACCCTCTTTTGGATCCGCTGCATGAGGATAGCCATAGTGTCAGACAGCCCCTTTGTCTTCTTAAGCGGTCAATCTAATTTCCATCCTGGTGACCATTTATAACAGAAGATGGTGTATAATAGCCCATGGTGTCTAATAGCCCATTTGCCTTCTGATTGGGTCAATCTGGTCTCCATTATGGTGACCCTTTATAACAGAAGCTACTACCCTCTTCTGGATCTACTTCATGATGGATACCCTAAGAAACTCTATTGACCTAGTAGAATCTGTATAGTCTACATCAAGCCCACAGTGTCATAATATTTAGATGGATGTAGTAGATTGAGGAAAAACTGAAGCCCCGTACAGCTATTACATTTTATTTTGTCTAATGACCAGAATCTTCATTGAGACATTTTACTTGTCTATATGCCGGTTCTAACCGGCTCCAAGCTCTAGTTCATAGTTTTTAACAGAGGTGAACCGTTCCTCCTTATGGCCACCACCAGCTGGTGTAGGGAGTCTTACAGGAAAAGGCAATGATCCCCGGTAAAAAAATCACACAAAGCATGACAGTACAATATACAGCACAGGTTCCCTAAGCTATACACTATACCACATGCTACACTAACACTCAGAGGACTAACGCCCCTCTTCTTTCCAACGTCCTCATATTTTTGCTGAGTAGTGTGGCCCTGTGATCCGCCCCTCCATATCCCCATAGATCCCACACCCTTCTCCTAACACAGACTGTAATGTATTGTTGTTCAACTTTGTTTCTTTTACAATGAGTGATGGAGCGGAATGTTAGTGTAGCATGTGGTATAGTGTTTAGCTTAGGGAGCTTGTGCTGTATATTATTCCATCATGCTTTGTATGATTGTAATTTATTGTATGACTTGTAATAATGACTGAATGATCAACCAAGCTCTTTCAATAAACTTTAAAGCTATACATCGCTTCCTTTTTTCCCAGTATGCTTCAAAGGCTGCAGATCTATAATGGCGATGGTCCAATCCCACTGGTGTACTGCTCATTCTAGTAAGCACAGCCGTGAGATTACTGTCACTCTACATGCCTCCACCCCACTACCATTCCTATGCTGCTGTTCCTGGCTCTGCCTGTATGGTGTGCAAATGGTCTCTTCCTGCCTGGCCGCTGGGCTCCATGACATTCTCTATGACATTCTGGGTTTGTTCTTTTTTTTTGTGCCAAATGTCCCCAAAATGGGTCGGAGGCCAACTAACTCCACTGGGTCCCAACAGGTCCTATTGACTTGAATAGGGTTTATCAGAGTTTAACGGAGAAAAAAATAGTGCGTGCTTAAGTCCCATTATTTTGATGAAATTGCTGTCAGAGCTCCATATAGTGGAGTCTGACGGCAATGTAAAAGCGGCCTTAAGTGGCCATAGCATGCACCCAAATCCTTCCCGACAATCACTGTCAGTCACCTGTTATGCCTCACCCACTCCAGCCTGCCTCGCCAATGGTTCCAAACTTACTTGTGTTTCACTAAAGGTGTTCCAGTGCATGTTCGTGTGTTACCGTGTATGACAATAACTTGTTTACAGACCCTGCCTCTGCCGGATGTCCTGAATCCTGCCATATACGTGTGTCTGACCTTGACTTGCAATGGACAACTTGACCTGTGCTGCCCACCCTGACCATTTGCTCGACCATTGACTTTGAACCTACTGTGTCAGCAAAGACTTCAGTCTGTTCCCGGACTCCTTCCTTACAAGACCCCTTAGTCAATTACACTGGTGTCTCTTGCTCTACAAGGAACAGAACCACTCCTAGCGAAAACAAACTGGTAGCCATCTACAGTGAAGTCCAGATCCATGCAGAGGGGTTAAAGGGGTACTCCGGTGGAAAACAATTATTTTCACATTAACTGGTTCATAAAAGTTAAACAGATTTGTAAATTACCTCTTTAGCCTTCCAGCACTTATCAGCTGCTGTTGTGTAGTTCTTTCCAGTCTGACTACAGTGCTCTCTGCTAACACCTCTGTCTGTGTCAGGAACTGTCCGGAGCAGGAAAGGTTTGCTATGGGGATTCACTTGTACTCTGGACAGTTCTTGACAGGGACAGAGGTGTCAGCAGAGAGCACGGTGGTCAGACTGGAAAGAACTACACAACTTCCTCTGGAGCATACAGCAGCTGATAAGTACTGGAAGGATTAAGATTTTTTAATACAAGCAATTTACAACTTTCTTGAACCAGTTGATTAAAAAAATTGTTTTCCACTGGAGTACCCCTGTAAAGAGCGAAAAACCAGGGGACCACTTAGACAACACCCTCAATGATGGCCCCATACCAAACCGGTCTGGTGGCACAGAAATACAGCCATTTCATAAGCAAGTATTTCCCAACCAGGGTTCCTTCATTAGCAAAGAAGAGAGATCCATCCTATGATATGTATGGGGTGACAAACATGGAATGCAAATGTTGACTAAAGAATTCTCCAAGGACGACATACGATCGGAGGCATGCACCCACCAAAATGCTCCTCTACCTAAAACACTGGAGTGAAATAGTAAAGTAGACAACTTAAGTGGCGCTTGTTTCATTTCGAGCCATCAGGCTCCATGTTACTTTGTGAGGTCAGTGGAAGATGGATGACAGGTGCACCGCACAAGTCAATCACATTTCTTTGCCGGCACAGCCTTCTGCTAGGGTTACGTCTTCACGGATGACTTTTTTAGGGAGGGTGGGGTTGTACAGCACGAAGGACAGTGACAAATTATGCAGGCATCCAAAGGAGTATTCACAGGGGCATAGAGGAGGAACAGACACCGGGACAATACATAACTGGTGAATATACTATGTAAGAGGAAGCCATTTTTTTTACTTGTAGCTCTGTCTTACTGTACGTGAGCGGCTTCTTAAACTTTGTCTTGACAGTCCCTCCGAGCTTGTCATATCCAACGTCTCATAAATCTTATCCGTGATAGAATTTCACTCGGTGTCAGACAGATGGGGCCATTGACAGCGAGCGACTTCTAGGTAAAAAAAAAGGTTTCTGTCATAGCTTATTGTAAACCGGGCTGAAATGTGGCTACAGGTTGGAATACTAATCTCTACTCTCCATTATAGTGGTTGACTGTCAGGACTCATAACATGTGAATGGTTTCATGAATCCATCACAAAGCGTGCAATCTTATTACAGACTATAAACCAAGAACCTTGCTTATGCTGAAACCTATCAGCAAGGTACCTACTGTAGATACGGTCCCCAGTAGATAAGGTCCCCTGTAGATACGGTCCCCTGTAGATACGGTCCCCTGTAGATACGGTCCTCAGTAGATAAGGTCCCCAGTAGATAAGGTCCCCTGTAGATACAGTCCCCTGTAGATACGGTCCTCTGTAGATATGGTCCCCTGTAGATACGGCCCTCTGTAGATACGGTCCCCTGTAGATAAGGTTCCCTGTAGATACGGCCCTCTGTAGATACGGTCCCCTGTAGATACGGTCCCCTGTAGATACGGCCCTCTGTAGATACGGTCCCCTGTAGATACGGTCCCCTGTAGATAAGGTCCCCTGTAGATACGGTCCCCTGTAGATACGGTCCCTGTAGATACGGTCCCCTGTAGATAAGGTCCCCTGTAGATACGGTCCTCTGTAGATACGGTCCTCTGTAGATATGGTCCTCTGTAGATATGGTCCCCTGTAGATACGGTCCTCTGTAGATACGGTCCTCTGTAGATACGGTCCTCTGTAGATATGGTCCTCTGTAGATATGGTCCTCTGTAGATATGGTCCCCTGTAGATAAGGGTCCTCTTTAGATATGGTCCCCTGTAAATAAGGGTCCTCTGTAGATAGGGTCCTCTGTAGATACGGTCCCCTGTAGATACGGTCCCCTGTAGATAAGGTCCCCTGTAGATACGGTCCTCTGTAGATATGGTCCCCTGTAGATACGGTCCCCTGTAGATACGGCCCTCTGTAGATACGGTCCCCTGTAGATACGGTCCCCTGTAGATAAGGTCCCCTGTAGATACGGTCCCCTGTAGATACGGTCCCCTGTAGATACGGTCCTCTGTAGATACGGTCCTCTGTAGATATGGTCCTCTGTAGATATGGTCCCCTGTAGATACGGTCCTCTGTAGATACGGTCCTCTGTAGATACGGTCCTCTGTAGATATGGTCCTCTGTAGATATGGTCCTCTGTAGATATGGTCCCCTGTAGATAAGGGTCCTCTTTAGATATGGTCCCCTGTAGATATGGTCCCCTGTAGATAAGGGTCCTCTGTAGATAGGGTCCTCTGTAGATATGGTCCCCTGTAGATAAGGTCTCCTGTAGATAAAGTCCCCTGTAGATAAGGTCCCCTGTAGATACTGTCCCCTGTAGATACAATCCCCTGTAGATAAGGTCCCCTGTAGATACTGTCCCCTGTAGATACAATCCCCTGTAGATAAGGTCCCCTGCAGTTACTGTCCCCTGTAGATAAGGTCGCCTGTAGATGAAGTCCTCTGTAGATGCGGTCCCCTGTAGATATGGTCCCCTGTAGATATGGTCCCTGTAGATAAGATCCCCTGTAAGTAAGGTCTTCTGTAGATACGGTCCCCTGTAGATACGATCCCCTGTAGATAAGGTCCTCTGTAGATACGGTCCCCTGAGGATAAGGTCCTCTGTAGATACGGTCCCCTGTAGATAAGGTCTCCTGTAGATACGGTCTGCTGTAGATAAGGTCTCCTGTAGATACGATCCCCTGTAGATAAGGTCCTCTGTAGATACGGTCTGCTGTAGATAAGGTCCTCTGTAGATACGGTCCCCTGTAGATAAGGTCTCCTGTAGATACGGTCCCTGTAGATAAGGTCTCCTGTAGATAAGGTCCCCTGTAGATATGGTCCCCCTGTATATATGGCCCCCTGTAGATAAGGTCCCCTGTAGTTATAGTCCCCTGTAGATAAGGTCCCCTGTAGTTATAGTCCCCTGTAGATATGGTCCTCTGTCGATACAGTCCTCTGTAGATACGGTCCCCCTGTAGATAAGGTTCCCTGTATATATGGCCCCCTGTAGATAAGGTCCCCTGTAGTTATAGTCCCCTGTAGATAAGGTCCCCTGTAGATAAGGTCCCCTGTGGATACAGTCCTCTGTAGATGGTGACCCAGTACAGAAGTGGCCCTTCTGTACACTATTGGTTCTCTCAAGTGGACTCAATCCCAGTCCCCTGGCCTACTCAGGACTCTCATCACGCAGTCTGTCATGTAAAGAGTTAATGTACTATATTCATGTTAATGTGCCTTTAAGTATTGTTGCCAAGTCTATGTAACCAAGGAAGGGGCCAATGGTCAGGTGACTTGTTGGTGACCTATGGGACCCCTCCAAATTGCTCCCATATATAGCAGGGAGGAGCTAGCTTAGTGGAGTTGTGAGTTCTATTCTGAGGTGCAGTGAAGTGAAGACGTGAGAGTGTCTGAGGGAGACCAAGGCCTAACCACACAGCCACGCAACCATTATCCGTGGAACCCCCTACAGGTGAAAGTCAAAACCTGGTAAGCCTAAATACAGGGGAGAAGTCTAGTCAGCATAGTCAAGTCTAAAGTCAGCGTGGGACTGCATAATTGAGTCCAAGTCCACTACAAGTCCCAGTGAGCCCACAAGTCTCCTAAAGTCCACTGATCACCTCCTTGGGCCTAAACTGATCTGTAAGGACTTTAACATCTATCTCACTCAGTAAAGCTGCCGTTGTTCCGTAACCTTATATTGGAGTGATAATTTGCTCCGTGCCTGGCCCAGGAACCAGCGGCCATACCTCGGTGGTGTAGAGGATAACCGTGCCTTGGCGTCACGAACACTAAGGGTTAATAACATCTGACATAAGGGTTACAACATCTGCCCTTCATCACACCCTCACCAGAAGGCCCTCTGTAGATAAGTTCTTCTGTAAATACAGTCCCCTATAGATAAGGTACCCCGTAGGTAAGGTCCTTTGTAGATAAGGTCCCCTGTAGATACGGTCTGCTGTAGATAAGGTCCCCTGTAGATATGGTCCCCTGTAGATAAGGTCCCCTGTAAGTAAGGTCTTCTGTAGATAGGGCCTTCGTAGATATGGTCCCCTGAAGATACAGTCCCCTGTAGATGTTATCCCCTGTAGATATGGTCCCATATAGATAAGGTCCCCTGTAGGTAAGGTCTTCTGTAGATATGGTCCCCTGTAGAAAAGGTCCTCTGTAGATACGGTCTCCTGTAGATAAGGTCCCCTGTAGATATGGTCCCCTGTAAATAAGGTCCCCTGTAAGTAAGGTCTTCTGTAGATAGGGCCTTCGTAGATATGGTCCCCTGAAGATACAGTCCCCTGTAGATATTATCCCCTGAAGATACAGTCCCCTGTAGATATTATCCCCTGTAGATATGGTCCCATGTAGGTAAGGTCTTCTGTAGATAGGGCCTTCGTAGATATGGTCCCCTGAAGATACAGTCCCCTGTAGATATTATCCCCTGTAGATATGGTCCCCTGTAGGTAAGATCTTCTGTAGATATGGTCCCCTGTGGATAAGGTCCCCTGTAGATATTGTCCCCTGTAGATAAGGTCCCCTGTAGATATGGCCCCATGTAGATAAGGTCCCCTGTAGGTAAAGTCTTCTGTAGATAGGGCCTTCGTAGATATGGTCCCCTGAAGATACAGTCCCCTGTAGATATCATCCCCTGTAGATATGGTCCCCTGTAGATAAGGTCCCCTGTAATAAATCCCTGTATTAGAACAGTGATCAGGGGATTTATTCTGATGCCATATTTGGAGTCGGAAAGGAATTTTTTCCTTGTTATGGGACAATTGCTATCATCATCATAAGGGTTTTGTGCCTTCTTCTGGATCTGCACAGTAGGAACACAATAGGAATATAGGTTGAAGTTGATGGACTCTTTATGAACTATGTAATCATGTTATGAGGTTGTGGAGGAGAGATGCCGTGCTTGTGATGTCACTTTGGATAGGGGATAACATATCTAGCAGCAGAGTACCCCTTTAATAATAATTTGTTCCACTACTTGGATCTGAAATAACAATCAGCCGTAATCTGATGGGAAACCCAACAGTAAGCATTCAATTTCCCTGCAGCACCCCCACAGGAGAAATTGATGGGATGACCGTGTTATTCATGGACATTTATGGGTCCACCTGTGACTTCTGCAGGTTGAAGTAAAGATCACATGACCCAGTTACGGTACCAAAATGCATGGGTGCAGCCGTGTTGGAATAAAAGAAATGGCGCTGTAGGACTAGTGATGGTGAGTGTGCATGATACGGGCAAAAACCTTGAACACTGGAGTCCTTCTTTAAATGAAGATAAAAATAATGCTTGTAATACTCCATGTACCCTGTGGTGGCACTGTAGAGAAATCGAACCCTTAGCTGAGCATAGAGTATAGCTGATCACTGATTAATATAAGGAAAACGGTTTGGATCAATGGGATTAACCCCTTTGCATCAGTCAGGAAGTGGATCCTAAGGATACTACAAGATCAGTGATATTCTGTAACGATACAAGTATTTCCCAACATGATACAAGTATTTCCCAACCAGCTTGCTTCCAGCTGTTGCAAAACTACAACTCTCAGCATGCCCGGACAGCCGTTGGCTGTCCGGGCATGCTGGGAGTTGAAGTTTTGCAACAGCTGGAGGCACACTGGTTGGGAAACACTGCTATATAGAGTTGTACTTTAGCACTTTTTTTGCATTTTTTTTTTTATTGTTAATGAATGATGAAACCGAAAAACTATTATTTCCATCTAGCAGGGAGAACCCGTCCCTCCGAATATGATTCATTGTCATCTCGCTAACTGTAAGCGACTCATCGGTGCTGTCCCCTTTCCTAAACTCACAAGAAACCGAGGGCAGTTTATTCACACTGTAACAGCTTCTAGCTACAGATATTGCTAGATATGTTAACAAAAAATTTAGCAAATTTTTTTTTTTTACTTTTAAAGAGACAGGAATAGAACTGAGAGCGAAGAAATGCGTCAAAATAATCTATTAACTTCTTGGAAGCGTAGGATTGTCTTAGATGTGACAGACCGGACTGAGTAATTCACAGTGTATAGTTGGCGGAATAGAAAACAATGAGTTAAATATGTTACGCATTGACGCATTGACGCATACTGTTAGAAGTAAATAGAAAAATATTTCTGGAAATTACCTATTTTTTTTTTGTATTAGGATTTTTGTTACCTTTTTCAGAACTTGTTACAAATGTTTATATACCGTATTTATCGGTGTATAACACGCATTTTTTAGGCAAAATTTTTTAGCCTAAAGTCAATCTGTGTGTTATACGCCGATAAGCCGCTGCAGTTCAATGATTTAAAGCGGGCGCTTTAAATCAATGAACTGCAGCGGCTTTTGCAGGTCCAGAGACTACCACCGCTGCCCGATTCTCTGCCTCTGACTATACTGGGGTCCAGAGACTGCCGGCGCCGCTGCCCCATTGCCTCCCCCATTCCCGTTTTTTCTGACCCTGCAGAAGCCCCCAGGAAAGGCAGGGGAGAGAGGCCGTTGCTGCCCGCTTCTCTCCCCCTGCCTTTCCTGGGGTCTAGAGCCCTGCTGCCGCCGCTTCTCTCCCCCTGGCTATCAGCGCCGCTGCCCCTTCTCTCTCCCTGCCTTTCCTGGGGTCTAGAGCCCTGCCACCGCCGCTCCTCTCCCCCTGCCTTTCCTGGGGTCTAGAGCCCTGCTACCGCCGCTACTCTCCCCCTGCCTTTCCTGGGGTCTAGAGCCCTGCTACTGCCGCTTCTCTCCCCCAGGCTATCAGCGCCGCTGCCCCTTCTCTCTCCCTGCCTTTCCTGGGGTCTAGAGCCCTGCCACCGCCGCTCCTCTCCCCTTGCCTTTCCTGGGGTCTAGAGCCCTGCTACCGCTGCTTCTCTCCCCCAGGCTATCAGCGCCGCTGCCCCTTCTCTCCCCCTGGCTATCAGCGCCGCTGCCCCTTCTCTCCCCCTGGCTATCAGCGCCGCTGCCCCTTCTCTCCCCCTGGCTATCAGCGCCGCTGCCCCTTCTCTCCCCCTGGCTATCAGCACCGCTGCCCCAGTACCTCCCCCATCCCTGGTTTTATAATTACCTGTAGCCGGGGTCGGGTCCGCGCTGCTTCTGGCTCCGGTGTGGCGTCCCCTGCGTCATTGCTATGCGCTGCGCAATGACGAGTGACGTGACGTTGAAGACGCCACTCGTCATTGCGCCTCGCAGCGCATAGCAATGACGCAGGAGATGCCACACAGGAACCAGAAGCATCGCGGACCCGAACCCGGCTACAGGTAATTATAAAACCGGGGATGGGGGAGGCAATGGGGCAGCGGCGCCGGCAATGGGGCAGCGGCACCGATAGCCAGGGGGAGAGAAGCGGCGGCAGCAGGGCTCTAGACCCCAGGAAAGGCAGGGGGAGAGAAGCGGGCAGCGACGGCCTCTCTCCCGCTGCCTTTCCTGGGGGCTTCTGCGGGGTCAGAAACAGTGTATCGGGGTATACACATGCACACACGCACCCTCATTTTACCAAGGATATTTGGGTAAAAAATATTTTCTACCCAAGTATCCTTGGTAAAATGAGGATGCGTGTTATAGGTCGGTGCGTGGTATACCCCGATAAATACGTATATATATAGATATATATATATATATATATATATATATATAAATATATATATATATATATATATATATATATATCCCATAAATATACATAAATAATAATACATCAAAATAATATAAAAAATATAAAATAATATATACATATATATATATATATATATATATATATATATATACATACAGAGGTAATAATACATCAAAATAATAATAATATAAAATAATATATACCATATATATATATATACATAAATAATAAGCTGAAACGTTGCTCCAGTTTTTGTATGGAATAAAGCCACCTTATATTTTTTTCACCTACTTGGAGTGCTGCGACTATCTTTTTTCTACATAAAGAATAATACATCAAAATAATAATAATATATAAAATAATATATACTGTATATATACATAAATAACAATATATAAAATAATACTAATAATTATAAAATAATATATACTGTATATGTACATATTTATATACAATATTTGGAAAAGTTATGCAAAAGGTAAAAATAAATAAAAAAAATTATTAATAATAATTTAATAATAATAATTATAATGATAAAAAAAATAGGTAATTTATATACATATTTATGTAATATATAAAAAGAACAATATTTGTAAAAAAAAATATGCATAAGGTAAAAACAATAAAAAAAAAAATATAAAAATAGGTAATTTACAGAAATATTACATATAGTCAAAGGGCAGCGCTCTAAGCTTTATAAAAGCTGTGTATAATAGCCGTTGGCTTTCCGGGCTTGCTGGGAGTTGTAGTTTTGCAATAGCTGGAGGCAATCTGGTTGCAAAACACTGCTCTATGATATAACGTTCTGACATTATGAAAGCATTAGAGCGGCCACCCTGCTAATCCAATGCAGGGCCGGCTCTGCCTATAGGCAAAATAGGCAGCCGCCTAGAGCGCACTCTTGATGGGGCACCGCTCTGCCTGCAGAAATAAAGTTACCCATCATCTGAAGCACTCACCCATCCAGCAAAACCCCGCCACCCCAGTAGTAAGGTGGATACATGAGGAGGAGGTTTGTTACAGTGTGCCACCCCAGTAGTAAGGTGGATACATGAGGAGGAGGTTAGTTTTAGTGTGTCACCCCAGTAGTAAGGAGATAACATGAGGAGGAGGTTTGTTACAGTGTGTCACCCCAGTAATAAGGAGATTACATGAGGAGGAGGTTTGTTACAGTGTGTCACTCCAGTAGTAAGGAGATTACATGAGGAGGAGGTTAGTTACAGTGTGTCACCCCAGTAGTAAGGTGATTACATGAGGAGGAGGTTTGTTACAGTGTGTCACCCCAGTAGTAAGGAGACTACATGAGGAGGGGGTTTGTTACAGTGTGTCACCCCAGTAGTAAGGAGATTACATGAGGAGGAGGTTAGTTACAGTGTGTCACCCCAGTAGTAAGGAGATTACATGAGGAGGAGGTTTGTTACAGTGTGTTACCCCAGTAGTAAGGAGATTACATGAGAATGAAGTTTGTTACAGTGTGTCACCCCAGTAGTAAGGAGATTACATGAGGAGGAGGTTTGTTACAGTGTGTCACCCCAGTAGTAAAGAGATTACATGAGGAGGGGGTTTGTTACAGTGTGTCACCCCAGTAGTAAGGAGATTACATGAGGAGGAGGATTGTTACAGTGTGTCACTCCAGTAGTAAGGAGATTACATGAGGAGGAGGTTAGTTACAGTGTGTCACCCCAGTAGTAAAGAGATTACATGAGGAGAAGGTTTGTTACAATGTGTCACCCCAGTAGTAAGGAGATTACATGAGGAGGAGGTTAGTTACAGTGTGTCACCCCAGTAGTAAGGAGATTACATGAGGAGGAGGTTAGTTACAGTGTGTAACCCCAGTAGTAAGGAGATTACATGAGAATGAAGTTTGTTACAGTGTGTCACCCCAGTAGTAAGGAGATTACATGAGGAGGAGGTTAGTTACAGTGTGTCACCCCAGTAGTAAGGAGATTACATGAGGAGGAGGTTAGTTACAGTGTGTCACCCCAGTAGTAAGGAGATTACATGAGAATGAAGTTTGTTACAGTGTGTCACCCCAGTAGTAAGGAGATTACATGAGGAGGAGGTTTGTTACAGTGTGTCACCCCAGTAGTAAGGAGAATACATGAGAATGAAGTTTGTTACAGTGTGTCACCCCAGTAGTAAGGAGATTACACAAGGAGGATGTTAGTTACAGTGTGTCACCCCAGTAGTAAGGAGATTACACAAGGAGGAGGTTAGTTACAGTGTGTCAACCCAGTAGTAAGGTGATTACATGAGGAGGAGGTTAGTTACAGTGTGTCACCCCAGTAGTAAGGAGATTACATGAGGAGGAGGTTTGTTACAGTGTGTCACCCCAGTAATAAGGTGATTATATGAGGAGGATGTTAGTTACAGCGTGTTACCCCAGTAGTAAGGAGATTACATGAGGAGGAGGTTAGTTACAGTGTGTCACCCCAGTAGTAAGGAGATTACATGAGGAGGAGGTTAGTTACAGTGTGTCACCCCAGTAGTAAGGAGATTACATGAGAATGAAGTTTGTTACAGTGTGTCACCCCAGTAGTAAGGAGATTACATGAGGAGGAGGTTTGTTACAGTGTGTCACCCCAGTAGTAAGGAGAATACATGAGAATGAAGTTTGTTACAGTGTGTCACCCCAGTAGTAAGGAGATTACACAAGGAGGAGGTTAGTTACAGTGTGTCACCCCAGTAGTAAGGAGATTACACAAGGAGGAGGTTAGTTACAGTGTGTCAACCCAGTAGTAAGGTGATTACATGAGGAGGAGGTTAGTTACAGTGTGTCACCCCAGTAGTAAGGAGATTACATGAGGAGGAGGTTTGTTACAGTGTGTCACCCCAGTAATAAGGTAATTATATGAGGAGGATGTTAGTTACAGTGTGTTACCCCAGTAGTAAGGTTGGAAATGTCAAAGGGCGGAGCCAATAGGCGGGGTCAAAATTAGCTTTCGCCTAGGGTGGCAAAAATCCTTGCACTGGGCCTGATTCAAGGTATAATACCCGCTATAGTTCCAAGTTTACATCTTTGGGAACTTAAATGAACTCCAGCCAAAATAAACGTTTTCGCTATCCACAGGATAGGGGATAAGTAGCTGATCTCGGGGGGTCCCCGAGATTCCCCCCCGATCTCTGGAATGGGACACCGGCTATCTCAGTGAGGATGTTGTGTTTTCTACCGGTAGATGGCACACGTTCTATTAGTTCCCATGACAGCGCCGATGAGGCAGAGTGCTGTACTCGGGGGGTTTACGGCGCTCCCATAGAAATGGATAGAGCACGTGCCGTCTACCGAACGTGTTCCTTACTGAGAGCTGGATCCCGTTTGGGAGATCACAGGGGTCCCAATGGTCGACCCACCAAGATCAGCTACTTATCCGCTATCCTGTGAATAGGGGATATGTTAATTTTGCCTGGAGTTCTCCTTTAATGCACATGCATATACTTGAATGGAAATTGCACAAAGAAGTATATTACTATAAGATATATGCAAACCATAACCCGGGTCAGAGGAAGAGGAAGCACACAGAGATGATTTCCTTTGAAGTGGCATCAGACCTACATTCTGGGTGTGTTTCACGGAATAAGTTTTGAATGTGCTTGACAGAAAAAAAAGTTGAAACTAATAATTTTTTGTGTCTGAGAATTTCCCTTTCCATTAAGGTAATACTGATTATGAATTTATGCGTCACTATTGTGCCCAAGAACCGTGGAAAAGTTGTACGTTATATGTGTTGTATTGTAAACGACCGCAGTTTGTCCTTTATGTAACTTCCAGAAGCACATGCACCACTGTGGTGGCCCAGTACTGGAGGTGTTCCCCCCATGCTCCTGCTGTCCTGTCAGGCAGCCTTCTTCAGTGTCCCCAAGGCCCCTGCACTTGTTTCCCCATTGTTATATGTTTTACCATGTAAAGTGTTATAAAATGTCATGTTGCTTTAAGAGTTATACCATGTGATATGTCATGTGATTGTTACCCAGGAGGTACCAGTGACCAGGTGACCCCAAGAGTGACCTATGGGCTCCCTGCTAGTCTTCCCCATATAAGCCCTGAGTGGAGCTTCTCTCTCTCTTCTGCTGAGGTCCAGTGCAGTCTTGTCTAGTGTGTGTATCCAGAGTGTTGGAGACCTCAAAGTCCAGTCCTGCAGCCACCATCAAGTCAAGTAAGATAAAGTCACAGCTTTATGAGTCAAGTCAGTCCCTGTCATCTGTCAAGTCAGCGTGGTCTGCATTCAATTGTCCAGTCCTACTACTAGCCCCAGCAAGCCCTTATGGTCTCTGCGTCACCGGTTACCTCCTTGGGCCCTGGCTGAACTGTATAGACTTTACCATCTGTCTACCCTCAGTAAAGCTACCGTTGTCCGTAACTTGGAGTCTTCATTGCCCCCGTGCCTAGCCCAGGATCCAGCGGTATACCTTTGGGTGGTTATAGGCTAAATCACCCTGGCGTCACGAAAACAAGGGGTTAATGCCATCTGCCCCAGTGGTAACAACATCTGCCCTGCACCACACACCTCACCAACACACCACATTGTAGATCTTTTTAGACCCATATTATGTATGCAGGGCTGCTCCTAGATTGCTAAGTGCCATGACCACTACCATCTAGTGATACCGAGGGGCATAGCTATAGCGGGTGCAGAGGTAGCAGTTGTGCCGGGGCCCCGGTGCCTAAGGGCACCTCAAAGCATGTGTTGGCCCTTTTGGGGCTGCATTTCCATAGGTTGGGGACGTGGAGTAGTCTCCAAATGCTCAGGCCATAAAGAGCAGTGGGGTCCACTTCCATAAGACCATTCTTGTTGGTATGTAACATCCAGACCACCCATGGTTTTACTGAATGGAACCAAAGACATCATACAGTATATGCCAATGGTGTTGTAGTTTATTCAGTAGAATCAGAGACAACCTTCTTCCATTAAAGTTCTTACCATCTCTTTCATCTATGGTAAAAACGATTTCCTGAATTCGCTTTTTTCCACAACTTTAAGTAAACCCAATATACCTCCATTGTCCTTAAAGGGGTACTTCATAGAATTTTTTTTATTATTATTTAAATCAACTGGTGCCAGAAAGTTAAACAAATATGTAAATGACTTCTATTTAAAAAATGTAATCCTTCCAGTACTTATCAGCTGCTGTATGCTCCACAGGAAGTTACGTAGTTCTTTCCAGTCTGACCACAGTGCTCTCTGCTGACACCTCTGACCATGTCAGGAACTGTCCAGAGCAGGAGCAAACCCCCATAGCATCCTCCCCTCCTCTGGACAGTTCCTGACATGGTCAGAGGTGTCAGCAAAGAGCACTGTGGTCAGACTGGAAAGAAATAAAAAAAAAAAAAAATTTCCTCTGGAAGATGCAGCAACTGATAAGTACTGGAAGGATTAAGATTTTAAATAGAAGTAATTACATATCTGTTTAACTTTCTGGCACCAGTTGATTTAAAAAAAATATATAGTTTTCCACCGGAGTACCCTTTTAAGAGGTTAAAGTGTACTTATCATTCAATAAACTATTGACATGTCAGAGAGACATTGCAAAAGTTGTGATTGGTTGGGGTCTAATTGTTTCGACCCCAACCAATCAGTAGAACAAGCCTGGAAAAGTGCATGCTCAGCGATTTCTCTCCCAGCTCTGTGTCACATGACCAGGACAGATTCATCATGTAAGTCTTTGGGACTGCAGTGCTCAAATAGACATACAGTGGGGAGAGAAGAGTACGTTCTACTGATTGGTTGGGATCTGAAGACTTAGACTTCCATTGATAAAAACCGCATGACATGTTCCTTTGGCAAGGTCAAAGTTTTATGAAGACAGGTACACGCTAATCTTTCTAATGCACTTCATAAAAATGATGTTATCTCCTTTTTATAGAAATCATGGCTTATAAAAAAAATACAGCACTAGGGGTCACCATACCATCCAGAACATAATCCTGTCTGGCTGCAGCATCATCTTTGTCTCCAGCTGAAGCACAGGCTGGGATAAAGTCCAGTAAGTGAGGGCGGGGTTAGCACTCCTCTGTGCTCGCTCCTGTCCTATCTGGCTGCAGTATGAAAACAGAGAGGAGGGGTTACAGATCAGCATGCAGTGATTGGATGAAGAGACCCCACACAGCACAGCAGACTTGGGGAGGAAGTGAATGCATGCTGAGTGAGGGCAGGCTCAGTGCTTGCCTCGGACACGCCCCTTCCTTAGCAGTGGATTTCAGAATTAGTGAGCAACAGAACAGGGGGATTTGTGAGCCAAATACAGAAAAAAGCTATATACATAAAGACATGTAAAGCATCTGCATGACCTAGTGAGTAACATATAGAAGCATTGTTTTTGTCTGTAATATGACTGGTACACTTTAAGAATTACCGTATTTTTCGCCGTATAAGACGCACTTTTTCTTCCCCAAAACTGGGGGGAAAAAGTCGGTGCATCTTATACGGTGAATACACCCCTATCGCGGCGGTCCCTGCGGCCATCAACGGCCGGGACCCGCGGCTAATACAGGACATCACCGATCGCGGTGATGCCCTGTATTAACCCTTCAGACGCGGCGATCAAAGCTGACCGCCGCGTCTGAAGGGAAAGTGACACTAACCCGGCTGTTCAGTCGGGCTGTGCGGGACCCCCGCGATTTCACCGCCGCGGTCCCGAACAGCCCGACTGAATAGCCGGGTTAGTGCTTACAGGACACCGGGAGGGACCTTACCTGCCTCCTCGGTGACTTCTCCGTTCAGGGATCCCCTGTATGGCCGGCGCTCTCCTTCCTCGTCATCACGTCGTCGCGTACGTGTGTCAGCGTGCGTAACGACGTGATGGCGGCGACGGAGAGCGAGGATACCCGGCCGGCAGCAGAGACGTTCCGGAGCGACGGGGACGCGGCGACAGCGACGGAGCGACATCCAGGGCAGCGGTGACGGGTCCGGAGCGGCGGGGACACGTGAGTATTACCTCCTATGCAGTGGTCTTCAATCTGCGGACCTCCAGATGTTGCAAAACTACAACTCCCAGCATGCCCGGACAGCCAACGGCTGTCCGGGCATGCTGGGAGTTGTAGTTTTGCAACATCTGGAGGTTCCGCAGGTTGCAGACCACTATTGGGTTCAAAATCTTTTTTTTTTTTAGATTTTGCCCCTAAAAATCGGGTGCGTCTTATACGCCGGTGCGTCCTATAGGGCGAAAAATACGGTAATTCTTTTATTTCTGTGAACATAAATATATAGATGGATGTCTTCTTTTGTTTTCATGTATAAAGCACATTAAAAAAAACGATGGAGGAAGTTGAATTGTTAAAAAAAAAGAAAAAATATATCTATATATACAGTGTATGTGTCTTTGAAACAGAGCGGAAGAAGAAGGAAGTTTTTACAAAGATTTGAAAAGCAGAAGTACATTGTGGTCGGCCGAAAACATGAAACATCACATTATTTTCCCCTAGAAAGGAAGTCGAGCATGACATGGAAAATGCATGAGAATTAAAAAAATTCTATACATTTATTTCTGGGGTCTGTGTCATAGAAGACGGAGGAATTGCCTGAATTTTTTTGTTTATTCCGTGCTATTATTTACCTGCAGGTGTTAGAGCTCCAACATGGGAAATTGTGTCTATAGAGAAACACTGTATAAAAAGATTTAAAATCTTCAATAATTTCATAAAAATCATTAAAAAAAAAATACTATAAAATGTCAGATGACAATTATCAAACCTGTTGAATTGCAAATTGGAGAAGATATGGGGGAAGATTTATCAAGACTTGTCCAGAGGAAAAGTTGCCCAGTTGCCCATAGCAACCAATCAGATCGCTTCTTTCATTTTTAACAAGGCCTCTGCAAAATGAAAGAAGCGATCTGATTGGTTGCTATGGGCAACTGAGCAACTTTTCCTTTGCACAGGTTTTGATAAATCTTCCCCATGGTGATTTTAGTTTTCAACTTGTGACTTATATTTTTTTAGGGGTTTTATGCAAAAAAAATTATTTTTATGTAATGATGCCACTGCACTTTTTATGCATTTTCGAGGGCCCTATCGAGAAGTGGATTCAAAAAGAATACGAAGTATGAAGGAAAAACCTAAAGCCAGAACATTAAAGGAGATCTACAGCGAAAAATCAGTTATCCCCCAGCCACAGGATAGGGGATAAGTAGCTGATCGTGGGGGGGGGGTCTGACCACTGGGGCCCCCTGTGATCACCGAGATGGGACCCGACGCTCAGTGAGGAGCGCGTGCTGCCGAAAAGCCGCTCCCACGGAAATACATGAAGTGTGTGCCGTCTACCAGTAGACGAAACGCGCTCCTCACCGAGAGTGACGGGATCTTGTCTCGGTGATCGCAAATGCCCCTGTGGTCATACCGCCAAGATCAGCTACTTATCCCCGATCCTGTTATTATTTTTCACCAGAATACTCCTTTAAAGGGGTTCTCCACTGCCCTGTCTTCCGGATCTCCACTCGCAGCGTCCAGAAGTTTATTACTCTGGACGCTGTGTGCGGGCTTTTGTGTTCGAGGCCGCCCTATCGTGATGTCACGCCTGCCCCCTCATGACGTCACGCCCGCCCCCTCAATGAAAGTCTATGGGAAGGGGGCCTCGAACGATGGGGCGGCCTCGAACACGGAAGCCTGCACACAGAGTCTAGAGTAATAAACTTCATGACGCTGCGAGCGGAGCTCCAGAAGACAGGGCAGTGGAGAACCCCTTTAAGTAAACCCCTGCTTTGTCCTGTTTTCATGCACAGGACCCACACCCAAAAGTGTTGTTGTACAAGTCTTTTCATTTTACTGTTGTCTCTGACCTTTCCCAGCATTCCATGCAGCCAGAGACAATAGTTTTTTTTTATTAACATGATCCAGACTCTTTTTTGTCGGGTTTTGCACCCATATCATGTCGCACGTTCCATGCGACACAACTTGCGACCCAAAAAAACAAAACCCTCCATTTTACAAGAAAAATCCGAAAAGGGGCGTGGCCACATGAGAAAGCGGGCGTGGTCCTGACAAAAGGGGCGAGTCCCTGGCAGTTTTGAAAAATCCCAACAAATTTATTAAGATTTCCAAAGAAAATGTGGTGGATTTGAGCTGGGAGAAAGGGGACAGATCAGAACATGTGTAAAAAAAGCAAAACGTAGGGAAAAGTGCAAAATGTAGGGAAACCTTAGTAAATACCTGTCAGAAATCAAAACCCACAAAGAAAACTACACAACACTCTTAGTAAATAAACCCCAATATGTTGTGTCACATGGTATCCAGGGGCGTGGCTAGGCTGTAGAGGGTGGGGGGGATAATTACTAAATCTATTCATATATTTATCTATTAGGGGACACTAAGGCCCCTTTCACACTACAAAATTACTCAGTTTTAAAGATTCCTTGGAAGTTCCGTCTGAAAATCAGCTGTGCATCGGCAGTTACAAAATCCTATATGGCCGTTAGAAAATCCCATTATAGTCTATGGGATTTTTCTAATAGCCGCTTTAACCCGTTATAGCCTGTTATCAATTACGGACGTTATTTTGTGATGGAAGATAGTAACATGAGAAATAGTGCATGATCCTGATGAGGTGGGGATGGTCTCCTGAGGGATGTCCTCCCAAAACTGGACAAAAGCATCCGCCAACTCCTGGACAGTCTGTGGTGCAACGTGGCGTTGGTGGATGGAGCGAGACATGATGTCCCAGATGTGTTCAATCGGATTCAGGTCTGGGGAACGGGCGGCCAGTCCATAGCATCAATGCCTTCCTCTTACAGGAACTGCTGACACACTCCAGCCACATGAGGTCTAGCATTGTCTTGCATTAGGAGGAACCCAGGGCCAACCACACCAGCACATGGTCTCACAGGGGGTCTGAGGATCTCATCTCGGTACCTAATGGCAGTCAGGCTACCTCTGGCAAGCACATGGAGGGCTGGGCGGCCCCCCCAAAGAAATGTCACACACCATTACTGACCCACTGCCAAACTGGTCATGCTGGAGGATGTTGCAGGCAGCAGAATGTTCTCCACGGCGTCTCCAGACTGTCACATGTGCTCAGTGTGGACCTGCTTTTATCTGTGAAGAGCACAGGGCGCCAGTGGCGAATTTGCTCCTCCTGCTCCTCCTTGCACAAAGGCGGAGGTAGCGGTCCTTCTAATGGGTTTTTGCGCTCCTACGGCCTCCTCCACGTCTCCTGATGTACTGGCCTGTCTCCTGGTAGCCCCTCCATGCTCTGTACACTACGCTGACAGACACAGCAAACCTTCTTGCCACAGCTCGCATTGATGTGCCATCCTGGATGAGCTGCACTACCTGAGCCACTTGTGTGGGTTGTAGACTCCGTCTCATGCTACCACTAGAGTGAAAGCACTGCCAGCATTCAAAAGTGACCAACACATCAGCCAGGAAGCATAGGAACTGAGTAGTGGTCTGTGGTCACCACCTGCAGAACCACTCCTTTATTGGGGGGTTTCTTGCTAATGACCTATAATTTCCACCTGTTGTCTGTTCCATTTGCACAACAGCATGTGAAATTGATTGTCAATCAGTGTTCTTCCTGAGTGGACAGTGTGATTTCACACAAGTGTCATTGACTTGGAGTTACATTGTGTTGTTTAAGTGTTCCCTTTATTTTTTTGAACCGTGTATCTATCTATCTAACCATCTCATATGTATCTATCTATCTATCTATCTATCATCTATGTATCTCATATCTATCTATCTGTCTATCTATCATCTATCTATCTCATATCTATCTATCTCATATCTATCTATCTCATATCTATCTATCTCATATCTATCTATCTATCTATCTATCTCATATCTATCTATCTCATATCTATCTATCTAACTCATATCTATCTATCTCATATCTATCTATCTAACTCATATCTATCTATCTATCTATCTGTCTATGTGTATAAAATCCTTGTACACAGATACATTTCCTCCGTTTATTCCCCAGGTATAAGCTTTATCACCTCGGATAAGAACCTCAGTGAATCTTCTGCACAGAAGTGATGACATCTCCTCGGATTTGTGGTCGCCGTACGTCTTCCCTTACACACTAGTATTTGAAGACTTTATATGTCTGGAAATGGATTTTACTCCAATTACTCCAATACATCTCCCAGTTACAGGTTATTTCTTCTGGATATAACATCAGGGCACAACTAGTTAACCTAAAGAAGAGCATACGCCATGGTATAGAAATTATTCTTTTTTTTTTTTTTTCTTGCAATACCTCTTTCCTCCACTGCCAGAGATGGCTACATTTCCCATAGACACTAATGCAACAGCGCCACCACCTGTGAACCAGAATTCAAAAAAGTGTCTATGTAAACTGAATGCCGATAAATGTAAAATGAATTGTTCCGTACAGATTTCATATGTCTTTATGTGATCAGCATGAAAATAGATATTAACTGGATATTTTTCAGAATATTGATATTATTACCCTTTAATAAAAAGGTTTGGGCTTCGCCCAAACCTTTTTGTTAAAGGGTAATAATATCAACGAGTCATGGCAAAATCTTTGTGTTATTTTAACTCATTCCCAACCTTAATATTGTTTCGATTCGGGAACAAAGGAACACATGGAGTATTTCTTTAGCCTCTAAGAGGGGATTACTCATAAGACATAATAACTACATAAAAGCAAACACTCTAATGAAATAATACAATGACTCAAAATGCGGTCAGTTCTGGTAAATCCTAACAAATAGGTGCGAGTGACTGGCCCCAGACATAGGTAACATTTACAACCTATAGCGGATCTGTTAACCTGTAGATGAGGCGCAGACTGGCTGGAAGTTTTCTGACTAAGTCGTCTTTACATACAAAAAAACTAAGAAAAGGGACGAAAACATCTACAACTGGATTATAGAAAAAAAAAAATCATCAACCAAATGTATGAAAGCTCTGGACCCTCCGAAACTGGGGCATTAATAGGGGGACATTTATCAAGGTTGGTGTAAGGTAGAATAGATTTTACCCCTGTTTACTTGGTGTATTGTTTATACAGTTGCTCAAAATTTACTTAAGAGGTGCACAGGACTTGACAAATTTTGGTCAACTATAGAAACCAGTGAGCTGCAGAGATTGGTTTAAGCTTTGTGCTCTAGCATAGACACTTTTGTACGTGTCCTATTAGAGGGTGTTGATTTACGCAAAAAGAACTAGGCTTTGCGCCAAAAAAAAAACACTTCTAAATTTAATTTGCGCAAATAATAAATACAGCTCCACTGCATGAAGTTGGGTACGGTGCACCAAACAGTAGACAACTTTGAAAGGTGTTCTACTGAAAATTGCAGGGGAAAAAATGTGCAAAAAATGCAATTCCCCAAAATTTTCAGGGACATTTAGAACACTGAAGTGGTATAAAGCCAATGATAAATGTCCCCCCTAGACTGTAGTACTGCCAGGGCCGGCCCTACCGTGTGCCCCACTGGATCCAAGCTGCCCCTTGACGTTGGGCAGCAATTCACTCCCTGAAAGATTTTTATTTTTTTTTCTAATTATTGTTATTATTTTCTTACTATTTTTTTTTTTTTTACTATTTTTCTTTTTTTGCCACCCCTGTCTGCCCGTTGCCTGGCACTTCTGCTCACTTCCCAATTGTCAGTCTGGGACATTTTCCCCTGATCCCCAAGGGGGCGAGCACCGCTTTCAGCTGTATGCACACAAAGGCCATGACATCGGTGAATGTTCTGGAGGGACGAAGTGAGAATGGTTTTTGTCTTTTCTTTTCTCTCATGGTACAAACGGAGAGGGGGCTAGTAATGTAGGCAGAACAACCTACCTAATAGGGGGGGGGGGGGGTACCGATCTATCTGTCTATCTATCTATTAATCTATCTATCTATAATCTATTTAGCTACCTACCTACCTAGTGACCTACCTACCCGCCTGGCTACCTACTCACCTATCTGGCTATTTATCTAGCTAACAATCTACCTACTTGGCTATCTACTGCTTTTATTGTAGCTCCAACTTGTACTAACACCAATATATATATATATATATATATATATATACAGTGGTCCCTCAACATACGATGGTAATTCGTTCCAAACGACCCATCGTTTGTCGAATCCATCGTATGTTGAGGGATCCGTGCAATGTAAAGGATAGGAAGTAATACTCACCTGTCCCCGCCGCTCTGGACCGCATCCTCACCGCTCCCGATGCTGTCCCAGGGGCTCCCGATGCTGTCCCGCTGCTCCGGAGTCTTCTTCGCGATCCTCCGGTGTCTTCCGCATCTTCTGCAGGGTCCGGGCCTGGCTTTCTGGTGATGCTATTACGCTGCTGCGCCGGCGCGGCGTGCGTAGTGACGTAATAACGACGCCGGAAAGTGAGGCCCGGACCCTGGAGGAGATGCGGAAGACACCGGAGGATCGCGAAGTGGACCCGGAGCAGCGGGGATAGGTGAGCGTACCTGTCCGGGAGGCTTAAACTGCTATCCGACAGCAGCTTAAGCATTTTGCGCTGTCGGATAGCAGTTAATGCGATGGCCCCGACATGTAAGAGCATCGTATGTCGATTTCATCATATGTCGGGTCCATCGTAGGTCGGGGGGTTACTGTATATATATATATGTATATATATATATATATATATATATATATATATATTCAACAAAAAATTACCATTACTCAACCGCCAATATTAATGGTAATCATTTTTATATTTCTTCTACTGCTTTTATTAATGCTTTTTTTGTGTGGTGCTGCTACCACTGCCAACACCATTACTGATTGTACTACTAGCAATGCTTATGATACGGCTACACATATTTTTATGCTGTTTCTACCACTGCTGTGATAATGAGGGTAATTTTGCTATCACTACTACTAGTTCAATACTACTACTATTACTTCCACAATTACTACTGTTACTACTTTGGCTGCTATAAGGATACGTTTCCACTTGTTTTTTTTCTGGCAGTTTTTGGATTTCTGCCACTGCAGTTTTTGAGCCAAAGCCAGAACTGTATTCAAAAGGAATAGGACATATAAAGAAAGGACTTACACTTCTCCTCCCTTATGGATCCACTTCTGACTTTGGCTCAAAGTATTCCAAAAACTGCCAGACAAAAAACCAAGTGGAAACTTATCCTTCCTGTAACTATTCGTTTTATTTCACCCACACTTTACTCATTTCCAGCCTCAAAAGTTGCCCTATTTTGACATTGCCCATGTTCAATTGAGGTGCTTATGTTTACATCCCAAAATATATATATCAAATTACTGTACATTCTAAAATGTGGCGGTAAAATGAAAGTGTATGGGAACTAATATGTGTTTTATCATTAAAGGGATACTCCGCTGCTCAGCTGTTCCTAACGCCGGCGCCGGGAGCTCGTAATGTCATAGCCCCAAACCCTCATGCCGTCACACCCCACCCCCTCATTGCAAGTCTATGTGAGGGGGCGTGACAGTTTGAGTTTCCTGCTGCAGATTTTCCGCATTGGTATCTCTGCAACAATAAATTCACAACAGGTTACATTGACCTCAATGAGGTCTGCTGCACATTTTTTTGCTGCCAAAGTTCCACCACAGGAAACTGCAAGGTGAATGTAGTCGGGGCCAAGGTTTTGTGCATTTTTTTTTTTTTACCTAAAAAAAATAAAAATAAGAAAAATAATAATAATAAAAAAGCTGTCACAAAAAAAATACCTTGTCATTTAGAAATTTTTGTCCCTAATTTCCCCAAT